>NW_006442117.1:1762627-1763091 GCF_000325575.1 Pteropus alecto | reverse complement strand
CAGCTCTGTGGCCGCTGGCAGGGCGGCAGCGCGCGGGCGGGGGGCGCATGGCTGCGCGCGCTCCCGAGGCTGCGGGGACCACGCCGGGAGACACACCCGCAGACCCGGGAAACCGGACGAGGGGTCTTACTTTTGCAGCTCGCCGCCCAGGGCTGGTAGCCGTAGTAACCCGTGATGCGCAGGATCCGCTCCTCGATGCACGTGAGCCCCGCGGGCCCGCCCGTGAGGTCCTCCACCGAGCGCGACCATTTCAGGTCCTCCTTGATGGCCTCGTCCACCACCAGGTACTTGAGCTGCCGGAGCTGGGGGCTGATGTCGGACAGTCTCCGGGGGCTGACGTCCGGTGACCTCCTCATTCCACTGACGCGAGGCAGGTGGAGGGGGTGCAGGGGTGGGGATTTCGGTGAGGACAGATCGAAGGGCCAGCAGAGGCGCGGCTGGGCCTCCAGGGGCAGGTGCCACCG
>NW_006442117.1:1759199-1761790 GCF_000325575.1 Pteropus alecto | reverse complement strand
TCCTCTCCTAAGACGACGAGCTAAACTACTTGCGAAGACGGAAGCCCGGTTCCATACCTACGAAAATCATGCCCGGGACGCCAGATGAGTACACGGCACTTCGTGGGCAAAGCTGAGACGCCACTGAGCGGACTGACTTCGCTGTGGTGTCTCCAGGTCGCACGTGGCCCTCAGAGCGCTTACATCTTAGCTGACAACACAGTTACTGAATCAGCTGGCTCTTCCTAGATTTCCATTGAATGCAGCCGCTAATCATGTGTTTTGTTTTTGTTTTTGTTTTTTTTGTCCGCAAACCGTCTCTCCAGGACACCTAATCACTTTCCATAATGTTATTTTTCCAAGGTAAAAAATCCGTCAAGGTTTATTGGGGCATATTCAAGGAATACAGAAATATGCTAAGAAAATACCCATTATCCAGCCAAAAGTCACTACTTCTAATTATGTGTATTCCCTTCCACACCTCTTTGCCAATGTAAAATACAGTTTTCACAAAATCGGAATGAAATTGCATGCGGTACTTTTTTGTACTTTTTTAAGTATTAAAATTATATTGTGTCAGCAAACTAGAAATAGAGAGGAATATCTTCAAATTAATAAAGGACATCTTCAACTAACATACTTAATGGAAAGAAACTGGAATCTTCCTTGCTAAGCCCAGGAGCAAGGCAAAAATATCTCTTCTCACGACTCCTTTTCAATATCGGGCTGCGAGCCCTGGCTAATGCATTTAGATGAGGAAAGGAACTAAAAAGTGTATCTACTGGGAAGGAATAAATAAAACTATCTTTGTTCACAGATGGCATAATCATCTATGTAGAAAACTTCAGACCATCAACTAAAAATTGACCTGGAACAAATATTGGTTACAGCAAGGTTGCACAATATAAGCTTAATGTACAAAAGTCAATCGACTTACTTTGAATAAAACTTTAAGGACATACTACAATTTTGATAGCTCTACATTGTTACAAAGTAGAGAATAAAGAAGGATAAAAATAATTTCCTAACAGTCTTATCTAGTCAAGTATGGAAGATGAATGTCGCAGGAAACATCTGTCAGACTAGACGACCGTTCCATGAAGTCAGGAGTTCAAAAGAACCTCAGGCCTTCCGTACCGTAAGTCACCCAAGAGGAATGATCTCTTTCCTGCGATCTCAAACGCTGTCATAAGTCAAGGCTACCTGCAGCTGCACGAGAGAAAAATGCATGCCGATGTCCCACGCAGCTTTGGGGGCTCGTCACTGTCATTAACCAAAAGAATGGACCAGGTCCCTCATCGAACCCTTTCTGGGTTCTGCAAGGAGCTAAGGAAACGTAACTGGCCTATCACTCTGCTGATCAACTCACACTTGAAAGACAACACGTAAAGAAAACAGGCTCCCTCGTCCGCTGACGCCAGGTAAGAAGATGCCCAGTCCATCCAGTTCCCAGGTGTCCACCGCCCCGCGGGGCTCCCTGGGGGTGGAGGCTCCGTGATCTTCATCTCAGCTTCAGGAAGCAACTTCCTACCTCCAATGGAAAATTTTCTGGCATGTACATCCCTGTTCTGTGCTACTTGAGCCTGAGTAGACGTGGCTCGGGGATCTCACTCCGCTAGGAGGCTGCCATCGGGCAGGACAGAAGCCAGCCCTGCTCACTCAGCGGGAGGGGGCCCTCGTGTTGCACAGTGGTGGCTCCAGGCACCTGGTGAGGAGCAGCGAGACCCAGCACGGGGCTCTGGAAATGGCCACACGTCTCTCTGGGTGGCCTCCCGCACCTGCCCTGTCCTCTCTGCGCAGACCAGCTTCCTCTGCCCCCCGCCCACACGGAAGCCAGAAGAGCTGCCTCCCAGACCCCTCTCCACGCCGTCCCCGTGGACCGCAGCCTCCAGCTTGGGGAGTGGAAACTGACTGAGTCCATGTGAGTCCCCCGATATACCTGTGGTCCCCAGGGAGAAGGTGACATGCATCTGGCTGCTAAGGGCCCACCCTGAGGATGAGGGCCAGGACAGTGAGGGGCCCGGTGAGCTGAGAAGACTGTCCCAAAGCTGTCATCCCCACCCGGTCTCGTGAAGCCGGGCTGTGGGCTCGCTTAGCCCCGCCTCCCCCAGACCATCCTCCCGCCTGCAGAGCGCAGGCTCCTCCCCCCCACCGTCCTCCCGTCTGCAGAGCGCAGGCTCCTCCCCCCACCGTCCTCCCGCCTGCAGAGCGCAGGCTCACATCCCCCAGATCCAGCTCCTCTTCTCCCCCAGGCCCTGTTCGTTTTTCCACATCATTTTTAAAGTGAGGTTCTCAAAACCAGACAACGCGTTCTGACATGAGACCGGCTAACACGAGCTCTGGGGTGCGACTGCTTGTTAGGGATTTTGGCCAAGTTCAGGTGAAGACCAGGGGACCGAGCCGTGGGGTTCGTTTCTTCACTGAGAAAGGCGAGCAAAGTGTCTTCTAGGCAGAGTAATTCTGGAAGACCCCATAGAAACGAGGATGCTTAGAAGCTCTGTGTGTGTGTGTGCGCGCGTGTGTGTGTGTAAATGGCCTTTGATTAACACATTTAACAAATGTTCATCGATTTAGGTGCCAGAGGTACTCTGAGATCTGGGGACAGAATCAGC
>NW_006442117.1:1740869-1751566 GCF_000325575.1 Pteropus alecto | reverse complement strand
TTTCACAAAATCGGAATGAAATTGCATGCGGTACTTTTTTGTACTTTTTTAAGTATTAAAATTATATTGTGTCAGCAAACTAGAAATAGAGAGGAATATCTTCAAATTAATAAAGGACATCTTCAACTAACATACTTAATGGAAAGAAACTGGAATCTTCCTTGCTAAGCCCAGGAGCAAGGCAAAAATATCTCTTCTCACGACTCCTTTTCAATATCGGGCTGCGAGCCCTGGCTAATGCATTTAGATGAGGAAAGGAACTAAAAAGTGTATCTACTGGGAAGGAATAAATAAAACTATCTTTGTTCACAGATGGCATAATCATCTATGTAGAAAACTTCAGACCATCAACTAAAAATTGACCTGGAACAAATATTGGTTACAGCAAGGTTGCACAATATAAGCTTAATGTACAAAAGTCAATCGACTTACTATATACCAGCAATGAACAATTGGAATTTGAAATTTAAAATGTAGCACCACCTACATTCACACCCCGAGATGCACATGAGAAAAATCACAAAACTCCGTTGAAAGAAATCGAAGAACTACGTAAACGGAAAGCGATCCACGTTCTTTGGTAGGGAGACTCGGCATTGCTGGATGTCATTTCTGTCTGACTTGCTGTATAGATTCAATGTAACCCCAGTCAAAGTCATTTTGCTAATATCAACAGACTTTCTAAACTTTATAGGAGAGGCAAGAGACCCAGCATAGCCAACAAAATATTGGAGATGAACAGTCGGAGGACCGACACTACCGCACTTTGAGACTTACTGTGAAGCCACAGTGTGGTATTGGTGAAAGAATGGAAAATAGATCAATGGAACAAAACGGCCCAGAAATAGACCTACACGAGGTCAAGCGGTCTTGACAACAGAGCAAAGTCAACTCGGTGGAGAAGGTTGGCGATTTCAACACATGCTGCTGGGTCAGCTGGACGTTCAACGCGGCACACTGATCATAGGCTAAATACGAGTCGCAGAACTATAAAATGCCTCGAAGATAATAGAACATCGAGACACTGTTGGGTATGGTGATGACTTTTTAGATACATCAAAGGCATGATTCATGAAAGAAAAAATTGTTAAGTTGGACTTCATTGAAATGAAAAATCTTCTGCTCTGCAGTGAAGCGAATGAGACTGACAAGCCACAAACTGAGAAAATGTGTGCAAAAGATATCTGATAAAAGACTAGTACCGACCTGACAGAGGACTAGTACCCCAAATAAGAACGCTTAAAACTCAACAGTAAGAAAATGAACAACCCAATTCAAAAACTGGCAAAACATCTGAACAGACATGTCACCAAAGGTGACATACAGATGGCCGATAAGCATACAAAATGTTGTTAAGGAATTACAAATTAACACGGCGAGTGAGAGCCCACGACGCGCCTACTAGAATAAATACGACCCAGACAGAGCACTGACGACGCTAAACGCTGGCGAGGACCTGGAGCACCAGGAACCTTGCTCACTGCTGGTGTAGGTGCAAATGGCCGCAGCCACTTCAGAAGACAGCCCTGTGGTTTCTTACGAAAGCCAAAAGTGCTCTGACTGTACAACCCAACAATCGCTCACCTTGCTATTTCTCTAAACTGAGTTGAAAACTTACATCCACACAAAACTCTGCACGCAAATATATATAGAAGCTAATTCCAAAACATAGAAACAACCAAGATGTCCTTCCATAAGCGAAAGTATAAACAAAATATGGTACATTTGTACAATGATATATTATCCAGTGATAAAAATTAATGAACTATCAAGTCATGAGAAGACATGAAGGAACTTTAGATGTGTATTTCTAAATGAAAGAAGCCAATCTGAAAGGCGACATCTTCTACAATTCCTGCCACATGACGCCATGGAAGAGGCAAAGCTATAGGGACGGTGAAAAGATCAGTGGACACCGGGGCTTCCCGGTGGGGGTGGGGAGTGGAAGGGAGGGCGGGTGACAGCTGAGCACGGGGGTTTCAGTGCAGTGAAACTATCCTGTACGACAGCATGATAGTGTCAGTATACGTTTGTCAAAGTCTGTAGATTGCACAGCTCTGAGAGGGAACCTAAAGGAAGCTGTGGATTTTGGTTGACCATGATGTGTCATGTTGGCTCATCCATTGTAAGAAGCACCACACTAATGCGGGGTCTCGATGTTGGTGGGAGGCTGTGTGTGCATGTGGGGGTCAGAGCTCTCTGGGGACTCTGTCTTTGTTCCTCAATTTTGCTGTGAACCTAAAATTTTTCTGAAAATAAAGTCTATTATGTAGCTTTTCAGTGTCACAATATTCCTCTAAAATATGATTTTTGCTGAATGTATCATGATTTTTATGGCTGTTATGATCATAAAAGCAACAAAGCCACTGTAAACAAACAAAAAAAAGGAAACAAGTAGGATCTAAGCGTATAAATAAAAAATATCCTCTACAATTGGACATAATTTTTAACCTATCTTTTATGAGAGCCTGAGGAATGGGCGGGGAGTATGGGTGTGGGTGTGAAAACTTTTTTCTTTATCTCTTCTTCTGAGTCTTTGGGACAAGACTTTTTTCTTGTGCCTGAAATATCTCGTCTTTAGCCAGGCTTGGACGGCCATGAGGACACTTTGCATCCTCAGAGGACTACCTGACATCTGATCGCCCAGGACGGTAGATTATAAAATGCTGCTTCGGACTCGTCCTCTCTGAGTGTAGGCATGGGAGCACACCATGACACCGAGTTCCCCCCATCCGGGGACTTCACGCACACTAAGAACCATTTGTGCAAATCATGACTACGTTCCATGAACTCAGAATCTTCCACTTGCTTCTGCAGACATATCTACAGAGTCCGCCCCCATTCATTCGCCACATTCTGGCCACTGCTGCCCTGGGCCAGGTCTTTCCCTTTCTGAGCCTCAGTTCCCTCTTCTGCGAAAAGAGGGTGACCTTGTAAGATCGTCGTGAAGGTCAAATGAGTTAGTACAGGTAAAGTACTTAGAACAGAGCCTAGGGCATGGCCAGGGCTAGTCCTTAATAAATGTCAGCTACTATTATTAGCAATGCAACTAACAGTTGAATCCATTTCTTTTTCTTTTCTTTCTCTCTCTGTTTCATTGTTTCTTTCTAAGTGCTCAACTCAGGAAGCTTTCCTTTGTTTCTTCCTTTGTTTCTTTCTTTGTTTCTTTCTTCCTTTCTTTCTTTCCTTTTTGACAGCCACATCAAACTGTTGATTTATATCCAGGTTTGTGTTGTCTGAAATCTCTACATAATTTTTACACGTGCAGTTGTTAACCAAATTAACCATGTCACTCTTCTTTATTTATTTATTTTTTTTGTAAATAGCGTAGGTTTTAGAGTCAGATAAAATGGCTTAAATCCTGGCTTCTCCACTCACCAGCTAGATAACCTTAGGAAAGTTATTCAACTTCTCCCGCCTCATTTTTCTCAGATAAATCTCAAATAGTTATTATAAAGTTAAATAAGTTCAAGCACATTGAGTATTCACACAGTGGAGAGCCTTGGTGCTCAGTAAGTATTAGCAGTAATGATTATTGTCACTTATACGATGTTTCCACTTGCCAGATGTAGTCACTGCCGTAACGTCTCAGGACGTTTTTGGGCGGTGGCTTTGTCAGCCACTTCGATCCCTGCCCCTGCCTCAACAGGTGCCATGGGGCACCCTTTGATCTCCTTCCCCCGCAGTACTCTTGATTCTGCAAGCAACCCTTTTAAGTCCCGTTCTGAGGACTGTGACTCCCATGAAACACTTGGGCCTGGGCAGCGCGGTGCTGCGTGTGCGTTTCCACGTGCACCTGCGGTCAGCCTCTGCTCTCCCTGTCAGGGGCGGTCAGCCAGCACCAGCAGCAGAGGCCACACGCAGAGGCAGGTGCTGCAGGCT
This sequence comes from Pteropus alecto, assembly GCF_000325575.1. Lineage (NCBI taxonomy): Eukaryota > Metazoa > Chordata > Mammalia > Chiroptera > Pteropodidae > Pteropus > Pteropus alecto. The sequence goes on along the minus strand of NW_006442117.1, from coordinate 1,747,684 downwards.
CCTTTGTCCCCCACATGGCGATCAATACTGAAAGATTTGCTTTCTGGCCCAGTGAGTATCAGAAGCGGGTTCTTATCGATGAAATGATTTGCTCGTTTAATAGAGTGTTAGAAATGTGCTCTCTCTCATAGGGGAATTACGGAAATTCGAAATGCATGGATTGGACACAGTATTTCAGAGATCCTCTCTGCCTCTGCATGAACAGGTTAAACAGGTTTGCAACCTTTATCCTTAGAGGCGATACCCAAGTTTTGCCATCTTTTTCTTAGCCCATGGGTATGAGGATGTATGGTTGCCTTGGCAACTATAAGAATAATGGAATTCTCTAGAATATTGTCCTGCCGGGAGTAGTAGGTGTGCTCAGAGCACCTAAAAACCCCAGAGTGCTGGGCCTTCGTCTAACTTAGAGAGCAGGCCATATAAAGGTTTTATGGAGTACACGCTAATAAACGCTGTTTGCGCAACTGCGTGCACAGGTGGCACGGTCTGCGTCCTGCCAGCTGCGTGGCGGGTTACTGCTGTTCCTTTTACTTGCGTCAACGCGTTCACTGGCAAACGCTCTCCGCCCAGAGCCTAAGGGCCATGCGCGAACACAGCGGCTCAGGTCAGCACGCAAACGCAAGGGTTGCAGAGCAGAGCCAGCAGGAGCCACGACTGCCCCAAACATCTAAGTGACATCCTCATATGCATCCTGTAGGGAACATTTCACAGCATCCCCAGTACCAAAAAGCAATAGTGAAAACATTTAAAAAAAAAAAAACAAAAAAAAACCCTTCATACTGGTGGTTCTTAAATTTTGTAATCTTCAGAGTCACTTCAGATGCTAATAAATTTAAAGACCTGAATACAAGACCTGAAAATATAAAAGTCCTGACAGACACATAGGGAAAGGGCTTCGTGACATGGGACTTGGAGATAATATTTTGGATACGACACTTAAAGCACAAGCAAAAAAAAAAAAAAGTGAGACTCGATCAAACTGTAAAAGCTTCTGCACAGGAAAAGAAATGATCCACAAAATGAAAAGGTACCCAGTGGAATAGAAGAAAATATTTGAATTCATATATCTGCTAAGGGGTTAATATCCAAAATATATAAAGAAGCCATGTAACTCGATAGTAAAAAAATTAAAAAATTAAAAATAAAACATTTAAAAATGGGCAAAGGACCTGAACTGACATTTTTCCAAAGAAGATAGTCAAATGGCAAACAGGTACATGAAAAGGTGCTAAACATCACTAATGATCAGGGAAATGCAAATCAAAACCACAGTGAGATACCACCTCACGCCTGTTAGAATGGCTGCCATCAAAAAGACAAAAAATAAATTCTGGTGAGGGAACCCTCGTGCTCTGCTGGTGGGAAGGCAAATTGGTGCAGCCGCTATGGCACGTAGTACAGAGGTTCCTCAAATAATTAAAACCAGATCTGCCATATGACCCAGCAGCTCCACTTCTGGGCATGGAAACAACCAACATGTCTGTCGACAGAGGAATAAATAGATAAAATGTCACACACACACACACACACACACACACACACACACACATACACACACACACACGAATACTATTCAGCCATAAAAAGGAAATCCTGTCATTTGCAAAAAGGATGAAGCTTGAGGGCATTACGCTAAGTAAGATAAGTCAGGCAGAGAGAGACACTGTATGATCTGACTCATACATACATGGAACCTAAAAAAGAAATCTCATAGAAAAAGATATCAGATTTGTGGTTGCCAGAGGTAGGGGTGGTGGGAGGTGGGGGGTTTGCGTGAAGATGGTCAAAAGCTGCAAACTTCCTGTGATAAGATAAACGCGTGTTGGGATGTGTTGCACGCTGGTGACTAGTTAACACTGCTCTACGGTGTGCACCAAAGTTGCTAAGAGGATAAATTCTGAGTTCTCATCTTGAGGGGAAAAAAGTTCTGTAATTATATGAGTGGATGGATGTTAACTGAATCTGTTGTAGTAATCATTTTGCTGTATATAGGTGTGTCTACTCATTAAGCTGCATACCTTAAAATTATAGTATTGTATGTCAATTATATCTCAATAAAACTGGAAGAAAAAGTAAAATGAAATGCAGACTCTTGCATACTATTCATAGTAAGGGCTTTTCCCCAAGAAGCCTGTGAATCTCTATTTTGATGAGCATCCTTAACGGAGCTGACATGGATGGTCAATGAACTACACTCTGTAAAGACGAATGTTCCTCACAATCACATGGAAGCATTTAAAAAATGTGTCAGGCTCCTCACCAGATCCCTCCGTAAGAATCTCCTGTGTATGGGCTGAGTCTACACATTTTCTGGTGATTTTTTAACATACTAAGCATAGTTATTTTAAAGTCCTTGTTGGTTAGCTCTAATATTGAGGTCAGCTATAGATGTGTTTCTAGCGTCTTTTTTTTCCTCGATGTCGATCATATCTTCTTGCTTATGTGCACGTCTAGTAATTTTTATTATATTTCAGACACTGTAGTTTGAGACATTTGTAGAACCTGCAGAAGCTCATACCTCTGCCAGAGAAGGGTTCTGCTTTTTTTTTTTCCTTAGGCAGATAGGGTGAGGAATTGATCACTATGCTCCCATCAGGGACTAAACTGATTTGGGACTATGTGCAGTGCTAGTCAGATTCTACATCTGTTTTGTCTTTTTGCGCTGGGCAGTGGGGCGCGTAATCCTCCCAGGATTTTGATCCAAAGCTTGCTAGGCATTGACCTCCTGAGCTCTAAAAGCCTGCAGGGAGCCGCCCCTCCATCCCCACCCTGCCCCTCAGAGGTTCTCTCCCCAGCCCCCTACGCAAACCCAGAACTCAGCAAATGTTTCATGGGGAAAATCTGGGGTTCTTGAGTTTCCAATTTGTCCTCCGGCTGTGCTCAATCACTCGGCTTCGCTGATGTCACCACTCTTTGGCAGAGGCCCTCTTCCAAGGCCATTTTCAATCTTTAGCTTGCACCCAGAATTGGCAGATGCCCCTGGGGGGAAACCAGTTGGCGACTATCAGCTCACCTTGGAACGGTTTTGCTTCTCTGGAATATAAATTCACCTAATCACTCTTTCTCCTGCAGCTCTCTCATACCTTTATAAATATTCTTTTCTTGGCTTTCGAGTTGTTGCAGTGTGTTAATCTGCTAAGACCTGCTCCATCCTACCAGAATGTAGATGTTCCCCTGATACGTACACTTATAGGTGTTCGTTTCTGTTTTTAAAGCGGTCATGCACTTATATTAACGCTAACACATGTATCAAGCTACCCTCAGAAATTTGCTCTATCGGAATTATTCTTTTCGGCTAGCTTCCCTTGGGTTCCTGGGTTAATTTGAAGGAAAGGGGTCAGGGACAGAAATGATTATGCACTGGCTTCATTTTGCTTAGTTGGCATTTTACTCCATTTTGAACGATTTCCGTTCTGTGACGAGGGCAACGAGAACAGCAGTCGGTGCATCTTCATGCTGTGCCAGGAGCAATTCGACTCGCTGCCTAAATGAGGTTATGTGGTTTCTTTATTTTCTGCCCGTAATAAAACCTCAGTAAGTTCACAAAATGGGTTTTGTGTTGCAAACCAAGCTAATCGACTGCTGCTTCTGAGTAAGGAGTATGTTCTGCGCGTTTCTATAGATTATTTTTAAAATCAGTAAATGAAGTTTAACTCATTAACTTTTAAATATTACTTTACTAAAAACACGTTTGACGTGAAAATGAAGTATTCTTCACAGAAGTTCCAAGTACCTTGAAATATTTAGCATGTTAAGATGTATGTCTTTTACAATTAATAAACAAACATTTACTGGGTGTATACCATATGCTAGGTTTGTGATAGAAGCTAGTAAAACAAATAAGATACATTTTCTGCCCTTGGCAAACCCATAGTATAATAAACAAACAAACAAGGCAATAAGCAAACAATTGCAGTAGAGAGCGACATGGGCCATGACTGAGTGTACAGATGGGTGTCTGCGGGACCATGCGGAGGGGATTTCGTGTGTTAGTGCCAGGGGAAGGATGAGGGGGCTGGGGCTTCAGGGGGATGTCAGCTAAGGCTTCTCAGATTAGATGATACACATACTAGTTTTGAAAAATGAATAGAAATTAGTTGGAAAGAGAGCGAGGAAGAGCAGCGGGGCGGGGGGTGGCGGGGGAGAAGGAGACACGGAAGGAAGAGGCAACAGGTAGGAGGGAGCGGAGGTGCGGGACAGCACCTGTCTGCAGGGCACAGGGAGCGGCAGCTGCAGTAAGGAGGGCAGAGAGGCAGACGGGGTCAGGTCGCAAGGCCTTTGTGAGCAAAGCTCCCACTATCATTCCCCAGAATACTGAAGTGACGTCTCGACTGGTCTCCCCACGTCCACTTTGTACCTCCATATCCAGAGTGACCCTTGAGGGGCAGAGCTGACCCTGTCATGTTTGCAGAGACACCCGCTCCGCCTGGAAGGCCCATCCGCCTGCTACCTCCATCACCGCGTCATGTCCTTCACCCCACACCTATCATCGGACTCTCTACTGCCAGGGCCTCTTCCGAACCTCCCCACGCTGGCTAGGCCCTTCCCAGGAAACCCTGTCACCTCTGTAATGGCCTCACAACCTTCCACGGACATTTCCTACATAGTAATCTGTAAAATAATTTTATTAAAACCCGTCTCCCGCTAAAAGTTCGGAGGTAGAAGTTGTTTGGCCCTCATCGTGACCCTCGTATCCAACATAATGCCGGTAGGTTCTGCTGAAAAGAGATTTGGTAAATGAATGAAAAATGAGAAAAAGGGACGAATAAGATTGTAACTAAATAATGAGATATGTATTTGCAAAATCTATTTTCACTTTTTGCTCCTGTCAGCTCCCATTTCCAGCTTAAGACAAGATTATAAGGTTGCCAGGGGAGTGACTTCTACGGCTCATTTCCTCCCAGGCTAACTCAGCCTTTCCACAGTCTTAATTTTTCAACCTAGATAGTACGTGTAGCAATGAAATGTCCTGAATTTTCTGAGTTAGACTTGATTTTAAATATTCCATTCCATTGTTCTCAAAAAGTATGCCCCTATTGTAAAAGAATTTGTCCTAATTTTGAGTTCAGGAAATTTAGTCGCTGTGATATATGTCTCTGACTTACTTGGAAGAAAAATGGGTCAAGATGGATGGATGGATGGATGGATGGATGGATGGATGGCTAGACAGACAGACAGACAGAGAGACAGACAGGATGAGAGAATTGAATGGACAGACGACGGACGGTCACACGCACGCCGTATTCATTTTAACGTACCCTAATACATGGTAACGTGCTTTTACTTAGGGGCCATGGCTTCTGTTTTTTCTAACTCCTCCAGTGTTCAGTGACGAGGGGAACTCTGTTGGATTAACCGAGAGAAGTAAACCCTTAACGCTGTGTGATGTGCGGTAAAACGGTCTTTGCTCTGATCCTGCAGACATTTGTCAGATCAGCGGACACAAACACCCGCAGACAGAATTACGACATTTTGGCCGTAGCAAAGACAACGCTGTGTTTCAAAGTGTTCTTCTGTGTTAGCCACTATCGTCTGTGTTTGGCAAGGCATTGTGTGAAGGACAGAAACCAGGGAGGGAACAGCGATTTCTAAGAAGAAACTACACAGAGTCCAGAGGAGAGGGAACCCTCATGCACTGTTGGTGGGATTGCAAATGGGTGCAGCCGCCATGGAAAACAGTCTGGAGGTTTGTCAAAACATTCAAAATGGATATACTTTTTGACCCAGTAACTGGACTTCTGGGTATTTATCCAAAGAAAACCAAAACAATAACTCATAAAGATCTATGCACCGCTATGTTCACTGCAGCCCTATTCACAGAATAGCCAAGATATGTAAGCAACCTTAATGCCTATCGACAGACGACTGGATAAAGAAGTTATGGTTCATATATACAATGGAATATTACTCAGCCGTTAAAGAAATGAAATCCTACCATTCGCAATGACGTGGATGGACCTAGAGGTTATTAGGCTGAGTGAAATAAGCTAGAGAAAGATAAATGCCACATGATTTCGCTTATATGTGGAATCTAAGGAGCAAAAAGAACAAACTAATCCAAAACAGACTCACAAATAAGGACAATCTGAGGACGGCCAGAGGGGAGCGGGGTTGGGGATCTGGAAGGAAGGGGTGAAGGGGTAAAGAAACACAAATTAGTAGTTGATAGATGGTCACGGGGATGGGGAGCATGGCATAGGGAACGCTGTCAGCAGTAAGGTGATGGCCGGGTGGAGAGCCAGCGAGAGAGGACAATTAGGGGGACTGTCTTATAAACTATATAAATGTCTAACCAATGTACTGTGTACTTGAAACTAATGATAAAAGTAAATTAAAAAAAAAAAACATCTAGAAACGTGGAGTCTTGCAGGGTCAGGAAAGTCAGTTGCTTCTAGACTCCAAAGAGTAAGAAATTAGACTTTTAAGACTGATAAAGGAAGATCAAGTGAATCTTCTCAGATTAACACAACTGATAAAGGAAGATCAAGTGAATCTCAGATTAACACTTGTGGAATTCCCAACTCTAATAGACACCGGTTGTTCCCATTAAACTGAGAGAGGATGGCGTGGATGAAGGAGCCAAAAAGCAAGAGAGACAGGAAAACTATGTTTCGGAAAGAATTCCAGGCATAGCTCATGGCGCACTGTACCAACTGGAAGCCAACAGGTCCATTTTTAAGACAAACGTATACTCAAAGAGAGCAGTGCCAAATGAAAAAAGCCTTTGGTTCTTAGATACTTTCTGCATCGTGGGGTCCAGACTAGAGAACAGGAAGCAGGCTGGAAAGGCTCTGCAGACCTCAGGAAAGCATCCC
>NW_006442117.1:1736229-1740673 GCF_000325575.1 Pteropus alecto | reverse complement strand
GGGAATGGAGCCATCCAACGCCTGCCTTACAGGATTTCGTCATGGCAAAGGACCCAGGACTTCTGTGTGTCACCCATCCTTCCCTTCTCTCCAGGAGTCTGTGTTGCTGTCATCCTGTCCCCACAATTGGAGATGGCGTGTGTGCACGGAACCAGAGAACTTGTCTTTCGAATCAGAGATTGCTTTAAGCGTTCACAATTTGAGGAAGAGGGAAATCGAAAAATGAGCACATCGCTGGGACATCCTGGAATTTGAGCTGGATGCAGTGACTTGATGGGACTTTGAGTAGTTTTCCTAAGGGAAGGGGTGACTCTGTTCTATATGCTCCAGTGGTGATAAAATCGATGTTTGGTCACCATAGCAGAGAGAGTGCATCGTGTTTGCCACGCCTACTTCACCTGTCATACATGCCCTAACCTGGGCACATAGCAAAGTCTCGTATCTCAGCCTCCCTTAAAAGCAAGGCCAGAGGACACGTTCTTGCCGATGGACTGTGACCTGTAGGAGTCATGTGTGCTACTTCCGGACTCGACCCCAAAAACTGCCTGAGAGACAGGCCACATCCTCCCATTGCTTCTGTGACGGGCAGTGGGGATGTCACAGGAGGAGGAGCCCACGCCCTCGAGTCTCCACCTCGAGGAAAGCCACCGGACCAGGAACAACAAGCAAAACTTTAATTGTATTAAAAATAAAAACAAACGTCATACGCGCGAAGCCACTGATGGCTCCGTCTCTTTGTCATGGCAGCACAGGAGCGTTGTCTTGACTCGTTCTCCCCGACGGATACAGGGCGCAGGCGCCCAGCGTCCATGGTTCTCCCCTCGGCTTTACTGGGCTCCGACCCTCCTCTTAGCTATATAGTTCCTGCATCTGGCATCTTTGTTTAATCACAGAAAACTTTAAAAAAAAAGTCAGTTTCAGGAGAAACAAAACCCACTTGTACCTTTTCAAGATTTCAGGCTCTCTGAATGACGTAAAGCTGAAAGCTATGCCCTTAAAGAATTGAAAACAGTAGGAGATGAGTCACAGGCACCGATGACTAAAATAAAAGGTAAAAAGTGCAGTGTGCATAAGTTAGACATGAAGAATGTCCTTTAAGAATTTAGGGAAGGAAGTGATTACTTACTATATTGAAAATTAAATGCAAATAAACCCATGGCCCTATTTTTTTTCTTTTTAAGATTCTGAATATACCCCTATTATATACTCCACACGGAATAGATTGTTTATCCCCTGACATGTCCTGTGTGCTCTGTGAAATATCCGCTTCAGATTTTGAATTCCAGGCTGGTTTCTGCCTGCCGCCAGCGGAGACAGCAGTCGACTTCCATCAGTGTGTGGGACTCTGGGAATTAAAGCGCTTCCAGTTACGACCAAGACAGATATTAGTAGGTGTAGAAAACTGACTTTAAAAACAAAGTCTGAAAACAAATATAAGTTCTTTAAGTATCACATGCGTTGTGTCTTTGCCCTCCACATGCATCAGTAATCAATGAGAGGTTCCTAACAATTATCGCATTTTCTAGAAGGATCTGCATGGCCAGCTGCTCCTGTGGCCTTCCCGGTGAGCAATCTCTCATGAGGCAGGTGTAGTCTCTGCTGACACCGCAGTGTGCAGGGTCTTCCAAGGAAGCACTTTCTGCTGGCAGACAGCTCAAAACTGGGCTCCGTTTTGATCAATTTAAGCAAATAAATCACTTGCATTTCGAACTCCACTGAACTCTTTTCTTCCTGATAGTTCTTCAGTGATTTATTCAGAAATGGTTGTTATGTGAAGTCGAGAGAAACAAATCACTACATAGTAAAAACGGAAGGAGAGAAGGTCCAGACACTTGCTCACGGCCTGGCTCAGGGACAGAGGCTGCACCTGGCACCTCCTGGCCTTGGCCTTGGCCTTGGCCTTGCTGGGGATTTGTGTTTGTTCGTGGAGAGCTGCATCCGCCCCACCGCCATTACTCTGAAACAGTTCTCTCTCTTCGGTCACGTGCACAAACGGCTTCGGTTTGGGGCATTTCCAGTTTCTATCTGCTCAGGCCCGTGCGTCGGGACCCCCACGAAGTCCAAGACTTCAGGGGGGCCTGGTGATAACTGCACTCGACCCGGCACGCTTTGCCTCTGTGACACTGGTCCTTCGACCCCTTTGAAGTCCTGCTGCTCCAAACTAAAATACCTCCCTAGGGGCCGAGGGGCTCGTGTATGAGTGCGCAAACTCACATCCATACAATTTCGGGTTTCATTTCAAGAAATTCACAGACCTCCTGAAGATGACCCGTGAACTTCAGCTGAAGAATCTGGGCCTTACGGCAAAGCTGAGTGACTGACTCCATGCATTCAATTCCAATTACCAACAATTTACTGAGCCCGGCTCTGGTCAAACACAGCGTGGGTCATCAGCCAGACCGATGAAGCACGACTCTGCACAGCGGGACACACCATCAGAGGGGAAGGGACACACCTAACTGTAGCAGCGCCGGCTCTTACGTATAATCATTGCTGCCATGTGCTCCTAGTGAGACGAGATGGGTTTGCCACTTAGAGAACTTGGCTGCTCCGCTGCAGACTCGGTGACAACCTCCCGTAATGGCAAGCCTATGACATTGGGCCATTTCATTGTCATGTCCTTGCCACCTTCCATACGGTGACGTTAATGAGCTATGTAGGCCTGGAGATGTTGGTGACAGATAACCAGGTGATATTTAGTGACTTCCCAAACACCCCAGTGTCCCCTTGCACAGGGAGGAACATGGTGTAAAGGATCTTAAGGCCTCTTCCAATCTCTTTTTCATGATTCTATGCAAAGTTATTCGAAATTTACATTTGTTTTCCACTTGCTTATTCCAAGTTTCTGGGTAGTTAGGGGTCTGGCAAGAACATGTGAAGTGTCTTTCACTGAGACAGTGTGTCACTGTGGGGTTGATGGCACTTGGCTCTGCAATGTCTCCTGCTCTACCACAGCAAGAGGGTGGGGCAGGCTGGTCCCATGGGCGCGGGGAAGACATGCTTACCCTGTACCCAGCTTTCTGTGACTCTTGCTGGCACTCATTGTGCCAGAGCTCTCGGGAGGAGTGAGGCTGGTGTCATCTCGGGACGAAGGAGGAGGGAATGCTGCCGGGGAGGTCTTGTCAAAACAGGAAGAGGAGGAGCCTCCCACCTGGATCGTGGGAGGCTGGAGACAGACAAAAGTAGAACAAAGAAGTTGAAGGTCACGTGTTCCATTTCTCACCAGATATGAGGCTGCGTCTCCAAGGGTGGGGTCGAGGTGCCACAGAAACTTCCTGGTAAAAAGAGGGGACCCCGAGAACATTAGGGTTTGCGCCACGTGTCCCTGCGCATAAGAAAGGCTGTGGATCTCTAACGTGGGACACAACGTGCCTTTGGTGCTTCCTGCAGCCACTGAGAGTGAAGGCAGAAGCTACATATGTGTGTGACTCGCACTGGAAGCTACTTCCAGATAAAGGAGCAGGGGAGGGAGTGGGGAACACATTAGCCGCTTCCTGCCCAGTGCTGACCACGAGCCCCGATGCTGAGGCCACCTTGGGGTTGGCAGCGTCCTAAGGTCTGCAAGAGAAGGCCTCTCAGAATGGGACTCTCAATGACAAGGCAAGGTCAGTGGTTGGTGTCAACGGATGTCATCACATTCGAAACAGCCAGACGGGGCCAGCTGCACCCCAGAAGATGCTGGGCCCATCCCGGCCCACTGTTCTGCAACAGAGACCAGAGGGGTCCAGGAAACCCTGCATTGATCAGGGACACTGTTGGTGACTGTCAGCACTGCCTGAGGCACTTCCCGGAGGAGAGAGAGAAGCTGTGGAATTCTGGGAGCAATGGTTTTAACGCAGGAGACCGAACTGGAAAGGCAGGCGTATTGTCAACGGACGTTTACGCCCCACGCACGTTGGGAAGTGGGGAGATGGTTACAAATGCCAATTTTCTTTGCACAACCGAGGGCAGAGCGTAAGTGTGACCAGCTCTGCTGATCATCAGCGGAAAGACTGTCACATAGACAGTGAAGGAGGAGGGTGACCAAGCCATCGCAGAGGCCCAATAAGTAGCTTCTGAATAATTAAAATCTTTTGATAAACACAACAACGATTGTCCTTATAGAGAGAAAGACTAGTTTCGGGGCTAAACCCCTTGGCCGGGGGCGATCCCACCTGGAAGCAGAAATCACAGGCAACGAGCCGGATCTGCAACCTGTCAAATACGTTCACAAACATTAGCTGATTGTTACGCGGTGCGTCTCCACGTCCACGGTCCGGGACGGAAGGCTGAGGATCAGCAGTCACGGAGGCGAAGGTCGGCGCGGGTGGCACAGAGGCTCTGGCTCACGCCGCCTTGCGGTTCGGTGGCACCAGCTCTCCACGGTCTTTCCCCGAGCGGCTTTCCTCTAATGCTGACAAGGCTTTGGGTGACTTGGGCTGGGGAGCTAACGCCGTGAGCAGAT
>NW_006442117.1:1728974-1736212 GCF_000325575.1 Pteropus alecto | reverse complement strand
TCTTCAGTTAAGTTGCTCGGAGTCGCATGGAAGAGGCATCAGGAAGCTTCGCCCCACCACAAGGCACAGCTCGGCGCATCGCACCTCAGAGTGCAAACGTAGAGAGGAGAAGGGACGATCGGGTCCTGGGAGGGACGATGACCCCGAGAAGGGTTTAGAGTTAGCACTGTCCTAGGGAGCTTTGTTAAAGCAGGGTAGCGGCTGTTCAAGGCCACAGAGGTCCTGTAATTCTCGGCTCTGCCTGCCGAAAAAGGAATAGATAACGGAGCGTTCCAAAGACAACACCTCGGTCCTCGTGCCTGGGTCCCACCGACTGGCAGCTGAGGTCCGAGCTGGATGAAACGAGAGTGCCCCATGCCGCTGCCTTCACATGCTGATGCACTTGGGCCCGCCTGGCTCTGCAACGTCTAACAGATGGGGCTTCTTCTTAGTCTAGATTTGCATAGTCAAGGAGGACAGCTTGAGAATGGCCTAACAGTTAACTTAAGGATATGAATACACACCAACATGTATTTACGCCTGGGCAACAAATTAAAACATCACGAGCCCTCCCCCTGGGTAGTGTGTCGCGAGGAAGTGAGGATCCCTCAGCCAAGAGTGTCCAGGGGGGAGACCCCGCCCAGGTCTCCTCCTCTTTGTCACCTGGCTCAAGAATCCTTTTCTGAACCCCGCTCCTGGCCATGCTTCCTGGTAAGCCCGTTGCTTCCCGGCCACCCCCGTTGGTGGCCCAGGTGTCCTTGTCGGTCTGACTGAGCCTCCGGCTGTCAACTGCATTTCTAGATTCTCGTTTGTTTCTGTTCCTTTATCTGACCCAGTTTTCTGCAACAAGCCTTTATCGCTCTTTCTACAGGAAACAGACTACAAGCCCCGTGACTGCTAGTGGGAAAAGCAGAGCGTATAACTTGGGTGGCAGCTGAAAAAGTTTTCCTCACTACTTAGAAGCCATGCACACTCTCATTGCGAGAGTAGACGTCTCATCCCGGGCCCTGGTCACTGGGACCGCCTCCCCAGGCCTTGGCCGTTTCGCGCCCGCGGCATAAACACCTGATCTCTATTATTTCTGCCCATCGCGCTAGAGCCTCAGGTCTGATTTCACTGCAAAATGACAATAAAAGCACATGCGACTTAAGGCCACATATAGAGAAGCTATATGTATACAGATGGCAGTCCCTCCTGATCTGTGATACGTTCCAAGACCTTCAGTGGACGCCTAAAACCATGGATAGTACCAAACCCCTACACACTGCTTTTTTCTCTGCATGCGTACTTTTTTTTTTTTTTTTACATAAATGAAACACTTTTTGTAATCCCTGAGGCATAGCTGAGCTGCCAGCATCACTACTCTTGCACTTGGGGGCCATGATTCGGTATAATCAAGGTGAGTTGGACACAGTACTGTGACACCATGAGTTGACCTGATAACTGAGATGGCTCTGAGGTGACTAAGGTGGATGGGGGTCGTACGCAGCATGGGGACTCTGGGCAAAGGAATGACTCACTTCTCAGGCAGGATGGAGGGGGACGCTGCGAGATTTTATCACACTACTTACAACCGCAAACTTACGAATTGTTTATTTCTAGATTTTTCATTTAATATTTTCAGACCATGGTTGACTGTGTGTAACTGAAAAAGATTTTCAGAACTCTGCTTTTAAAATGGCTTTTAGAATTTCTGCCACAAACTTCAGTATCTTGTGTGGAATAGCTTATTCATGGAAAGTGGCTTTGGGTTTGGAAAACAGTCAAAAGTCATTTGGAACAAATTCTGGCTGAAATGTAACTGATTAAGCTGAAGTAAAACCAATTTGGCTTTTCTTTTTTTCCAAATAATCATTCATTTGGAGAATTGTCGGAAGACAAGCAAATCAGTGGGCTCGGGGCCAGTCTTTCTCCTTTGCACAGAGTCTCTCTGATGCTTCGATTTTTACATAATAATTCCCTTGGATGATTTGATGGGAGCGGGTGAAATCTACATAGACAATATATCATGTCAATGAAACAAATCAACATTTAATTATTTAACAATTTTGCCATATATGTTTACCGGAATCTCCAAGACCTTGTCATTTTTCTATTGTTCATTTAGTTTTAGCTTTTCAATCATATTCGACATAATAAAATAAACCAAAATCCTCTTGCTTTATCTCTGGGCATTTCCTCAAGAGTCTGTGAGACACTTACAAGGAAGTGGCTCTTGTTTGTGGGCAGCTGGTATGTCTAAACTCTGCGTACGTGCCATCCCGGGGTGGCCCGCAGGCTGGCGGGCGGAAGCGATCCCCCTCACTGGGTGGCGGGCCAGCCTTTGGCCCGACTGGGTCCTTCGACTGATTGGATGAGGCCCACCCACGTTACGGAGGGCCATCTCTGCCTTACTCAGTCACTCGATTTAAACGTTAGACTCGTCCAAAACACCCTCAAGGAAACACCCAGAATAATGTTTGACCAAATATCTGGGAACCCCGTACACAGTCAAGCTGGCACGTAAAACGAACCCTCACAACACCATCTTCGCCTTTTCTCACCATTATCCAAAAGGAAAAGAAACGGTCTTTGCAGGTGTGATCCCTCGAGCCTCACAGGATGTTTGCGCTTCACACCCACCTGTGCGACTCGCTGTTTTACGCCGAGCGCCAGAGAAGCCCCGAGTGTCTCAGCCGCGCAGGCGGAGACTCCGGTCATAGAACCAGGTTTCGAGCTCCGATGGCGGCATTCTCCACGGCCCATCCTGGCACACGTTCCACCTCACTGACATTTCCCCGTGTGACGAATCTGCACCTTTATTTACTTGTATTGCTTTGGGCACCATTGTTAAAATTCGTAGGATATTTGAACCAGTCCAAGTTTTGACATTTGTTACCGTGCGAGAATGCACACACGTGTACCTTAAACAGCGCTGTGTCACCATGGGACCTTGCCAAACGTCGTCAAACCTCTTAGTGCCAAACAAAAACGTTCATTTGACAGTTTTTACGCTTGCACTTCTTTTAACATGCCAGCTGTCTACTTGGCGAAGTCTTAACTTTATTCACAATTTGATGTGAATTCCTTGTTCCGATTAAGTTAATCATTTGTGCCCTGACGTGCAGCAGCACGCACTCAGGTGTGCCCGGCTGGACGCCACGGGCTGTTGTGCATGCTGAAGTCGGGGAGAAACACTGAACTAAAAGTCAGGAGACGTCGATGCTGGAGTTTCACTGCCACTCAATAGCTTGGAGACCTTGATCCAGTCATTTGACTTCTTACAATATCAGAGAAAGGAGTTGAATCTTAAGATACGTGTTATTCTCTGCACATGTGCAGCAGTTTATGGCACATGCCAACAAACACTGTCTCACTCGACTCGCCTAAGTGCACTGTGAAGTGGGTGTGGTCTCCTCTGCTGTGAAGTCAGTGTTTCCATCAGCCACAATTAAATGTTGCCATTTGTCTCTACTCTTGTCCCTCCTTCTCTGCTTCTCAAGCCCCAAAGGAAAAGCTGCTTGTAGTTACTGCTGATCCAAATCAAACTCTTCGGGGATTCAGACACGGTGCACACCTGGAAAGGCACAGCACACACCTGGGGAAGCACGGCGCACACCTGGCGAGGCACGGTGCACAGCAGGGGAGGCATGGCGCACAACTGGGGAGGCACGGCACACACCTGGGGAGGCATGGTGCACACCTGGGGAGGCGTGGTGCACACCTGGGAGGCACAGCGCACAACTGGGGAGGCACAGCACACACCTGGGGAAGCACGGCGCACACCTGGCGAGGCACGGCGCACAGCAGGGGAGGCACGGCGCACAACTGGGGAGGCACGGCACACACCTGGGGAGGCGTGGTGCACACCTGGGGAGGCGTGGTGCACATCTGGGAGGCACAGCGCACAACTGGGGAGGCACGGCACACACCTGGGGAGGCGTGGTCCATACCTGGGAGGCACGGCGCACAACTGGGGAGGCCTCGATTACATGCCCATCCTGGTGCAGGAGATGGAGATCACCCAACACTTCGGACGGACAAAGATGCCATAACACGAAACCTGCTAACTCTTCTTAATCATAGGAAAGCTGAGCCTCAAGCCTGGGGTTCCGGGGTGGGGTGCGGAAGAAGGTGCGCAGATTAAAGAATTTAAGAAAAATCGTAATTCCCTTCTGGAGGAGTGGACATAGGGTGGAGGCGACTTCCTCACCCGGCTGGCGTCCCCACAGACGTGCCTCTCACCCAAACTTCTCCAGTGGCCATCTCTATGTGGGTAGCTCAAGCCTAGCAAGTCTCCCGCACTCCCCAAAATCAAACTCCCAGTCTTCCCTCCCTCCAGAAAACCTACTCTTTCCACAGTCCTTCCCTCTCAAGGAACAGTCATTGCATCCTCCAGTGGCTCAGGCCAGCACCCCTGGAGTCGTATGGAAGCCCCGTTTCCCTCGCAGCCCACGTCCAAACCATCAGCCAGTCACACGAGCGCCACGTCCTCACGACTTCTCACCCCCTCGCTCCCCACTCCGAGCCAGTATTGCCTCTTCCTGCTGCAGTGATCCAGTGACCGCTCTCCCTGATCTTAGCTTGCCCGCCACTCCCTGGAATTTATGCCCAGCTCAGCCTGCCCAGTGGCCCTATTCGAACACAAACCGGCTGACGTCACGCCCCTCCTTGGTGCTCTCTGGGGTTTTCCCGTTGTCGGTCGGAGTAAAAATCAAAGACCTACAACAGCCGCTCTGCTCTCTGACCAGAGTCTACTCATCTTTATCCGCTTTGCCTTCAACGAGCTGCAGCCACACCGGCCTCCTGCTTCCCTTCCAAAGCTCCGGCACCCCCCAGCAGAAGGCCCCTTCCTCGCTTTGTGCAGCCACCGGACTGTAAGCTCCACGAGAAGGGTTTTGGCGGCTGCGTCCGGGGCAAACACTCAGTGTTTCACTGAATCGAGCCTGATACGAGGTAGCCACTTAATAAGCACTGCGGCAACCCAGCCGCAGACCACCCGTCCCCTGGGCGGGGACAGAGACCTCGGCCCCTGCGTGGAAGGCGCTTCCACAAGCCGAGTCCTCCGGACACAAGTCCTACGCCTGGGCCGGCGGCGTGTGCTCGGCTTGGGCACAAGTCAGGTCTCAGCCTGGAGCTGCCGGGCGGCGTCCTCTGCATCTAAACAAAAAAGTAGCTGAAAAGGGATTCGGCTGAAAACGAGTTCTTGCTACTGGCTTCAGGCACCTACACAAACGCTTCTTTGTGGTTGTCTGTGCTTCCTTCTCGTGTGTGGCCCTGCCCAGCACACCGTGCCACAAAACGTGCTCCTCTTCCAAGGCCGCGTTCAGATGACAATGCAGTGTCCTTACCTTTCCCCACCCCGGACGAATGTGTGGCATCGAGGAAGAGCCCAGCTGAAATTCGACCACGTGCTGCCAGACAGTTTACGGGAGACAAAGTCACGTGTGCCTTAGTCACGTGTGCCTTAGTTTAGTGCTCGGAATAAAGCAGTTTTAGCAGGAAACAAACGCGCCGTTCACCCGAAGAGCTCCCTTAGAGTCCTTGCACAGACGTGGGGTTCGGGTTCTTGGATTTTCTAGGTTATTGAGAAAGCATTTGGGAGCCAAAGCTCCTGCTGTGCAGGAGGCACAGGGTGGAGTGTGGGCGGGGGAGGGGACTCACAGGTGCCATCCTCGGGGACCTTGGTTTGTAAGCACAGGGAGCACCCGGGAGCAAATGCTGCAGCCCCGTCCTGTGTCGCCATGCCTTCGGATGTGGTTTCGGTGACAAAATGAAGTGGCGCCCTTCCCATCAGGCGACATCACCGCAGATGTACACGTCATCACGCCTCCTCACCGGTTAAACACGTCTGCTTGACAGATTCGCTTTTCCAAAGATCTGACCCATTTACCTCTGATGCTCCTAGCGTTAGCTCTCAGACTGAAGTTAGCCTAACACTGTCTGCTCACGGCCCGGGGAAGGAAGAGGATGAGGTGACATCAGCTGACGTCTTTTCTGGGTGAGGACAGGAGATCCCTTCTTTTCTTTATCACCTTGGAGATCTCTGTGAGTGGGGGGCAGCCCCAGAGCTTAGTGCGCACTGATGTCTTTGAGGAAATGGTCCCGCTGCACTGTGAAACCCCAAAGTTTGTTCTGTGTGTGTGTGCACGTGCACATGTGCATGTGTCTGTGCACGTGTGTCTGTGCACGTGCACGTGTGCCTGTGTGTGCACGTGCACGCTTGCATGTGTCTGTGCATGTGCATGTGTGTGTCTACAGAGACAAAGACACACATAGATATAGATATATACCTTGCCTTAGCACCCCCCAATACTTTTTCAATATACATACCTGTAAAACAGGGTTGAGACAAAAGCAGTTTGAAGCAGTTCATGACATGAGGGAGTTGAAGAAAATTTAATTGGTATGCAAAAATTTGAATTTTATTATGGAAAATCAATTAAATTTTCTATTAAAATATGTTAATTGTTATGAAATAGTTAATAGCTTACTAAATCATATTTTAAGTATTTACTCTGCTTGAGTAAAAGATAAGGTTTTTTTTTTCAGAAAACAGATCTTAAGATTGGATAACAATAGCAGGCTGAGAATGCACATGTCACCTGCACCATCCGAAATTCTTTAAAATGACAAAAGCTATATATACATATAAAGGAAACAGAATTCATTAACAGAGATGATTAAAAAAGAAAGTGCACATGGTTATCAGAAGCCTGAGCATGTTCACTGCTCACGTCAAGTTTACTAACCACAGCAAGTCACGTGAACGCTACCTCAAATGTACCAGACTCTGTTCACCTGTGACCCCACCACCGTCACACGACCCACCCCTCCTCACTTCTCACCTGCGGGAACCTTCTGTTTCACTCCAGTCAGTGGTACCAGCAGAGTCTACACAGATGGCAGTGTTTTGTCTTCCTAAAGTTAGATGACGTCATTCTGCTCACCCGATCCCTTCTTTCCCAGGACGCCCCATCATGCTCATGCTAACATTTAAACCCCTCGCTATGGCTGACAAGCCCTAAGTGACCTGACCTCTGGTTACCTGTCCAGGACTCATACCGAAGAAATTACAGAAGACAGAACTTCCTCCTTCAACGCTTCAACACCCCCTTAAGAATAAGGGAATAAAATCTCCAAGGGGGGAATGATGCGGGGAGGAGGCAAGACCCCATTTAAAATGTTAAATCGAGCTACATTCAGGGACTGCAGGGTGCTGGTCAGCCCTGCAGCCAGCCAGACCAGGAGGACCCCGCGGAACACAGGGAGATTCCTGC
>NW_006442117.1:1727068-1728952 GCF_000325575.1 Pteropus alecto | reverse complement strand
CCCACGCGGGAAGGGAAAAGAGTGTTTAAGTGGCGCCCCACACAAAATAAACGCAATCATTCATTCCCTGTGGCTAAAGCCCTGGGAACCTAAGGATGGAGGCTGGGAGCTGCCGCAGGCCTCGCTTGCTGCGTGGTCTCGCCTTCCACGCTCCACGCTCGTACCCCTTCTCACTGCACGCCCGCGCCATCGAAGGAGAGTGAGTAAACAGCCTCTGAACTGTAACTCGCAGAAGCTAAGAATGACATACGGACTGAATTCCCCGAACGCCGGGGGTCCCTCTCATGTTTTTCCTGGATCCCTCTCGGTGTCTCTGTCTCTGTGCCTCCGAGTCTCTCTCCGGCTTCCCACGCTCCGCCTCTGAGCGGCGACCTGCTCTGTCCACGCAGTGTTACCCCTTCCCTAATAAGTTCTCCTTCGGACGCTACCTCTGGCGTGCGTTTGAATTCTTTCTTGCCCTTAGCCAAGAACCCTCTCTGTCGGGGCGGGCCTGGAGCGCTGCCCACGCGGGGAATTTGCCATGTCCTGCACCAAGTCGACTTCCTCCCATCCCCTCTGCCTTTATCCTACTAGTTCGTTCTTTCTTCTTTGAACACACGAAGCCGATGCCAGCCTCGGGACCTCACAATTACTCTTCTAAAAGCACTCTTTTCAGACATCTGACTCGACTCATTCTCATGCCACTTAGGTCTCTGCTCAAACGTCACCTCTCAGGAGAGGTCTTCTTTTACCACCCAAGTAGCAATGCCCTTCGTCCAGTCACAGCCTATTTTCTTACAGTGCTTTATTTCAATTCTAAGCACTTATGAATACCTGAAATTATATTATAAATGTCACACTATGTGTTTCTTTTGTATCGTCCCTCCATGAGAACGGGGACTTTGCTGTGATCACTGCTGCATCCCTTGAGCCTTATAAAAACACCTGGCACACGGTGTTTAATAAAACTAGAGGAATGAGTGACTCGTGAGAACACAGAGGCTCACCAGGTTCTAGCTGGATGGGAGAAATCGATCTAATCGATATGTGATGGTATCTCGCAACTCTAAAGAAAAAGAAATATCTCTAAAACCGTCAGGGAGATGTAAACAAGTTACTTTCTTGGAACGTGTTGTTCACTTATCTACTGAAAAATGATGGAAAACGCAACTCAGACAGTCGTAAGGAACACAGGGTTGCAAACGGGGCCTGTGAGAAAGGCCCAGCAATGGGACGGCTTTCAAGGGCTGATGGATGTGGTAGCTCAGTGATGTCACCAAGGACCCATTTTCTTTCCATTTCTGTTCTGCTCTAAAGAGAATTTGTTTGTTTGTTTTTTCTTTCTAAACCAGCTTAAATATTGACTGCCAGTCTCAGTTGGAGCTATGTTCTTTGTATTTAAAAAGGGAGAGAGAGCAAAACTTTGTTTCTGAATCCCAGGATTTTAACCAAGACGCCTGAGACTGGCCCTGGCACAGGTCCCTAAGACACATGCCCACACCTGGACCCGTGAAGGGGCCCGCAGGAGCGCAGGCTGTTCACTGGCTTAAGGTAACCTGGGACCTCGAAGCTGGGATGGCGGATGGAGATGGGGAGAGATCCCGCCTTCTGCAAAGTACGTGGAGTGAGAGATGGGGGGAGGTAGACACTCCAAAGAAAAGCTGGGTGACGTGAAGAGGGGAGGGCGGAATGGGTGCTCGCAGGCAGTTAACAGGGTGCATCGCACCTACAGGAGGGTGGCCAGCACACGGGCACCAGGCCTCACCGGTAACACTGAGGAGAAATCGATTCAGAGATCTGAGGGGAAAGATTTTTGAGCCTGGAATTCTATAGCCCGCTAAACGATCAGTCGAATGCAAGGCTGAAATAGGGCTGATGTTACACATAGAAGAAATGAGTTTACTA
>NW_006442117.1:1714577-1727029 GCF_000325575.1 Pteropus alecto | reverse complement strand
AGGGAAAGGGAAATGAATATTTTCAAGAAAGAGGAAGGTGTGGGTTACAAGAAAGGGTAATGAACAACGTTGAGTTAACATGAGTATCGATCGTTAGGTAAAAACAAATTAATCACACTTGGAAGCTGAGCAGGGTCGGGCCTGGCTAGTTCTTGGATGAGAGACCACCTAGGACGACCGGGTGCTGTAGGCATAAAAAAAAATCAATCACGATCTGATGGCACAGATGATATAGAAGTAGCAGAAGCAGAGAGGGACGAAGTAAGTTAAATCATGCTACGATCCTCTTTTCAATATTAATAAGGGAGGATGTGGATATGATTTATTTAGTTACTGAAAATACACTGTATCTAAATACATGTGCTTAAAAAGTGAGAACATTAAAAATAGAAAACATATCTTCCAAACTATTGGGAGAGATGAAACAATAAATGAAAAACCTTTAAAAGATAGTAAAGGAACAAAAAAGAGGTAATAGATAATAGCAAAAAAGTAAAACAAGAGGATTAAGTTAAAGCATACCAGTAATGAAAATATATATGAAGAAATTAAGTGTTCATATGAATAAACTGGATTAAAAATCAAGCAATGTACAGGTAGACCCTATTTATAAGAGATATTTCAAAATAAACATATCCAAAAAAGAAAAAAAACTGTAAAGACAGAATTGTTGAAATACAGGTTTTTTGGGGAAAAACTATGCCACAAAAACTATAAAAAAGTTATTTATAATAAACAAAATATAATTAGAAGAGGAAGCATAAAATGGAACCAAGAAACTAATTTCATTTGAGAGAAATTTTTTTCAATGAAGATTTAACAGTCATGATCCTTGGTCACTTAATGACACAGCAAAACGAGTAGAAATGAAAAGAAATTTGGCAAATTCACAAATATGACAGGGTTTTTAGAGATATCGATCTTAGAAACTAGATAAAGTGGTCTAAAAACAAGTAAAGGCACCCCTTCCCCACACCGTGGGGCTGTGGCATGGGAGGAGTCAGCCAGGCAGAGGTGACACATGGGGAGGGCACAGCTTCCCAGATCCTGGACCAGGTCTCTCTCCCTGGGACACCTACGTGAATCTTTACTGCTAATTCCAATGACACTCCGGTATTTATGATGAATTCCTCTTCTCTGTGTAAACTGGCTCCAACTGTTTGTTACTTTGAAACGAGATTCCTAATAAGGAGAATGAGTGCGTGACCCATCCCCCAGCTCCACTGTAAGCCCTTGACAGCAAGGGAACACGCCATTTAATTCATTCATTCACTCATCCACTCATTCGAACTAGTATTTGTTACGCAGCTATTAAGTTCAAACACTGGTATGGAAGTGAACACAATGGGGAACAGACGTCCAGCGCTGGCGGGGCGCGCCGCTGTAGGTGGGATGGCGGGGAGCCCTCTGTCAGCGGGAGACGCGTGGGCAGAAGCCTGACAGCGGTTAGGGAGTTAATACCGATGCTCCAGGTAAGAGCGACAGTAGCGCACAGGCTGACGCGGGTGTGCGTCTGGCGCTGGGGGACTCCCGGCTGTGGCGGCCGGGATGAAGGGAGCAGGCCAGGGAGGCAGGGCGCGGGCTGGAAAGGGAGCCGGGCGCCATGTCCCAGGGGGCCCGGACCTGGATCTCGGGGTGATGGGAAGCCTCTGGGGGCTTGGAGCGGGATGGGGCATCGTCCGTCTCACGCTCCGAAACTGACCCTCTGCCTGTGGTGAAGGGAACTAAGTGGGGTGGAGGGAGGGAGGCCGGACTGGATGCCCCTGCAGGCAGGACGCGGGGGGCTGTCCCCCAGATGACTGCGGTGGAGGGCGGAGGAGCGGGCGGACTCCGAGCTGGTTCCAAAGACCAAGCCCAGAGGGTTTGCGGTGGGTTAGACGTGAGGCTTGAGAAGAAGATTGGAGAAGGCCTCCGCGGTTTCGCCCAGGTCGCTGGCAGACACGACTGCCATCTGCTGAGGCAGGAACGACGTGGAGAGAAGCCGTTTGTAAAGAAAACAACAAATTTTGTTTTCCACGTGCTAATATTAAATTCGCTACCGAGGCAGCCGTCGGAGACTCGTACTGGAGGTCAGAGGGGCAGAGACTCGGGTTATCCGCGTACAGGAAGCAGCAGGCCGGCTGGGGTCACCTGGGCAGGGAGCTGAGCCACAGCAGCGGGGTGAGGACTGAGGCCCTGGGGGTCCCAGGAGGAGGAGGAGCCTCCCAGAAAGCAGCCTGGGACGCAGCCGGTGTGACCCGGGCGGAAGCCAGGGACGGGTGACAGAAGTACGTGTACTGGTCTCTGTCCCCTGCTCCGGCACTCCAAAGCTTGTGATTTCACAAGCGATTCGGGCACTAGAAGCATCTTTTATTCTACTGCAGCGACTCTGGGTGGGCAGCTAGGAGGAGGCGGGTCATCAGAGACTAGGCCATGATCCGAAGCTTGGAATCCTCAGTCCCGCACCCCCTCATTTCTCCAAAGAGGGGAGGGGGGCTGCAAGTGGAGTTAGCCATGGATCACATCTTTGTGAGAAAGTCTAGATAACGTCCCGACGGTGGACGTTATCACATCTTTGTGAGAAAGTCTAGATAACGTCCCGACGGTGTGGGGCTCGGGGACCCTCCGGGACGGGGGGCAGGTGGGGCTGAGGAGAGTGGCACCCGGCGAGAACACGCCCCTCGACTCGTGCCCTGCCCTGTGCGTCTGTGCGTCCTTCATCATATCCTTTTATAACGAAATGCTAAGAGCAAAGAAACTGTTTTCCTGAGCTCCGTGAGCCACCCTACCAAGTTAATCAAGCCCGAGGAGGTTGTCATGGGAACCTCTGATTTATAGCCCCTGGGTCAGAAGCACAGGTGACAAACCTGGCCTTGGACTGGCATCTGAAGTGGTGGTGGCGGGGGTCTTACGGGACTGAGCTCTTCACCTGTGGGATTTGATGTTCTGTCCGGGTAGACAGTGTCAAAATCAGGTTAAACTGTGTCGCAGAGAATCGCTTGGTGACCGGAAGCGTCAGAAGTGCCATGTTCTGTGTGAAAGTAAAAGAGACACACAGTAGGGGGAAACCGAGCTTTTCCCTGCACACAGGTGGAAAACTCGGATGTTTTTCCGACTCCCCAGGAGAGGGCACCTCCTGTGTTTTCGAGGACAGTGAAGCCGAGGGGGCCCGTCGCAGCTGGGAGGCTGGCGGCATAAGGCCAGATGCTTAGTTTGGACTTGGCAGGTCAGAGATTGAAGGTCATGGGTGTGCCACGCCCCGTGGGGTTCTCAGCGTGGTGCCCCGGACTCTGCAGCTCGGACACAGTGCTGAGGGCTGGGGCCTCACCCACACCAGCTGCATCACACCCCTGGGACTGGGGCCTTGGCGCTGTTATTAAAAATCTCCCCAGGAAATTGTAATGTAGATCCGGGGCTGAGAAGCGGAGGTCTAGCTTCTGCAAACGTATTGAATGAATAAAACGAGACTTTGGCGGCGAGCGAGCCTCCTCCACAGCGGGGCAGCGAAGCCTTCAATGACCTGGACCCGGAGACGGAGACGCTGTTTGAAAATCAGTCCCCGCCCCTAGGCAAGCAGTGCCCCGCGTGCCTGTTCATCCTCTTCTCTCTGTCCAGGTCCAGCTTCCATCCCAAGTCTGCAGGCGTGGACCTTCGTCAGCATCCCTGGAGCACTTCCTCTTGGCAGACGATTTAACAGTGTGGCAGGGAAATGCATCCTATGACACCACGAGAGGACGACGAAGCTCGTGGGGAGAGCAGCAGGTGGGTCTTCACTGGCAGAACTGGATGTCAAAGTCAACGCGCGCTTCATTCTCCGAGTTCTGCTCAGGCTTTTGTGCCTCACTCCTCCCTGTTCTCTGCAGTGTCCCTTGGAGACACCTGCGTCATTTAGAGCTGGGGGATCCTTGGAAATACGTGCACCGGTGGCTTGCACACATCCCCAAACTTTCGAGCTGTATCTAATGGCGACTACGTCCCAGGCAGGAGCTCGTCTTCCCTCTCCCCAGGGAGTGTGTGAAAACCTGGAAAGAAGCCGGGAGGCCGTGGGAGCCTCTGCTCTGCAGCGAAGAATCGGGGCCAGGAGAGCTGATGCATCTTGTCCAAGGACAACCACCCGGTGACCGACCCTCCCCAGCAGAGTCACCCGGATCCCAGTCCCCGTGCCTCCCACATCACCGAACTGCCTTCCTCCGCCATGGACACACACGCACCCCTCGCTGGAAAGAAAATAAGTGGTTTTAAGACTATGATGAAATACTAATCTGGGTCTAATTTATAGCTCACCAAATGTGGCCTGGAGTCACATTTAGTGACTTAACTGTCACAGGACACCCAGTGACAGTTAAGTTTCAGGTAAACGATAATTATTCTCTCGCAATATTTGGGACATACTTTTATATTAAAAAACTATTCATTGCTTTTCTGAACTTTGAATTTAACTGGGCATCTGTATGGTATCTGGCAAAGTTTCCTGAAGCTTGGCTGAACGACACTGCTAATTCCACCGTATTCTGATGAACCGAGTGAAGAAACCAATTATTTCAATACTCCATTTTTTTTGTTAGTAAAGGAATTATTAAGAAGAGAATTAAATAAGCGCCAGTCAAGAAAAACATACACTATCTATCAAATAGTGGTAGGTAACGGATTTCCAGGGTCGAGAATGAATTTTAGGGCTTTAAAATACATTGAACAAATAAAATAGAAAATTTTGGTAGTGAATGAGTCTGTTATATCGTGGTGCTGCAAAGCACCAAATCATTCCACTGGCCCTGAAATCCTTAGGTCTTGGCACTTTCTCAAGGTGGAGAAGCACGTTTTAAAACCCTTAATATTTTCCCCAGGCGCGATTCGTTCCTCTCTTCTTACCCCACAACTGAAGCCCAATTCCTTTTTTTTTTCAGCCTCAGGTCAACCCAACAACTGCTGAAGATTCTTACTGTATCTCACCGTTCCATCGGCCCTGCCGACGGCCAGACGAAGAGAGGAAAGAGATTTCAGGCCACGGAATGCAGAAACCAAGGCCCCGTTGTTGGGCACTTCTGGAAGTTGAAAATGTCTTTAGAATCTTGATCGTATTATCGAGAATTCAGATCCAGTTCAGCCTTGCCAAGAGCTAAGAAAACAAACTACGTTTATTTTGGGTCTCCCGAGATTGAGCTCTATGCAACATGACTCGCCCACCTACGTGGACACACATCACTCTCCCAGAGTTTGCTGCAGCCTGGGGTCCCCAGGAAAGTCTCACAAAAAGATCTAAAAAGACACATTTATACAAAGAAACGAGAGCCAGAATCGAACCGTCTTGTGCGAGGCGGTGGAGGCCACCGTGCCTGTCCGTAACCCACAGATAACCTCACATGTCACTTGTCTGTAGCTTTACCTCGCCCTCTCCCCATTTGTTTTTAACCGAAGATAGGAGAGGGTCGTAACTCGACCCTACGTTCACTTCTCCCCGTCTGCCCTTTACCCTCTGGCCTTCCGTGGCCACCGATGGGTGGGTCACCCTATGGAGGAGGGGTGGCAAAGCAGGAGGCCTGGATAACTCACATTCTTCATGTTTATTATTCGTCTAGAAATTAGAGCTGACTGTCTGCCTCTAGGGAGGGCAAAGACAAATGAGGACAGGAGGCAGTGCACGGAGGAAATTAGAGAGAACGAACAGAAAGTCTCTTTGAGTTGTTACCTGCGTTTAAAATATTTAAGAAAATGTAGGTGTATATAAAAGAATTGGCAGACTATATAATGGTGTGCAAGCCAGAATGTTCTCTAGTCCTTCACTGGGCCCAGGCTGGGAGCTGAAGCGAGATCAGCCTCCGAGGACCCACTCAGAACCAGCCCGATGAAAGCAGCAACCGGCCGGTCCCTGGAGCCCGGCTTCCTGCTGGCGATTATGCAGTGCCCGAGTCGACTGTACAAGATGCTGCTCCGGCCTCTTTCCACAGCAGAACCCGTTCTGAAAAACAGTGCCCCCTCTAAGGTGACGGAGCTGAGGGCGCAGGTGTGACCCTGTGCCTGGAGGGTGTATGGAGGCCTGTAGGACCTGGCCCCGTGTGACAGGACCGCAAGCTGCACTCTGGAGCAACGTGACATGATCGCCATTTCATCTTGAACCACTGTGTCAGCAGGCACTCGTTGGAGGGATGCGCTGATAAATGATGTTTGTTTTAGAGCCCTGCCGGGTAGGAGGTGTGTCATGTGATCATGTTACTTTGCATTGGTTATTTTCCATGTTTTCATTGTCTGGGTGATTCTTTGTTACATGTGTCTCCCGTTAGAGTATCAACTGATCAAAAGCAGGGAACTTGATGTCTGGTACATAATGAACGCTTGGAGAATGGGTGCTCTGGGTCTCCTTCATTAAGATGTCACCTTCCCTGCTCCTCTCTGCATCCTGCAGTCAGGTGTGCTGGGTGACGGTGTGCTATGGGACGATGTTCCAACAGAGACATCGGGGCCTTTGTTGGTCTCCTGTTTGCCAGGTAGAGAGGAGAGTGATCTTGCTTGGGAGAAAAAGCATCTGTGGTCCAGGCCCCACACAGTCTGAGCTTAGACACCAGCTATTTGGGTGATGTCTCGGCACTACGAGGCTGGGGACTCCTTTGTCCTCTAGGAAGTAGATTCAGGTGTAGTCTCTCCGCCTGGGGGATGAACAGTCCACAACCCCGGCTGGCCCGTTGCCAGGCAAGGTGGAGTTGGTCCACATAGCCTCTCACTGGACGGTTCTACTGGACTCCATAGAGGGACAAACAAATAAGAAGGCATATCGTGTGCTATGAGGTGGTGAACGCTATGGGGGACGTCCAGCTTGGTGCACCATCCAGGTTGTGCCAGAATTTAGGGGGAGGGTGTGGCGCTGGATCTCATTCCATCAGTCCTCTGAAATTGCTCTTCTTACAGTGCCCAACGATCTGATCGCCCACGATGACCTTGGCCTTTTAGCCCTTTTATATTTGCTTTCCTGGCAGCACTGGACACTATAGAACACCCGTCCTCTTTAAATTCTGATGGCTGTCCTAAAGTCGTTGTCTCTTCCTCGCTCCGTCTGTCCTTAGTCTACGCTTTCTATTAGTTAATGTCGTTACCATCATATTAGGGCTCCCCATCCAGAACCTGGAGTCACGCTGGACCCTCACCTTGCTCACTTCCGCACACGTGACCTGAGTGCCCACTGTGAGCCAGATAGAAGGCTGGGCTCCAGGTACGCGTCTGTCAGTGGAGAGACCTGGCCCCTTGCGTCATGGAGTTTACAAACTGTCAAGTTTGCGATGAGCGTTATGGGAACTCCTGGTCGGAGAGCCTATGTTAAAAGAATGTTTTTATGAACATCGACATTATTTTTTATGTTGCTGCATTTTACTCTGCAATTTAGTTCATAACCATTTATTGAGGGACTTCGAGGTATGTGTTACTGATATTTAATAGTCAAAGTATCATCTCAGAAAACACATGTGAATTTTTTAATACATTTCATAACAGCAGTTGTCGAGGAAGTTTGGGATCAGCGTTACACAATGAGCTTTGTTCAGTCCTGCACACTTACACATGCGTGTGCATAAACACATACATCTGTCCAAAACCATGAAGAGAACTACGAATTGTGAGAAACTTCTGAAGTATCTGGGAAGCCAATCACACATTTACTATTTTTTATCTATAACTGATCACGTTTCTGAACAAAGAGAATATTAGCTCTAAAACCGCCTCCATTTAAGATCCACAGCCGTATTAGTCAATCATGAAATAAAGAGCATCTGACTGTGAGAGCGAAGGAAAGGATCTGGGGGATTTTTTTTCTAGTTAATTTGTATTAAGTTGGTGATATGCCTATACCTTGTCAATATGCCATTCCTGTTCTGAGTTTCAGGCAGAAATTGAAAAACTACCTCTCAAAAGCTCATGACTCTAGGGTACGAACATTCTTTTCTGCCAGATATATGATTGATCAGTATTTCAGTGTTTGATTTTCAGTAGCTGTCTGTGAAGTCACAGAGAGATATGGAACACAAGTCATTCCTTCCTGAGTTTCACCACTTTATCTCCTCGTGATGGCATTTTTAATGAACACAAACTGGGCAATGAAAAATGACAGACTGTAGAAAATTGCAGTTACTGAAGGTATGTTAAACCCGGGACCAGCCATCTTGGTTGGTGGGCAAGACCACTTCTGCCCAGTGTTTGAATTCAAGATACAATTTCCCTGCCATTATGGCCTTATTAAGTACAGTCAATTTAACAGGGCTTCAAACTGGGAGAAAAAGAAATAAATCTAAATCGTTTAGTGTGAGTCAGTACAGGGTCAAGTATGGGTATTAAAATGTTCAGTGAACAAAATAAATGAGAATATTTCCTTTGATGGTCTTTACAAACAACCCCAATATGAAAGGATGAAAAGTAACACATTGAATATTCATACCCTAAGGAATTATTTAATATCTGCCAGGAAGAGCTGGGTGTATTTCCATGTCCACAGTACGAATGCAGGAAGAAGACAGATGCCCAGCTTTGAGTGGGTCAATCTATGTAAAAAACACACATACGTACATAGCTCGAACATCGTTTCAGTTGCTAGATGACTGAAAATCATGGGATGCAAAATATTCCTTAAGACATGAAGACAAGATTTCAAGAATGGTTTCTAACAAGTGGGTTGGGGTGGGATATCGTATTAGTAAAGGTCTTTTGACTTTTAAAAATTCACTTGTGGCTTTCTGTGCTCCACTAGAAAAGGAAATGACTTAAAAAGTTATTGAAATAATTGAAAATAATTACTAAATTTGCAAACAACAACAACAACAACTCTGAAGAGCCAAAGCAACCTTGAGAAGGAAGAAAAAAGCTGGAGGCATCACGTCCCCTGATTTCAAGTGATATTACAAAGCTATAGTAATCAAACAGTATGGTTTTGGCATAAAACCAGACACATAGATTAACAGAATGACTAGAAAGTCGAGAAAGAAACTCAGGCAACATTGTCAATTAGTTTATGACAAAGGAGCCAAGAATATACACAGGACAGTTAATTTTAAATAAATGGCGCTGGGAAAACTGGACGGCCACATGCAGAAGAAGGACTGCTATTTTACACCACACATGAAAAACAACCCCAAATGGGTTAAAGACTTGAACATAAGACCTGAAACCATGAAACTTGTAGAGGAAAATATAGGCGGTAAGCTCTTTGACACACGTCTTGATGAGGATTTTATGAATCTGACACCAAATGCAAAAGCAACAAAAGCAAAAATAAACAAGTGAGACGACATCAAACTGAAAAACTTCTGCACAGCAAAGTAAACCACCAACAAAATGAAAAGGCGACCTACTAAAAATACTCGCAGATCATATATCTGATAAGGAGTTAATATCCAAAATACATAAAGAACTCAATAGCGATAAACGAAAACAAAACGAACCATACCGATCTGATTAAAAAATGGGCAGAAGATCTGAATAGGCATTTTTCAAAGAAGACGTACAGATGGCCAACACGTACAGCCCAACATCACCAATGATGAGGGGAATGCGCATTAAAACCAAAATGAAGATATTACCTCCACTTGTTAGAACGGCTATTATCAGAAAGATAATGGCTCTAATATCAATTGATGGTTATTATTTCTCAGTGGCTATTACCAAAAAGAAGGAAAGAAAATCCTGTGCACTGTTGAAAGCGTTGGTGCAGGCACTATGGAAAAACAGCATGGCGGCACCCCAAAAAACGAAGACGAGAACTACCATGTGATTCAGCAATTCCGCTTCCAGGTATTTATTGGAAGAAAACAAAAACACTAACTTGAAAAGATATATGCACCCCCATGGTCACTGCAGCATTAAATAACCAAGGAATGGAAACCACTTAGCATCCATCGATGGATGAATGGATTCAAAAAAATGCGATAGAGAGATATAGATATGATACACACACACACACACACACACACTCACACACGTATATATACTGTATGATCTCAGTTACATGTGGAATCTAAAATATGTGTTTTTATAACTAAAATATATACATATATTCAGCTCATATATATAGGAATAGATAATAGATTAATGGTTGCCAGAGTTGGTAGGGTTAGGAGAAATTAGTTAAGCTTTTTTTTTTTTTTTTAGTTTAATAGAATAAAAACAAACACAGTAAATTGTGTGTGGTTAAAAAGTACGAAGAAAAAAGTTAAATAATTACTAAAAACAGCCTTTACGTCTCTCCTCCCGAACTCGTGCCTGTATTTCAAGGTGAATTACGTAGAACCTATGAAATTGAGGCTGGACCTTGCTGGACCAGACCATAGTTTTTATTAACCTTTTTATTTTGAAAGAATTGTAGATTCATATGCAGTTATAAAAAAAAATACACAGCGATCGATGTACCCGCTACTGACGGCGTCCTGCAGAGCCTAGGACCGGTCGCACAAGATGTTGACCAGCCACCCAGCACCCTCTGCTCGTCCTCCCGAGGGCACTCACACTTCTTCCTGCCCCCTCCTGATCCCTCAGCAGCCCCTAATCTTTTCCCCACTTCGACAGTGCTGCAATGTCATAAACGTCATGTAAACACAGTGCATAGTCTTTGGGGTTCGGCCCTTTCTTCTCACTCAGCATAATTCTCTGGAGCTTCGTCCAGGCTGCTGTGTGTACTAGCAGCTCGTTACTGTTATTGTGAGTAGAACTTCACGGTGTGGATGCATCACAGTCTGTTTAACCTTCACCCGCTGAAGGACAGACACTTGAGTTGTTTCCCATTTTTGTTATTACAAATAAAACTGCCACAAACGTTTGTGTACCGGTTGTTATATGAACATGTCTTCCTTTCTCGGGGATGAATTTCTAGGAAAGCGATTATGGCATTGTATATATAGTTGTATGTTTCTTAAGAAACCGCCAAATTGTTTTCCAGAGTGGCTGTACCCACCAGCGGTGTGTGAGTGATCCAGTTTCTCTACATCTTTAAGAGCACTGGGTGTTTTTACCATTTTTTGATTGCATCCATTTAAATAGGTGTGTAAGGATTTCACATGTGGTTTTAACAACATTGGACCCTAGTGGTGAGTGATTTTGAGCACCTTTTCGCGTTCTGTTTTGCCATCTCTTCGGTGAAATGTCTTTTTGGGACTTTGCCCATTTTCTAATTGGCTTATTTATTTTGGATTGTTTGGTTTTTTGAGGGTTCTTCATATATTCTAGATGTAATCTTTTCTTAGGCATATGGTTTGCGAACATTTTCTCCTAGTCTGCGGCCCATCTTTTCATCCGACTGGTAGAGTGCTTGAAAACAATGCAGATTCCACTCTCGTTGGGCAGAGCGTTCTACAGATGCCAATTAGGGCTCGTGGGTGAGCGAGCTGGCAAGTTCTCCCATATCCTCGCTGACTTTCTTCAAGCTGCTCTGTCAAGTCACTGAGAGGGAGCCGCTGAAGTGCACAAGCGTAACTGTGGGCCAGTCCACTTCTCCTTACACTTTCTACCACTTTTCACCTCTCTTATTTTGCAGCTTGACGGTTTGGTGCGTACACACTGAGGATTGTTATGTCTTCATGGTGCATCACTCTGTTATCAGTGTGTAGTGGGCCGCTCTTTGAAGTCAGTTTTATCTGAAATTAATACAGCCACTCCTGCTTTGCCTTCGTTCATGTGTGTGATGTATCTTTTTTTCTATTCTTTTACTTTCAACCTGCCTATACTGATACATTTGAAGTGTTTCTTATAAAAAGCATATAATTGGGTTACGTTTTATAAATCCACTCTACCAGTCTCTGTCGTGTAATTAGTGTCTTTTCTCATTCAGCCTAAGACCTAACTGGCTCTCGGTATGACAAGAGCTCTATTGAAAACATAATGACACTTTCTCATTATGCTCTGAGACACTGAATCTTACTGAAACCTCTGTTTTAGCTGTTTTTTTTTTTTCTGATACCACCCTATCTGCGTGTGGGGGAGGGGAGAGGGCGGGCCTTCAAATTTCATGTAGACTCTACATATTTTGGTTGATTAGTAATAATATTAATACTGGCAAGCACAAAATAATCATACATCTTTATCATCTAGAATGACTGAATAGATTTAAAGATAATGTCTAGCCAGTATTTTATATTCGCACTTGGGATTTCAAAATCAAATCAGTTTACTTACTTTTTCTTTTTTTTTTATGAAGCAGAAAACCCTACCATTTAAAAAATTTATTTTTCAATTATAGTTGACATTCAGTATTTTATATTAGTTTCAAGTATACAGCACAGTGGTTAGCTATTTATATAATTTGCAAAGTGATTCCTCCTGATTGGTCTAGTGCCCACCTAGCACTATACAGTTATTACAATGTCATTGACTATACCCCCTGTGCTGTATTTCACTTCCCCGTGACAATTTTATAAGTACCAATCTGTACTTCAAATCCCTTCCCTTTTTTCACCCAGCCCCCCCAAACCCCGCCCCCCATCTGGCAATCATCAGTTTGTTCTCTGTAT
>NW_006442117.1:1701081-1714528 GCF_000325575.1 Pteropus alecto | reverse complement strand
GTGTATGATTTCATTTTTTACGGCTGAGTAACATTCCAGCTTCTTTATCCAAGTATCTATCGATGGGCGCTCAGGTTGCTTCCATGCCCGGGCTATTATGAATAGTGCTGCAGTGAGCATAGGGATACACATATGTTTTTGAATTTGTGTTTTGATTTTCTTTGGATAAATACCCAGAAGGGCAATTGCTGGTGCATAAGGTAGTTTTATTTTTAATTTTTTGAGGACCCTCCAAACCGGCTTCCGTAGTGGCTGCACCAATTTGCAATGCCACCAGCAGTGCACGAGGGTCCCTTTTCTCCGCATCCTCGCCAGCACTTGTTGTTTTTTGATTTATTGATGACAGGCATTTTGACAGGTGTGAGGTGATTTCTCATCATAGTTTTAATTTGCATTCCTCTGACGATTAGTGATGTTGAGCATCTTTTTATGTCTATTAGCCATCTGCTTGCCCTCTTTGGAGAAATGTCTATTCAGGTCTTCTGCCTATCTTTTAATTGGATTGTTTGATTTTTGGTGGAAAATGCTGTCATTTTTATTAAAAGTATAACTGAAATAAATACTTCAAAGAAAAAGCTTAATATATGTAAAGCAACTTTGTTTTCAGAAATGCAAGGACAAAGTGGAAAGAGAAATATGCACGATTATTAATATACCACAAAAGAAACACAAAGCTTTATTCCATTAGGAAATTCTATCATTAAAAATACCAATTACTTATTTCATTTAACTACAATACTAAAGAGACATGAGTAATATACTACCAAAGTCTCCAGTTTAATCTCAAATATATTTGTTTCATTTTTTACATAAAATGAAATCAACCTGGTATGCTGCTCTTCGCCCTGAGGTGGCTGTGACAGTTAATTTTATGTGTCAGCTTGGCTGAGTCATGGTGCCCAGGTATTTGGTGAAACATTCTTCTGGGTGTTTATGGGAAGACGTTTTGGGCTGTGAGGAACATTTAGGTTGGCTGACCGAGTAAAGCGACTGGGCCTCAGCCAACCTGTGAAGCTTTGAACAGCAGAAACGGTGGAGCTCGCCGCGCGAGGAGGCATCGGGGTGTCAGGTGGCCCTCGGGCTCTCACTGAGGCATCACCAGTTCTTTGGGTCTCGGGTCTGCGGGCCCACCCTTCAGCGTTCGGACATGCTAGTCTCCACGATCCCATGAGCCAGCTCCTTAAAATAAATCCATCCATCATCTATGTATCCACTACCTACTGACGGGTATCTGTCTGTGTCCATCAGTCTCTGCCGCATCTCTGTGTCCGTCGGTCTCTGCCGCATCTCTGTGTCCTTCGGTCTCTGTCCCATCTGTGTCCGTCGGTCTCTGTCCCATCTCTGTGTCCGTCGGTCTCTGTCACATCTCTGTGTCCATCGGTCTCTGCCGCATCTCTGTGTCCTTCGGTCTCTGCCGCATCTCTGTGTCCATCGGTCTCTGTCGCATCTCTGTGTCCATCGGTCTCTGTCCCATCTCTGTGTCCATCGGTCTCTGCCGCATCTCTGTGTCCATCAGTCTCTGCCACATCTCAGGTCTCTGTCACATCTCCGTGTCCATCGGTCTCTGTTGCATCTCGGGTCTGTTTTCCCAGAGAACTCTAACACAGTACTGAACTGTTGATCTCCTAGACTGACACGCTTTCAGAGCTCAGAGAAATCTCAGAGATCGTCTAGTTCCAGAAGCATCCATCAGAGGACGCTACTAAAGCACACACTCGTACTAAGCCCTGAATGATGGAGTCACAGGTACCGGCACTTGCAGCAGGCAGCGCCATGGTACACGCACAACAGCAGAGAAACTAAAGAACCACAGTGTCACCAACACGAATCTCATTTTTATCACTTTCTGCTTTGAAACCATCAAGTGGTACTCATCTGTTTAGAGAAAATACCAAATTCCTTCACATCGAGTTCAAGCCACTATAAATTGTGACCCATAGTTGGTGGACTTGGCTTCAGACCCTTCACTCCACGCATCCCTCTGCGCCGTCCAGCGACCTGCAAGCCCAAGGCTGACCCAGTGTCCTTCCCAATGTCCTAAACGCTCCTTGATTCTCCATGGCCAAGCCTGGTCCCCACCCCTACGCTGTAATGGTGTCTCGTGGCAAGTGGCACAGACAGTGTGGAGAAGGTACCTCCCCTCAGACGGAGAGCAGCTGAGGGACAGACCACACCTCACGCCCCCTCCCCCCACCCCTACCCCACACAGGCTTAAAGCGGGCTCGACCCGCGGTATCGATGGACGAGTGAGAGCGCCTGGTGGCCCCGAGCTCGGTTCTCGTTGGCTGTCATTTCGTGTGTTTGCACAAAACACCTCGCTCTCTTACTGGACAACGTGAAGCCTGGAGATGAATGAAAGTGACCGCAGCGGTCTTAAAGGCTGGAGTGCATACAACGTCGTGTAAGAATGCCCCCTCCCTTCTACGCAGGCCCCAGATGTGACACGGAGGGTCAAAGCCATCGACCCCGGGTCAGTAGCCAACAGGAAGTAGAACTGGAGAGGGCTGGTTACGTCTTCAGGTGGCATGGTGATCGTCTCTGCTTCGGGATACAGTAGACTTTAAGAAGGTGAAAAATGGGTGATGATTATTGGTTTTGATTCTAGCGGTAATACATGGGGACCCAGCTCGACAGGGAGGCCTTACAGTAAAAGAAGTGTGGCCTCAGGGACAAGACCTGTCACACCTGAATCATTCCAAGTCCCAAAGGGTCAGCAAACAACAGACGTTAGCAACACGACTCAGAGGGAAGGCCGCAGAGCAGCCTCCGAGGCCCAGGACTGTGGAGCGACCTTGAGAAAGGAGTCGAGACGGAGAGAGGGGGCTTTTGCCTAAGAGCGGAATCCTCCCTATGCATTCCCAGTTTATCGGGGTCTGTACAGAAGACGAGCGGCAGGTCGCAACAGTGATTGAAGGCCCCCAAAGGTGGAGGGGTCAGCGGGCTCGCCGTTAGGGCACAGTCACTGGGCTGTGAGCTGAGGGCTCTTGCGGGTGTGGTGGGATGGACCGCCCACACGTCCGAGCCGGGTAGGTGCTCAGAGTCAGAGAAGCACCGAGAACCTTCCACGAGCCTTCCAAGGGAGCCAGCTCCTTCGAGCCACGGGCAGCTTGGCAGGAGGGCTCTTCTCCAAGAAAAGCGCACAGCGACAGTGCTCGCAAGGAAAGGAGATTAAGTTCAGATCTTTCGAATGGAAGGGATTCGAATAGCTTTGCTCTGGAAAGCAAGTCTAAGGCTGGCGCCACTCCACGTTAACTAGGCGGCGATCTGATATTCCCTCGTCGACTGTGCGTTCTCCCCCCAAACACGAGCAAAACAAAATTTCAGACGTTTTGTATTCTCTTCATACACTTTCCCCTACGCTCACCCTCAGTAAATCACCTCGCCTTCTACTTCAGAGAAAAGAGAAACGGTCAGGGAAAAGAATCCATGATCTTCTTACCAAACAATAACCTGCCCCGCACCTTCCCCCTACTCCTCCCTGCCTCCCCCAGCGCCGCCTGCCACCTCCCTCTGCCGCCTCTCTCCTGGGTGGCTGCCTTGTCACAGAACAGGAAACATCAGTCCCCAGGCTTTATGTCAGTAGGCAGAGCCTTCTTTCATGCAATATGGCCCAGTCCCTGAATCGAACTGAAGAAACA
Organism: Pteropus alecto; assembly: GCF_000325575.1. Lineage (NCBI taxonomy): Eukaryota > Metazoa > Chordata > Mammalia > Chiroptera > Pteropodidae > Pteropus > Pteropus alecto. The sequence continues at coordinate 1,710,890 of NW_006442117.1, read as the reverse complement.
CAATTTTCACAGGCAATGTGGGTGTCATGGTGTCACTGGATCTGCGAAATGTCTGGCTTGATCGTAGGTTTCATAGGAATGGAGCGAGTTGTTCTGTACTGTTGTTTTCTGGCTTGAAAAGAAACAGGATCTTACTTCACTGACAGGTTTTCTTTTAAGCATAGGTGATTGCTATTCTTATCATTATTTATTTTGCTAACAAAGAAAACTTGTATATGCCTCTCTGTATTTTTAAAACTATCTTCCATATTATCCAGTCAGATGGGCTTTTGCAAAGTCCTCCGGCTTGGAAATGGAAGACGTTCATTCATTTGTCTTTCCTGCAGGAAACAGACATCTCTCTAAGCAACCGCACGAAGGTCAGGGTTGTCCCCTGACCTCCTTGTTTGGGGCCGTCACGGTCCACGTCTCTCGTCCTTCACAGTCTCTAAACTTTCCGCCTCCAGGAGTCCTGCGCCTGGGCACCCCCCTGCCCGCCCCGGTGTTCTCGGCAGGTTCCTCCTCTGCCCCCATGGGGTTTCTCCGCAATCTGCAGCTCTCTGCGCCGCCTACTCTACCGCTACTACCTGCGGCCGAACAAAGGTGCCCGCTCCAGGACGTCAGTGGCCACCTCGGTGCTGCTGATTCCCGAGTCTGCATTCCTGGCACGAACCTGTCCCCTGCGCCCCACTTAGAGGCCTGACGGTACCTCCACCTCAGCACGTTCAGGTTGTCGCCACCCCCAGCCTTAATCCCTGCCCCCTCTTCTTCATGCGGGGACTCGCCGTTTGCCCGCGTCCATCGACACAGGCTGCTCCTGCGCTCAGGTCCCACTGCCTCCCAGGGGGGAGGTGACAGTGTATCATCCGGTCCCCTTTTATGAGCAACTTAGGACGTCCTCTTCTACCTGCCCCGATCGCCAGCGCATTCCTTGTGGCGTGAACGTCCCCTCCAGTGAGCGCTGGACAAGCCTGTGCTCTGCAGGGGTACAGGACTGATGCTGGGGTGCGGACGCGCAAGCTGTCCCTGCCCCCAGGTTGCTCGCAGAGCACAGGAGGCGCGTGATAGGGACGCCACCACCATTTGCCAGGCGAGTCCTTTTACACGGGGCCCGAGGGGCGGGAGTGGGGGCCTGGACACCGCTGACCGGGGCTCTGGAGAAGGTGGTGGAATCTGAGATGGGATGTAACTAGGCCATTCGTTCACTTGATTTTCATTCGGTCATTTAGTAAATGACTCTTCAAATCACTCGCTTTGCAATGCTCTTTAATTAGCCGTCTGCTCAGTGACTCTGGCACCGAGAGAACCTTCGCCCTGGTTACTTAGAACCTTGGAAGCCCAGAGTTTGACACAGAAGGAGAAGATGCACAGAGTGAGGACAGACGAGGGAAACAGTGTCCCCAGCTTGCGGTCTCGTCCTCAGGGGCCGGACTGGCGGGCAGCCTCATCCGGGCGGAAAGGGGAGCTGGGAGCCCCATAAACGTGCCGTCGCGGATATTTCCAGGGTTTCTGCCTGGCACGCGAGTACACAGAGCTCTTCCCGAATAAGTGACAGGTCACTTGCAGCCCCAGGGACGGGGTTGGGACGTTGCGGGGGAGGGGCTGTTCCCTCCACCTGGCCGAGCGCCACAGTGGCTCAGAAGCTACCAAAAGGGGCCACAGTGTGGGGGTGGGGTTCAGCGAGAAGGCCCACCCCACTCGAGCAACTTCTTGGGCCGGGGAGTCAGCAGGAGGGCTTGACCCTGACACTCAAGCCTCAACGCCACTGTCTTGCTGACACACGAGGGGATGTAATTTGGTATAGAACCCGGCGTGAGCTTCTGCGCCTTCAGAAATTTCAGCTCCGCTGCTGCTGGCTTCAGAGGCAAGCTCTGCCTCCAGCTTCTTGCAACGATGCTGCCAGACTGGACGGACGAACGGACAGTGGCCAGACCACGCACAGAAAAGAACACTCTGACCCACAGCCTGCAGCAACGTTGCCAGAAAAGCCGACCCCTTCTGTACAACAAGCCCAGGAAGCCCGCAGCCGTCACCAGGGACAATCCAGGGAGCCGGACACAACCCGACCCGTGTAACCCGAATGGCTCAGCCTGGATTGACAACCGACAGCTGCCTTACTGAATCTGTCTGCAGGGCGTGAGGTGGGGAAAGATGATTGGTTTGGGATAATTTTTTAGAAATTTGAGAAGACAAAACCAGCATTCTCATCTTTGAAAAAAAAAGGTATTACAGTGAGGCATCGTGGCAAGGACAGCTACGGACAGAGAGGCAGGTGCAGATAGAGGTGTTTTTCCTCTATTTGGCGTAAAGGGTCAGGTGCGGGGAGGGACATCACACTGACGAGAAAGGGTTTCAGCCCATTAGACACCAAGCGAACAAGAAAATAGAAAAGGAAAATGGGTAACTGACAACTTCAACCGCAGCAGTAAAAGTAAAATTTCCCCTTGAAAACCAGCCACACGTTAGCTGACTCGTGTGTGCATCTCCAATCCGCACCCGCAGACACGCGCACACACACACACACACACACACACACACACACACACCCAGTCTATTTCCACACCCAGAAACACACCTTTACGTGTCCTCTTCCCTCCCCACAGGCAATCCCGAGATCCTTCATATTTGCATCTAAAATTATGACGTGCGATGAAATGTGAATATCGTCAATCACTATTATCAACACTTATCAATATTTTATCAATATTCTAGATGTCAGAATACGGCAAAGGAAACAAGGACCGACAACGACTACCTGAGCCAGCGCTCTGTCACATTCTCTTCGTGAGGAAGTGGCGCCCGTACGTAGGGCGCCAGCGCTAAAATGCCGGAGCGAGCCGGGAGGAGACGCTGAGCAGCTGTGGTCCCGCTCAGCGACTCAAGGGCCACGCGGGCTCTCCCACGGGACCGCCACCCACCCCACCGCCCCAGCCAGCTCTCATTCACTCCCGTCCCTGTAATGAACACCTGGAATGTGATGCCTCTTTACAACACCCATCTTGAAACCCAGAAAATTAAGAATCCTGCGGTTCTGTTCTAGGCAAGAGCGTGTCCCTGTCCCCTCGAGGTGATATAAGCAGTGATGCATTTAACTTAGAAGCTCCCTTGATGCGGAGCAGAGCCAGTGACAGCCTTCAAAAGCCCCCCCGAATGTGTCTTTTGTCCCTGTACCTCGTTGTTCTTGCCTCTCTCACCTGACGCTAGCTGCGCCAGGAGCAGGTCTGAACGCTCAGCACCCCCGTGTCACCTCGGATGCTGGTCATTTCCCTTGTGGAGCATCTCCTGCACTGGCTGCGCGTCAGTCCCTCTGTGACGAGGGGATTTTACACAAAGCATCCTGGGGTGGGGCATGCAGCCCTGAAGCCGCTTCCACCTCCTTCTTTACAAGCACGGCCTTGCTTTCTTTCAAACCTCCACCAAAACGCACACACGGGTGGCTGAGTGCACCCCAGCGGGTCCCGGCCGCCCTCAGCCTGACGCATGGGCGTCACCACGTGCTCATTGTTCCTACCTCCACCCTGGCCCAGGGACTGTCACTGCCGTCTTCAGTGCCGTGTGGCATGACCAGCTCCGCTTCTCAAGGAAGGTTGTTTCTGACGCCTCCGTCCCGTTCACAGCCCTGTGGAAAGGAGAGAGGAAGGAGTTTTGAGGGTCCATCTCTCAACCCAAACACTTGAGCACATCCTTCGTCTGCAGGAAGCAGGGGAGACAGGAAGCAACGGACGGCTGCCGAGCATCAGGGCCTGCGAGGCCGCGTCCGTCAGTGGGGACATTCTTCCTTGTCAGCTGAGCCGGAGGGGCCGAGCAGCCCACAGGAGAGACGAGCTCACCAGCCCTCACCTGGGCCTTCGGTGTGACAGGACAAACGCGACGACCCTCTGTACCTCCCTCCCCACTTCCCGCCCCCAACCAGTCTTTCTAAGGAGACCCCACTGTGCCCCGCTCAGCCTCTGGGGCTCGGTTCCCTGATGATGTGAGCGGTGGGGACACAGGTCTGGAGACCGGGAGGAAGGCTGAACTGGTCTGCATAAGAAATGACACCAGATGGACCCCCCGGGTAAGTGCAAACGTCCAATCGCTGTGTAATTTGCCAACTACACCTCCGTAAAAACAGACGCCTGGAGCGAATAATAAAAGTGACCAACTCGAAGGGAGTGGAGGGTCCAAGAGCAGCTCGGCCAGAGCGAGGGGTTGCGAGACAGCGGTGAAGTGACCTGGGACTGTGTGGGGGCAGGAGACAGAGGGAGATGGGGACAGTCCCAATGGTAAGTGGCACTTAGGCAAGAGAGATGGCTACAACAGATTTCCTGCAAGTCTCTCCATGTGCTCTGGGATGTGGCGCCCGCCTCAGCCTCATGCTCCATACACGTCCCCGAGAATCTCCCAAAAGACCTGTGTTGTTTCCTCTGCTTTTCTGGTGTTGAGTTTCGTGTCCTTGTGTGTCGTGTGACGTGGAGGGTCCCCCCAGGCTGGAGCAAAGAGGCTGGTTTTCCCTTTGTTGGACGGACTGCCAGCCAGGGCCGGGGCCCGGGCAGCCCCCTCCCTGGGGTTAAATCCCAACCTCGAACTGGGTCAAAGGGAAACGTCGGCCTGCGGCCTCGGTGCTGGACTGGCACGGTGAGGGCCTGGAGTGTGACGAGCAGGGCCGGGAGTGCCCTTGGCGTCCCCTCCACGCACAGCAGAGTCGAAGCAACTACTCTGAGCTCAGAATTACAGCGGGGAAGGAAGCACTGCCGGTCTCTGCCTGTGTCCTGCGGAACCCAGCCTCTGCGTGGACCGGCCACGCTGGCTGGCAAAGTCACAGTTTGTAGACTGGAAATCAGTATTCGGCCCCAAGTCCGGGGAGGCACAATTCTCCAGAACTTGGATGTGTCGTAGGAGGGCGGGAGCTGCTGGACTCCCTTTGGGACCACTGCCCAACATCCTGGCTGGGGCTGCTGGGCTGCCCACCGTTGGTGGCCACAGGGTCCCATAGGTCCAGACCCTACCCCCGTCACCTGGTCTGGACCACTCGCGGTTCCTCTGTTGGCTTCCAGGTGGTGGAGGCGATAACGAACACCTGTGCCCTGAGCCCCAGGCCTTGCTGGACCTCGAACTCTAGAACCAGGGGGGACACTCAGTAAGGACCCAGCGCCACCGATGAATTGGGACAACCGAGATGTCCTTGCCTCTGGCGTGGTTTTGGTGATGAGAAACATCTGGTGGCAGGTCGGACCCATGAAGCAAGAGCTCTGAAGACCCCGACTCTCTCCTCCAGTAGGACGCGTGGGCCCAGGGCCGTGGCCGGACACCCTGGCACCCCGAAACCGTCCACGGTACATTTTTCCCAGATAGACAGACACCCAGGTGTGTGAACTTACGTTAATTTGCATTTGTTATTTGTGGAACTCTTTTGGGTGGCTTGGATGGCTTCCTGTTACTGAAATTTAGTATTTAAAAAAAAATTCAACAGCTTTCCACTTAAGTAGTGCGGTTTCCTGGACCGAATGTGGCTATTCTGTCAGCAATATCTACTGTCTTGATTGGCACAGCTTTGAGTAAGCCTCGAAACGTAGAAGGGTCCGTCCTCCGACCTGGCTCAGCTCCTTTAGGTTGTGCAGACCAGTCTGGACCTTTCGTTATTCCATATAACTGGAGAACAAGTTTCTCCGTATCGACAAAGTAATTTGCTGGGGTTTTGACGGGGATTACACTGAGTCTCTACATCTAGTTGGGAAGAACTGGCATCTTGATATTGTGTCTTTCCATCCATGGACATGGGAGAGCCCTCATTTATTCAGTCCTTCGGTGAGTTCTTTCATCAGAATCTTATAGTTTTTCTCATGTAAATCTTACTCATATTTTGCTAGATGTATATCTATGAATTTCATTTTTGGTGCTAACATAAGTGGTATTACATTTTAAATTTCACATTCCAATTGTTCGTGGTTGATACATATGAAATTTACTTCTGTGTGTTAATCCTGTGTCCCGACGCCATGCTACACCCACTTATTTCAGAATCTTTGTGTTGATCTCTGGGATTCGTTACACAACCACGTCACTGTGAACAAAGACAACTGTATTTGTCTTTCCCACTCTAGGTGCCTTTTATTTCCTTTTCTTGCCTTTCTGCCTTAGCAAGGACTTCCAGCGTGATGCTGAACAGGAGTGGCGAGAGGGGACATCCTTGGCCTATTCCCGACAGTGGCAGGAAAGCGTTTGGGTTCTCACCATTCACTACGATGTTAGCCAGAGGTTTCTCTGTAGATGCTCTTCCTCTGTCTGAGGAAGCTCTCCTCTAGTCATAGTTTTTTGAGAGTTTTTGTTTGTTTTTTGTTGTTTTTTTTTTTTTAATGAATAGGCATTGGATTTTGTCAAATGCTCTTTCTGCCTCTATTGATATGATGATTTTTCTTCTTTAGCCTGTTCATGTGATTAAAAGCATTAACTGATTTCCACATGGTGGACTAGCTTTGCATTCCTAGAATAAATCCCGCTTGCTCATGGTAAGTAATGATTTTTATAAATTGTTGGCTTTGATTTCCTAACGTTTTGTGGAAAATTTGGACTCTTTGTTCATGAGATATTGGTCTGTAGTTTTCTTTCTTGTAATGACTTTGTCTGTTTCTACCACTGTGGTAATGCTGACCTCAGAATGAGCTGACGTTATCCTCTGCTTCTATTTTCTGGAATAAATTATAGAGAATGGGTATAATTTCTTTCTTAAGTGTTTGGTAAAATTCATCAGTGAATCGACCTAGGCTTGGTGCTTTCCGTTTTGGAAGGTCACTAATTATTAATTCAATTTCTTTAAGAGATATAGGCCAATTCAGTTTATCCATTTATCTTTGTGTGAGTTTTGGTAGATTTTGCCTTTTGAGGAATTGGCCCATTTCATCTAGGTTATCTCATTTGTAGCATAGATTTGTTATGTTCCTTTATTATTCTTTTAGGGCCCATGAATCAGTAGCTATGGCCCATCTTTCCTTTTCAAGATTAGTAATTTGTATCTTTTCTCTTTTTTTTTTTTTTAGATAAAACATGGCTAGAAGTTTATACATTTCCTTGATCTTTTCAGAGAAACAACTTTTGGTTTTGTTGAATTTTTTCTATTGATGTCCCATTTTCAGTCCAAGTTTTCCAATTTGTCCTTAATTCTTATCTTCAACAAACGAGTCGAAAAGGCAGTTTCTTCAATTTGATGACTCAATCTCCCAGAATCCACAATCATCTTAAAACACAATGATCGATAAGAGGGATGGAGCGATCGTAACTGTCGAAAGTGACAGTGCCGTCCCCGTGAGCAGGAGTCGCCCCCTCTGGTCCTCAGTGGCCTCTCACTTCCTCGCTCCCCTCCCCTCCCACTGGGTGAAATGACGACTGAGCACCCTCTGATACAGGACGGTGACAGATGGTGGTAAAGAAGACGTGGCACATACATACAATGGAATATTACTCAGCAATAAAAAAAAGAGTGAAATCTTGCCATTTACGACAATGTGGATGGACCCAGAGGGCGTTATGCTGAGCGAAATAAGTCAGAGAGAGAAAGAAAAATACTGTATGATCTCGCTTAAACATGGAACGTAAAAAACAAAACAAATGAATAAACAAAACAAAACAGAAACAGACCTGTAGGTGCAGAGAACCAGCTCGTGGTTGCCAAGGGGAGGGGATGGAAGTGTGAAAAAAATGCTTATAAAAATGAAAGATCTTCCAAAAAAAAGAGAGTTTCCAGTTTCAATGCTTGAAAATGTGTCACAAATCCCATTATATTTTCAAGATACAATGGACAGCAATACCTTTCAGCATTTACACAAGTTCCTTAATAGAATCAGTTTAAACGAACAAGTTTGAGACAAAGATCCCTCAATTTTTTAAAAATTCAATTATTTATTTTTCCCAGATTTCTCTTAAGCCAGAAACAGAATCTCAGAGCATCATCACGAGAGGGCTGCTCTCTGGAAGAAGAGAAGAGACTCTGGCAGGACATGAGCCCCCACGGCACAAATGTCATCCAGGAAACGGGTCCTAAGGAGCTGCTGCAGACAGTTCCGTGACAGGCCGCGGTCCCTGTTCCCGCCACAAGCATCGATGGCAGCCCTGGGCCTGGAGAAGCACTCTCCACTCTATCTAAACCGCGAACTGGGATGGCTGAGCTGGTCCTTTGTAAGTCCTGGTGACACTGGTGGCTGCGAGGCCAGGAAGATCACGTGGATGTCCCATTCCCTGTGGCCACCACGTCACCAGGGTGGGTCTCTGATGGACCCTGACAGTGGCTGACGACCGATCTGCCAGACCATGGTCCCTGCTGTCTGTCACGCCGAGAGCCCACTGACCGACAGGTGCCCTGACTCAGCTTCTGTGAGTGAACACTGCTGGGGCCACTTCGAGACCCTTCGACCACCTGCCCTGGGCCCTCCGGCGAAGGGGAGCCAGCTCCTCGGGCAACAGAGCCTCAGCGCTGGGGAACAGCTGCTCTCCAGCTCGTGTCACCGAAACGGCCCCAAAAGGCAGAAGCCACCTCCGCTCACCCCACATTCCTCTTCCTCAGAGAAGGACAGTCATGAATAAAGATGACTTCTCCTTTCTCTCAGTCCCTCGGGAGCAGACGAGGGCTCAGGCCACACTCAGCGCGTGACACTTGCCACGAGACGCTGCCTCTCTTGAGGTGGGGAAGTTCTGTCCAGCCACTACCGATAAGCAGCCGGCACTGTCACAGGTCCCGCTGACACAGGATATGTGGTACAGGTTCTTTTCTTTAATAACAACTTTTTCTTAACCATCGTAAATCACTTTCCTTAGAAATGAGGAATTGAAGCTACTCGGGGTGCGCGGAGCCCGGGCCAGGGTCTGGGAGGAGGCTGGGGGCGCTCACGGCTGGTGGCCAAGAGCACGTGCAGGCGCCTGTCGCTAGCCTGTGAGTGGCTTTGGCACCGAGGGGTCAGACTGACTCGTGCCAGAGCGAGGTGGAAGGGGCTGTTGGACGCTGCAAGGACAGAATGCGGACGTTTGCTCCGCAGAGCTCTGACGTCAGGGGCCCCAACCCCTGCAGGCCACTCGGCCGTCTGGGGAAGCGCCGTGTGCACGCTCTCGTTTTCATGGATGTGGGTCACTGACATTCTTTAAATCGGGTTCTTGTCATGCTGTCACCTGCGTCCTCAAAGTCACACCGGATAAAGCGAACCTCGGCTCGTCTGTGAATCGCCCTACGATCCGAGCACACGAGGCTTTGGGACAATTGACAAATTTCGGTGGACCAAGCGCCCATCTTGGGGTCATGTCTCCGTTTCCACGTGTCTGCAGCTGCTCCCGTCGGGCTGCGGGCATGTCCCTGGGAGTCACATTTCCCACCCACTCTCCCCGCCTGGGAGTCAACAATGTGCCGGGAAAAACGGTGTCTCCAGGGAAAAAAGGCCTTGATTTGTAGCTCTTGCCGATTTTCTGGTGTATGTTCACGCTCCAGCCACGGCCGATTTCAGTGTGACGTGCGCGAGCTGGCAGAGTTCCTGACGATTCATCACAACCAGCTCTGCAGAGTCCGCGGGAGCCAGCTCCAGCTCACCACCGGCGAGGATTCTGGGGTCATGAGCACCTGATCCCGACCTGTTCCAGCTTCCTTATCCCAGGACACACCTGTCCCCTGCCTGCACCCCTGCTGTGTCTACTCTGGCCTGCACGGGAGCGGGGGCAGGAGGAGGTGACCCCGCTTGGCTTGTGCTGCCTCACAGGGGCGCATTGGTATCTAATGAGAAATTCTGAAGCGAGGCGTAAACCACTGGTAACTTAAAACAGGCCAGGTTGCGGGTATTTACACCAGAGAAACTGGCAAATGCTGCAGATGAGAG
>NW_006442117.1:1698112-1701043 GCF_000325575.1 Pteropus alecto | reverse complement strand
ATTCCCCAGCACTGAGCTCGTGTCCTTCATTCCTGTGGCTGTCGGGCTCTAACCCCTAGGGACGGGCTGAAGGGAGCTGCAGTGCAAAGATGTGTCCACTCCCTCGCGGGGCCAAGCTCAGGGTCCCTCCTGGACCGGCCCGTGCTCTGCTTTAATGTGCTTTTCTCTGACGGAGGGGTGGGGGGTTCCCCCGCCGCTGCTGGACAGGCTACGTGCATCTCTAGGGACTTAGCTGGTGCCGCCCAGTATGTAAACAGAAGAATCGAAATGTGGACCAAAGTCCTTGTACCACTCTGAGGCCACCTCTCTCTCCGAGAACTCGCCTGCGACAGCTTCTCCTCACAGAGACGCGAACCCAGCCTGGACACGTCTCACTTTGTACTGTGCCTGCTGGTGGCCTCTGCCGCACCTGGGAGGCGACAGTTGTGCACCGGGGGAGGGGGAGGTCCTCAGCCTTCTGGACACTGTGACCCGTCCAAGCGTTTAACTAGCTGTGTAACCAGCACACAGCTCCGGCTCAGCCCCACATGTGAAAAAGTGTGAGGAGTGAGAAACGCTTTAAGATCCGGGGACCCACATCAGGAAGAGAAGTTGCAGAAGCCCAAACGATGGGGTCCGTCACATGAGACCTGGCCTCTGAGGTGAGCTGGACGCCCCCGTGGCACCAGAGTCGGTAGTTTCTGCCCCATCCCAGGAGAAGATGTGGAGGGGTGGGGCGGGGGGTCAGAGCACAGGACCTGGGACCAGACGGCTCACATTCGTAACCCAAGATCCCACCAGTGTGACCCGGAAATCAGTCTCCACGCCCCGGGTCTGGCATCCCGCGATGAGTGACAGTCACAGTTCCGGGCTCGTGGACCGCTGACCGGGAGCTGCGCAAGCCAAGCTGTGCAGATGGGAAGCTCGTGGTGGGGCGGATGCCACCAGGCGGTTACTGCCGAGCGGGCTCATGTCCTATGAACCCCGAACTCCCACATGTGGGTCTAAATGCCAGCGCGCAGACCCTGCCAAGACCCCGTCCCCCACTAGTGACTCCAATCTCTTCCAAAAGGCTTACGTCACTAAAGTCACCTCCGCTTTGTAAAGAAAAATGTTTAACAGATCACATATTTCCACACACGTGGGACGCCCTAGACTGGCTGGGCCCTCTCGGTCCCCAGTGTCCCCACTGCATCCGCAGAAAAAGCGGCACCCATGTCGGAGGTGAGTGTTGGAGGAGAAGCTGGGTAAAATCAAAGTGATGACGATGATGATGGTAACTGGATGAAACAACGCTCACTGCCCCCTGACGCCAAGGGGCCAAGAGTGTATGAGGCACCAGGTGAGGGATGGACAGGCCATTGCTCTAGCACTTCAGACCCTGTGGCGACTGGCCCCTCAGCTCCATCGCCAGCGTCCTTTCTGCTGCCCTGACGGTCCCTCCCTGACACGTACGTCTCAGGTCCGATTTCCCCAAACTCCCGTCGTTGTGATTGATTTTTTTGCTGAGGTCTAGTGGATGCTTGTCGGCGAACCTGTCACATGGCCCAAACGCCTTTGTCTGATCACATGGTTCGGCTCCTTCGAAAGAGCCTCAGAAGACTGACCCTGAGAGGGGACGTTCAAGGCGGGCTCAGGGCACAAGGAAAATGCGGCCGCTGTGGAGTGCGTCAGCTTCTCCAGGGACATGGAACCAACAGGCTACGCGGTGACAGCACAGGTAGGAGGAGACTGATCACAGTGACTGGCTCGCAGGCCTACAGAGGCCGAGAAGTCCCGCCATTGCCGTGGAAAGCTGGAGGCCCAGGAAAGCCGGCGATGAAGTCCGTCTAGTCTGGAGGCCTGAGAACCGGGAGCCGGGGGCCTACGTCCTGGGCACAGTCCAGCGGCCGGGGAACCCGGAGCACGGACGTCAGTGGCAGAAGCTGGACGTCCCAGGTCAGGAAGAGAGAAGGGGTCCAAACTTCCGCCCCCCCTTGCTGAGCCGGGGCCCCCAGGGGATGACACCTGCTCATGCTGGCGAGGGTGCCTTCTTCATTCGGTCCACGCACTATGACTCAACTTCGTCCAGAGTCGCCCTCACAGACATTCCCAGGAATCATGTTGTCTCAGCAACGTGGCATCCCTCTGCCCATTCAAGGTGACACAGACAATTAGCCACCACGTCAGTGGTGTGAGCACGACTCAGACCCACCGAAGGCCACAGGGCTGGGCCAGGCATCTGCGAAGTGGCGAGTGGCTTGGGGAAGGTTTATTTCCAAACGTCTGCTACATAATAAGAGGGGCACCCAGCGCGCAGCACTCGGAGCTGGCTAATTCCCAGGGCAGCGAGGGGGGCCATGGCCATCCCGTGGGCCGCCTTGCCACGTGGAGCCCTTGCCAGCCAGGCTGGTTTGTGGCTTCTGTGCCGGGAGGCATCGAGGACACATGGCCAGGCTGCGTTTAAGCAACAAACAGATTCTGCAGCACGTGACGTGTGTGACGTGTGTGACGTGCAGAGAAATACAAACACAGTGTTTCATGCAGCTCCAACAAGCACGGACCGCAGTGTCTCTGTTCACACGTGACTTGCACTCAGCCGGCTCACTGTGCTGAAAATGACAGCGTGAAACAAGGTGCCAAATCGCAGCCCCTCCCAGCTCGTCACGCTGCATTTAAAAGCAGCTGTACGAGCAGCTACATCCTGCTCTGTTCTGAGTCAACTAGAAATTGAGAGAGAAGGGTATGCATTAGAATTTGCATCCCCATGTACATTATAATCAACTATAACATTTATTTTTTAAAGTGAATTTTTTTTTAAAAGATACAAGAGGAAGGTTAAACTCCTAATTTGAGTATTCTCTAATGTTAAATTGAAAGGGTTTTACTACTATTGCCTCTGAAAATTGAAATAAGTGGCAATTTAAAACATGCCCCGTCCTAACTCTGAAGGGAAACACTCTGAAGAGGGGT
>NW_006442117.1:1670328-1698039 GCF_000325575.1 Pteropus alecto | reverse complement strand
AAGCCTGTCCCCAGGTCCCTGGCGTCTCAGGATACGGGACGCAATCCTGCTCAGGGAGCTTTGGGGCAAGGGCACCTGGGGCCACAGGACTCAGGAGACCTCGGCCTGTTTCCAGCTGTCCGTCCCTGGGCGGGGAGGGGCTGGTTATCTGATGTGGAATCCAGGCAAGTCCCCGTGTGCGTGTGGGCAGTGCGCGCGCGCGCGTGTGTGTCTGTGTGCAGGAGACAAACTGATTGGTCAAATTATTTCCAACATCTCTGGCCAGATCATGAGCTGAGGAACATCTGAATCCTAATAACTTAAGAATCCTAATAACTGAATCCTAAGAAAAAAGCTTCCCCATGAGGACAGCAGTATTCATTTTAACCAGGTTCACAGGGATCTGTCTGCACTCGTTTGGTAAGTTGATAAGTAGTTGATTTCTCCCGGGAAGAGAATGAATGTCCAGGGCACAGAATCACCTTCTCACCAATTTTCCAGGGAAGAGGATCCTGCCAGCTCTAGGCTCGAGTTAGGCAGCAGAGGACTTCAGAATTCCCGGCGGGATGCTGATGGCTTCAGAAAGGAGCCTGGCGCGTAGTTTCGGGCAGTGCACATACTGCAGGCACTTCTCCATTTAGTCATTATTTGTCACATTCTCATTGCATGCCGGCTGGATGTCACGGCTTCCAGGAGCCCGTGGACTAATAATCAGTAGTGTAGGAAGTGTTGGCGATTGGTAGCCACTCAGTAAATGTTTATTAAGTGAATGAATGAGTAAGTGAGTGAGTGAATGTCATGAGAGGAAAAGTACTGGGCGCTGAGGAATCCCGAAAGGTGGGCACAGAACCCAGATGAGGGGCAGGAAGAGGGGGCGCTGGAGGGCTGGGGGAAGCATCGCAGCCTGATCCTGACAGGTGGCTGGAAGGTGGGGCTCAGGGCAGACAGGGCGGCCGTGGATGAGGTGGGGCATTACGGGTTCAGGGAGGACAGTGACCACAGGTGCTGACACGAGGGAACAAGTATGCTGGAGAAACTGCGGGCAGCTTAGTGTGACGGGGAAATAGAACCAAGCAAGAGATGACAAAGGCTTAGGTACAGAAGTGAGTGCATGTGCAGTTTTGAAATTCGACGAGCATTCATAACAGCGAAGCGCCAGGCTCAGCACTAAGGCCTCTGCATGTTAACACTTCATAAAGTCCTCACGACAGTGTGAGGCGGACATTCTCATTCGTTATGATCCCCATTTTACGAGTGAAGAAACCGAAATGAGAGAATTTCAGAGGCGTGCACCAGTCACGTGGGTCTGATGTGTTATTAGTTGGTGCTGAAAGACATTTCACGAAACCCAACAACTTGGAAAGCCTGTACAGGAAAGAGAAGTTCTATAGTCCCTGTGAGCCGCCCCCGGAGACCACTTCCCAAGGGGACGACGGGGCCACTGGCTGCACCCAGGCTGGCTTCGCTGGGACGTCGTTGGAGAAAAATCATATAAGTCTTTCCAAATGAGACCTCCTCGGCCTAGGTTGAACCTTTCTCTGGAACTTGAGTCTTAAATGCGAGAGGTCTGACGTTACATAGGACTTAAATTACTCAATCAGGAGTACCAACGGCTAGTTCAGAGGTAATACAACTAAAATTCTCCAAGGCTGAAGAGCAGAGTGGGGAAATAGAATATTTAGACTTAGCGGGACTTCTTAATTCTTGGGGGAATTCTATGCATTAATATAAAATTAGACGCCCAGCTTATACAATTTAAAAAATTTATTTCTAAGTTAATATTTAACTGCTAAAAATGAACATATGAGAAAAAATAAACAAATATTTATATAATATTAGAGCAAAGGTAGCATAAAAGGTAAAGATTAATAAAATTAATGGAAAGTATATTCTCTAGGTTAAAAAAAAAAATGGTCACATTTCCAAAGAGGACGTACAGGTGGCCAAGAAGCACATAAAAAGATGCTCAGTGTCATTCACCATCAGCGAATGCAAATCAAACCACAACGAGATGTCACCTCCCTATCGATAACGGCTATTATCAAAAAGCAAGAGAGGACAAGTGTCAGCGAGGATGTGCAGAAAAGGAAAGCCTCGTGCTCTCTCGGTGGGAATGTAAAGTGGTGCGGCCACTGCGGGAAACGGTACGGAGGCGCCTCAAAAACCTCAAAGTAGAGCTACTGTAGAATCTAGCAATTCTACTTATGGATATACATCCAAAGGAAATCAAATTGCTGTCTCAGAGAGATATCTGCACCCCAATATTCACACTAGGCAAGATATGGAAACAACCTGCATCTGTTGACGGGTGAGTGAGTCAAGAAAATGAAGTATTATATATATATATGCCACATTTTATATAATATATACATAAATATATATATATAAATACATACACACGCACAATGTGATATTATTCAGCCTTGAAAAAAGAAGGAAATCTTGCCATTTGTGACAACATGGATGAACCTGAAGGACATTATGCTAAGTGAACTAAGCCAGACACAGAGGACAGAGACTACATGCTCTCACTTATCTGTGATATGCATACATATGTAAAACCTGAACTCATAGAGGCAAAGGGTAGCAGGGCGGGGACCAGGGGCTGGGGCGGCGGGAGAACAGGCAGTTATTGCTGAGTGAGGTCAGAGCCTCAGTTTTGCAAGATGAGCAGAGTCCTGTGGGTGGACAGTGGTGATGGCTGCACGACAGCATAACTGTGCTTAATGCCACTGAGCTGTGCACTTAAAAATGCTTAAGATGGTAAATTTATGTTATGTGTATTTTACCACAATAAGAAAAAATTCGTTAAACTCTAAATGTATGCAGAAAACTGAGAAAGAACCTTTGCAACCTATTTGATATTTTTAAAAATTAATAAAAAATAAATGCATTCAAATGCAAAAAATGGGGCTAAAACAAGAATAGAGCATTTGTTACCAAAAAAAAAAAAAAAAGAGTAATATAAGGAATTCATGACCTGGAAAAAAGTTTGAACTCAGAATAAAAGAAGCTCCAATAAAAAATAGGATACTCAGTGAGTCACTTTAATACATTATTAGTAAAATAGTAAATTCGTTTTAAATTTTTGAAGAAAAATTTTGAATATTTAAAATGTTTACATGAAAATATGGGAGGGTGCAAACTACGCTGTCCATATAGGTTAATTTGGGGGGTGGGGGGCACGTGGATAAGGGAGGGGAGAGAAATGTCGCTGAAGGAGAGAGAAATCAAGTAAAAAGGAAAACAGGGCTGAGTTAAAATGTATGTGTGTGTATACGCATGTGTGTACACACCCAGAGACAGACATATGCATATGCGTGTGTGTGTGTGTATACGCATGTGTGTACACACCCAGAGACAGACATATGCATATGCGTGTGTGTGTATACGCATGTGTATACACACCCAGAGACAGACATATGCATATGCGTGTGTGTGTGTGTATACTCATGTGTGTACACACAGAGACAGACATATGCATATGCGTGTGTGTGTGTATGTGTACGTGTGAGGTAACGGAGGAGGAGGACTGGAACAGCCGTATAAAAACTGCGAAAAAATAAAGTTTAA
Source organism: Pteropus alecto (assembly GCF_000325575.1). Taxonomy (NCBI): domain Eukaryota; kingdom Metazoa; phylum Chordata; class Mammalia; order Chiroptera; family Pteropodidae; genus Pteropus; species Pteropus alecto. Next base: position 1,694,487 of record NW_006442117.1, on the reverse strand, counting down.
TTTCTATCTCATTTCAAAGACTTTTTTTTAAAGCCCATCCATACATTTTTGACTTAGTAATTCCATTTCTGAGGAAATAAACAGAAATGTAAACAAATGTTTATTTGCTAGGATATTTATTTTAGCATTATGTGTCCTAATAAAAAAATCTAAAAATGAAATAAATGTACCACACGATGGCTTACAGTTAAATAAAATGTTGCACCTGTAGATGAAAGATGACCATGCAGCCACTGAAAACTCCCGGTTTAAAAAGTATTCACATGCGTAAGGAAGTGCTCCCTGCATGATTGCTTAAAATAGATGCTAAACGTTACATAGTATTATCTCAGTTTTATAAAAAAATATCTAGACATTTACATAAAAGATAAAGGGGAGGAAGTCTCACAAGATCTCATGAGTAGTTTCAAGAGGCCTGTTAAAAATTGTTTTTAAGTTTCTTCTATGAATATTATTTTTTACAAAATAACAGAGGCTTTGTGCTCTATTTCTAATTTGCACACTGAAAGGCCATTAGGGACAACCATGTGCTCGGAAATTCAGAAACTTAGATGAAGTGGAAGCCAGTCAGCTGTGCCAGGTAAATTATGCTCATTATGTCATCATGATACATTCCTTGTAGAAGATGTAAACTTTGCCTTTTATTACCTCACTGTTCAGGTATTAACTCTATAGTGGCATGGAAAACTTGAGACCTTCTGTGTATACCATATGGGATAGAGTTAAAAATGAATATAAATTATGAGAAAATCTAGGATTCTGTATTCCAAAAAACAAGTTCTCCAGGAAGATAAACGCTCGATTATGTTTTCTCCCGCCCTCCCTGGCCTGAGGGGGGCGTGCGGGGAGGGGAGGGCGGAGGCGTGAATCGGTGACATAGTCTGAGTGTCATCGGCCAGGGCTCTGGCTCCTGCTGCTGTCACACGCGCAGTTCCCCCAGCTCTGCCCACCGCCTTAGAAGCCTAGCCTTGTACATGGTGAGGCCCATGCGGTCATTGCTCGGCCTGCATTCCTCAGGCGGGCCCAGCACTGAGGTCTGAGCGGCGTTTGGCTCAGCCTCCTCTTACCGTTTTTCAGGCAACTCATTCGATCTCTGCCTCCTCTGTGGTTCCCAGCGTGCTCTGTAGAGAAAAAAAAAAAGAAAAGGTACGTTTCAGCAGAGGTGCATAACATGGAACATGATGAAGGTTTTGCTTTAGATTAATTAGTTTTTTTCCCCTCTAAATTAGACTTTCTTTGATTTGGCCGGAAAGTGCAGTTTGGAAATTAAAGGATGATTTAATCTATTCCCCTGAGAGTTAAGTCAGCATTATGTATCTAGAGCTACAAGCGGAGGAAGCCAGGTGTGGCCTGCACGCCGAGGGCATTTTGGCAATCTAGTAACTACTCACAGTGAGTCCTGCATGAGTGCATTGTTCCGGCATAAATTCTCGGAGCATCAGTAGTTCATGGGCCTGGTTAATAACACCAGTGACACGCGCACTTAAGAAAAACCCAACTCAATACAAGTAGCATGAAATTAGGGCAGAGGTGTTTTCAAGAACATGTCCAAGTGCACGTTACGCAAATTCATAACAGGGGAACACTAATTAAATGCAAGGCTTTGACTGCTAGGACTCCCTCTGATGACAAGCTGTCATGTATTTCCTGGCTGAACATTTGCATAACTGTTCTTAATTTCCCCTAATAAAACTCGGAAATAAAGTACCATATCATGAGACTGAAAAAGCAAAGCCTTCAAAACGATCACCTTGCGATTCAATCCATCTGGTCGTCAGTGTCAGGAGCGAGACAATGAGGCGTGTGTGACAACTGGGAAACAGAATAGGGGCCCGTGTGGCCGCCAGAGAGGCAGGTCTCCCACTCGGGTGGCGGGCGGGTCTAGGTCTGGGGTGCCGAAGGGCTCCCAGGGGAGCACAGACAACCGTCTAGGGAAACCTCTGTGGTCGTATGCAAAATATTGTATCTGGGCGAGAAACTTAACTTCCAGGAAATGCTCCGAGGGCTCGTGTGCTTGTGGGAACCTCAGTGGCACTGTGGGGGTGGCCGAGTCTGGAGCGGAGGTGAGCGCGGGGGACTGTGCAGGCGGAGGTTCAGCCCAACCCTGGGTGGGACGGGGGTGCAGAGAGCAGTGCAGTCCCTGCCCTCACGGGCACTAACTGGAAGTGCCTCAGGCACATTCTGGTGACTCTTCTAAGAAGCACAGCCATCGTAGTCCTGTCTGTGACCTGTCCTCGTCCGTCACATTGTGTTGTTTCCAGGCACTCCGGCCATCGTGCAGCTGCCAAGGTTGGTGTGTCTGGGTTACAGGGAGCTGTCTCCTGCTTGGTGAACCCGAAGTACCAGAGATGTCACCTCCCCAGGCACCTTCCCGACCCTCAGCTGGGATAATTCTGAGATATAGTTCTCTACCACCTCCCAGAGATCCCTCTTGGGGTTCAGCCCCCCAAGCCCACCACGGTGGCCAGCTTCATAATGCCATCACTCATCCCAAGGTCACTTCCCCACCATCCTACTGGTCTTCTCTGCATCTCCCCAAAAACCACTTGGACTTGACCCCTCGTCTTAGGGGCTCGCTTGTGGACGGAGACCAGCCAAGCCCCAGGCAATGGTCACTCTTTCGCAGCCACCACATGTCCTGGCCACCCTCCTGGAGGAGGGAATTAGCTGCAGGAGCTTCCAGGGATCATGGCAGTGGCAGGGTGGCAGCTAAGCTCCCAGAAGAAGCTGCCGAGGTGGGTGTCAGTCATCCTCGGAGGTGGCTTGGTTGTCGGCCAGCGGGGCCCAGCCCCCTCCTGCGCCCTAACTTGCAGGGTGTGTCCTTTCTAGTCTGGGCTTCCTAGGAGCAGTCCTCCGGGTGCTGCCCCGACTCGCTTCCACGAGCGCCACGTCTGAGGTCCCCGGGCTGTGAGCAGAGCGGTGGTGGCCCAGCCCTCAGAAGACTTTCCAGGAGACAGCTTCTGATTTGGGGCCTTACTCTTCCACCGAGGCGTCTAAGCTTCTTGTGCAGAGCAAGCCCAGCCCTCCTGCTCCCTCTGCTGTGGCAACCTCGCCCCCCGAAGGCAAACGTCGGCCCGTGGAAAGAGAACTGCGACTGGACACAGAACGTCTGGGTTCGTGTTCCAGGTCCAGCCGTGAGACCTTCTGCAGATCAGCCAACCTCTCTCACCTTGGTTTTCTCATCGGTAAAATGGGCAACATTAACAAAATCGTACCTGTCTCACAGGGTAGTGATGCCCATTAAGAGAGGTGGACGGTTATAAAGGTATCTTTAAAGGCAAATTAATTCTACGGAGATAGTATTTTTCACGTATCAGGCTAGCAGAGATAAAAATGTCTGACAATGCACTGAGCTGGGGAAAATGGGGAAAGAGAACCCTCACTCATTGCCACTTTCCTGAAGGGACAGTTGGCAAAACCTTTCAAAATTACAAAGTCACACATCCTTTAACCTGGCAATTCCGCTCACCAGAATGTGCTCTCAGAGACGCTCATTCATGTGAGCATGACTACACACACACACACACACACACACACATCCGTGGAGGATGTGAATATGAATCACGCACACACACACACACACATCCATGGAGGATGTGAATATGAATCACAGCATTGTTTACAATAGAAAAATACTTGAAACAACCTAAATAGCCATCAAAAGAAGATGGTTTAAGAGTCAGTCCAGTGGCCCAGTGGAATTCCATGGAATTGTTAAGAAGAGCAAACCACTCCCTAGACTCTGATATAGCGCCGCCTTGGGAACATATCGATAAATGAAAAAGCCGGTTGCACAACAGTGTATAGTTTGCAATAATTTGTGTAAAAACAATTTCACATATGTGCAAATGGCACCTCTAGAAGGATATGCAAAACACTGTTGGCATGGAGCCCCTGGTTGGGGAATCACGTAGCTGGGGGGCAGAGAGTTGAGGGGTCTTATATTCTTCCACGTACCTATATATACCTTCTGAATCTCATGCCTTCTCGCAGTATTGCCTACCCAAATATTGTTCATAAAAATCTAGAAGGTGTGTGTACAACGTGCAGTATTATTAGCTCTAGTTATCTATGTAAGTAAAAACTGATAATAGAGTTTGCAAAGCAAAATCCTGCAGCATAAAATCCTGGACTTGTGTAGAAGGCTGCCTGGCACCAGGGAGAACCTGGCCGCCACCCCCCTATGGCACCACAATGCGCTGAGGCCCTGAGACTCTCCTCAGTCTCAGCCCACTGGGACCTGAACACCAAAGTGGCTTGATACCATCACCAGGGTCTTCCATTATAAAATTTTTGAATACGGAAAAGTTGAAATAACTTTACATTGAACACCTATATGGATTCAGCAATTAAAATTTCTCTACTTATATACCTATCCATCTCTCTTTCGCTCTATTCAACCACCAATCCATCTTATGTTTATGCATTTCAAAGTTGAAGCCATCAGATACTCCTTGAAAATCTTCAGCATGCATGTCATTAACTAAAATTTCATATTTGCGTATCGATTTTTTCTTTTGAGCTAAATTGATATAAATAAAATGCATGAATATTTTGTGTATCACTTGAACCTCAAACCTCTATCAAGACACAATACTTCACCTTCTATTCAGAAAGCACCCTTGTACCCCGGTAACTCTCCATCTCCGTTCCCTCAAAGTTTTGCTTTTTGTCTGGTATTTCTCATAATAGACCCATACAGGATAGCGCGCTTCTGACATCCATCCACAGCGTGGCGTGTATCACTAGTCCATATCATTTGTGGCTGAGTGTTCCATAGTAGGAGCTGACGACAGGTCTGTTGATTGGCACTGAAGCTATTTCCAGTTTGGGGCTATTGTAAACAAAGTTGCCAGGAACAGTCTTGTGCAAGCCTTTCGTGAACAAATATTTTCACTTCTCTTTGATAAAACCTAGGGGTAGAATTCGGGAAATGTGAAGTTTTATAAGAACCCAGTGGGTGTGTACTATGTTACACACCCAGCACAGTATCTGAGAGTTATGTGCGGCATTGCTAGGTTTTTGCTGTTGGTTAATGTTAAACAACAATGTTAAACGAACAGGAGCATCTCATTGATGTTAGCAAATAGAATCAGAACGTAAAAAGGATAACATCACTTAACCTCGCTTCTTGTAACCCTGCTTAACTCATGATTGGTTCTAGTCGTTGTTTTATAGTTCTTAGACTCTTCCATGTGAATAGTGATGCCATATGAAAATAGATACTATTTTCCTTGTTCCTTTCTGAACTTCCTGTCTTTTGTTTTTCTTCCATTACCACTTTCCCAGCTGTCTTCTGGAGCGTGCCCGTGCTATCAAGAGAAGGTGATGTTGAGCGTGCCAGTGTGACACCTGCATTCAGCATATGTTTACGGTTTGGTGGGGGGTAGACTTTGCAACGTTCTAGCTAAAATTAGTTTCAGAATATCTACGAATAATACTGTATGCTCTCTGCGGAGAATTATCTGCTGGAATAATTAAGCATTGGTTGTATTTTTAAATAAGACACTCAAATTTCAAAAGTAGGGTTCATGTTTCCATTTAATCTCTGAGGCAATTAGAGAATATCTTTACTCTGATCAACTTATTCTAATTTTAAGTATGCATGTAAAATATAATAAAAGTTACCATTTAGTGAGTGTCTTATGTGTACCATTTCTCAACCTACAATGGGCTGGTGAAGCAGACATTGTTCCTAATTTAAAAGTGAGGAAACAGATTCAGAAGAATTAACTGACTTCTCTGAGGCTCGACAACTGTATCAATACAGAATACACTGTTTAAAAGGGACCCTGCCAAGGGCTTCAGATTCAACTCAATTTTCAACGACGGCAGGAAATTCAGAAGTGGGCCGTCCAGGGCTCATGCAGCTGCTCGGTGATACCATCAAATATTTGGGCTCCATCTACTTTTAACAGCAAAATTTAATAATTAGCTTCGAACCTTTGTCATTGTCATTAAAATAGAGCTGCTGCGATGCCAGCATTGAACCCACGTTACAGACAGAAAGAAGAAAGGGAGAAAGGCAAAGGACAAGGACATGTCTTCACGAGGCTTTGCCTTTTCCTAATAAAAACTCTGAATGAACTAGGAAGAGAGAATTTCCTCACCGTGGTAAAGGCCATCTACAAGACCCACAGCAACAGTGAAAGACTGAATGTTTTCTTCTCAATATCTAAAAAAGACAAGGCCGTTTGTTCTCACCACTTCTATTCGGGTAGTGGAGGTTCTAGCTAGGCCAGTTAGCTAAGAAAAAGCTAAGAAAAAAGGATTAAAAGCCATCAGATTGGAAAGCGAGAATTAAAACTATCTCTATTTGCAGATGACATGATCTCGTTAATAGAAAGTCCGTCTACGGCCATACCACCCTGAACATGCCCGATCCTGTCTGATCTCGGAAGCTAGGCATTGTCGGGCCTGGTTAGTACTTGGATGGGAGACCACCTAAGAAGACCAGGTGCTGTAGGCATAAAAAAAAGAAAGAAAAAAAGAAAAGAAAATCCTAAGGAATTTACTAAAAATCTATTAGAATAAACAAGTTCAGAAAAGTAGAGCAAAATACAAGACATACATATAAAAATCCGTTGCATTTCTACATACTTGCAATGAATGACCTGAAAATGAAATTCAGAAAACTTGTATTTACAATAACATAAAAAGAATGAAATATGTAATAATAAATTTAATAAGGGGGCATGTAAAACTTATATGCTAAAGTCTACAAATTGTTGAAAGAAATTACAGAAGATCTATATAAAAGGAAAGACACCTCATGTGCATAAATTAGAATACTCAGTCTTGTTAAGATGGCAACACTCCCCAAATTTACCTACAGATTCAATGCAATTATCAAAAACTGCTTTTTCTGAAGAAACTGACAGGCCTTCCTAAAATTCATATAGAAATATAAGAGACCCAGAAAAGCCAAAACTATCTTTAAAAAGAAGAACAAATTTGAATGACTCACAGTTACTGATTTTAAAACTTACTACAAAGCTACAATCACAGGGTATGGCCTAAGGACAGACATACGGACCACTGTAATAGAACTGCGAGTCCAGAAATATCCTCTTACATTTACAGTTGATTTGTTTTCAACAAGGATGGCAAGAAAATTCAATAGAGGAAAGAAAATTCTCTTAAACAAATGGTGCTGGGATGAATGGGTGTCTACATGCAAAAGAATGAAGCTGAACCCTTTTCCACACCATGCACAAAAATTAACTCAAAAAGGGTCATGACATCAATGTAAGGTTAAAACTATAAAACTCTTACAAGACATATATGAGTAAATCTTCATGAACTTGGGTTAGGCAAAAGCTCAAGTAACCAAAAGCAGAAGTAATAAAAGAAAGAATAGACAAAGTAGCCTTTAAAAAAATTAAAACCCAGTGCTGCAAATGATATCAAGAAAGTGAAAGGATAACGCGCAGAATGGGAGAAAATATTTACAAACTGTTGTATCTGATAAGAGATTTGTAGCCACAGTATGTAAAGAACTTGTAAAACTCAATAATAAAAAGATAATCCAATTAAAAATGAATAAAAGATCTTAACAGACATTTTTCCACATAAGATATACGAATGGGTGATAAGCACACGAAAAGATGCTTAATATCATTAGTGATTAGGGAACTACACATCAAAAGCACAGTCATCTCATTTCACTCCCCTTAGAATGGCTATGATCAAACAGACAGACAGCGGTGTAGGCCACGTGTGCAGAGGGCAGAGCCTCTATGCACGAAAGCGGGGAGTGCGGACCAGCGAGGCTGCCTGGACGACAGTTTCGCAATCCTTTGAAACGTGAAACGTGGAGGACCCATAGGGCCCACAATTGCACTCCCAGGCACACACCCCAAGAATTAAAAACCTATGTTCAAACAAAACCCTGTACACAAATATCCATCGGAGCATTTATTCACAGTAGCCAAAAAGTGGACACAACCCGAATGTCCATCGACTGATGAATGGATAAATAAAATATGATATAGCCATCTAATGGGAGATTTTTCAGCCATAAAATGGAACGAACTACAGATTTATGCTATTACATGAATGAGACTTTAATAAATTATGCTACTTGAAAGAAACGAGACACCAAAAACCACGTTATGGGATTCTATTTATATGAAATGTCCAGAAAAGGCAAATCTGTAGAGACGCAGAGCAGACTACCAGTCTAGGACTGGTGGTGAGGGGGTGGGGGAGGGGAACGTGAAGTGACTGCCCGTGGGTGTGGGGTTTCTTTCTGGCTGACGAAATGTTCTAAAATTACATTGCTGTGATGGTCGCACAACTCCAAACACACTAAAAATCACTGAATGGCGCTCTTCAGATGGGTGAACTGTATGATATGTGAATTATATCTCAGTAAAGCTGTTAAATATTAAGATAGTATTGTCTGAGAATAGTAACATGATAAAGTTAACTTATATGCATTCCCATTTTTAGGAGCAATTAGGGGTAAATCTGCATCCAACATTCCATGTTTCAAAGACGCCGGAAACCAGACGTCGTTAGCATGAGGGAAGACTGGTAAACACAAGCATGTCCACAGCTCTGGGCGCTGACTGGTTTCGGCTACGACATCTACAGAAATTCACTGAAAGCAGCATATTTAAAATAATAACACTGACCTACATTCTCTTCGCCTAGCTTTTTACGATTGTAAATCCATTTGATAACTTTTACTCTGACACACTGATCCTTCTGCAAGCACACGCATAGTCGAGTTGAACTCCTACGTGTTTCTCTGGGCTACTATCATGTATTATATTACAGAGTCGAAAACTTCACAGCGTCTCCGTCCCAGAAGAATGCGCTCTTCCTACAGGTGTGCAGAGGACAGAGCTGTAATCAGATGCCTGCTGCTGTGTCTTCTAATTCCTAAAACTATGATAGCGCGATTTGTATTTTATTTTCATCTCTCTGCTTGGAGTAGATGCAAAACGGAAGGAACTGAAAACGCAGTCCATGGAAAAGCCCAGCGGGATGCCTCGGCGGATGCACCATTACCTGTGCAGGTGCATTCTTAAAACTCTCTTGGAAATGGCCGGTTTGGGGGGCGGGGTGGGGGGGTAAGTAAAGGGTGACATGACGTCATAACAGAGATTGCTGTGAAACAGTGGCCAGAAGCCAGAAGCATGAAGCATCCGACTGGAAACAGACGTTTTTGTCCCTTAGCAGATGCTGTTTGAGTGAAAGATCTTGATTCTCATCTTATCGCGAAGACTGCAGTGTGTGTGGACGGAATCAGCCGTCAGGCACTCGGGGCTCTCTTTGGGGAGGGTTCTGGACCTCCCGCAGGAATAGATCCCAGAGATGCACAATTTGGGTCACGCTTTACAAAACTGTTGGATCGTACTTTTTTCTAGGTTACAGAGATGAATCGAAATTTCTTAAACCTCAAGGAGGAGCAAATAAGTGACCCCCACGATGTCATCTTTAGAAGAGCGAGGCAATTCTTGCTATTAGAGAAAACGTGTTTCTGATGACCTCACCCTAAAGCGAACCCCTATTCTCTCAAGCTCTGCTGACCTACGTGAGTGCAGAGTTGCCCAAAAAATGCCCCGGCTCGTGCGGTTCCTGTTTGTCACCGTCTGACTCCAGTGAAACGCCACACGGCCAGCTCGACGGTGGTGGTCACTAGCCCCTTAAGTGCTTCGGTACTGCAGACAGAATAAGCCGGGGAAGCTGGGACAGGGAGCAGGTGGGATCTGAAACTGCCTGAGCGCGTGGCCTGTCCCTCCTGGGGACGCATGCACACACGTGCTACTTGTGGACCCCTCATTCCCCAGTGACCCAACACTCTCCCCATCACTCCTGGTCAGTGCAAGACCGCTGTCCTCCCGTCCAATCTCCTCCTCCTTCCATGACAGCATCCCACCCGTGGTTGCCTGGCACACTGCGCCTGTGTGTTACGTGAAAGGAAAGCAGTCTAATGAAACCCCCTTGTCACAGTGCCCTGAAAAGGTATTGTTTCTAAACTCTGTGACTCCAGAGGCCCTTTCCTTCTTAGTCTCCTCCCAGCTGCAGGTTCCTTTCAAGTATGGGTGTGCCGTGCTCAGAACAGGTCCTAGGAGGAGATGCTGTTGAGGGGAGGTAGGGACGGAGAGGCAGCTCCTTGCTCCCTCCAGTTCTTGAGTGGGCTTTATTTTTTTCTAAGTACTGAGGATTACAAGATGATACTGGTCCACCACTCGGTCTCCAAGTCAGTGCTTCATATTTTAGATTTTTATTACAGCATCACCTTACCTTACCAGCTAGGTAGTTGTGCGTAACCAACCACCGCCACCACGAGTACAGTGAAGTAGCCACCGTTTATCGAGTTCGTGAGTCTGTGTGGTGACCGGCCGCTCTGATGGCTGAATGCTCACGCACCTCTGGGCAGCTGCCGGTTCAGCTAGTGATGGCCAGTCGAGCTGGGCCTCTGTGCTCCGCATGCTCCCACCCTCCACCAGGCCGGCCCAGCTTGATCACAGGGCGGCGGGGCTCGGTTGTCGGAGAGGGAGCAGACACACACAGGACCTCTGCAGATCTCACCTGAAAAGGCTACCTCAGTTCCGCTGCACTTCTACTGGTCAAAGCAAGAGATGATTCTAGCCCAGAGTCAAGGGGTAGAGAGATAAGTTCTTGACAGCACAAGCTGCAACGTCACACAGCAACAGGACATGAGTACAGGGGAAGCAACGAAGCAGCCATTGCAAGGGATGAGGGGATAGCAAATTGTCACTCGACTTCCAGAGACCCTGCTTGTTCTAAGGGGTTTTGTTTGTTTGCTTGCTTGTTTTTTGAAGGGCTTTCAGTTCCAAATATTTAGAATTAGAGCAAGTTCATCGCCATCATCTTAGGGTCAGTGCGGCTTAAGGAAGCGCAGGAGCGCATCTTCATTAAGTCCAGACTGTTGAGAGCAGGAGGCAGAGTGGCAGCCACTGTCGGCGTCTCGTGAGAGCCTGGAGGTCAGGGACGATCCCTGTGCCCCTGATCCCCTCTCCAGGTGCCTCCTCCAACGACATTATATAAACACAATATTCATCGCTTCCATTTATGATAAATGCTTTATCACTAGACTCTAATTATTGGATTGTAGAATACCAGTGTCTATGCCAGATTCACTCAACTACAATGGTATCATTTTATTTCAACATGAAGCTCTGTTTATAGATACTCAGTCTTCAAAATCTGTTACTCTTGTAGCCTGATTGTCCTTTCCCACTTAGACACATTAGAGTAAATACTGGCTGTAGAGCCGATGCAACGTCACGGATGCGCAAACCCAAACCCGCATCGAGCACCTGGTCAGGGTCAGCGCAGCCTCCCAGTTAGGGTCACCAGATTTAGGAAATCAAACCCACGCCAAATCTTGCATGGGATACACTTACGCTAATGCACTGTGCATTGTTTATCTGAAGTTCAACTTTACTTGGGCGTCCTGGTTTGTATCTGGCCACCCCATGTGAGCGGGGACAGTCAGAGGGAAGCAAAGCGCGGGCACAGGGAAAGCTGCACCTGAGGAAGACAGTGGCAAATTTACTGTGGCAATAAGAGGGACCGACCCAAATTGTATTATAATGACAATATAGTCAGAGGAGAGAGCATTCTGAAAACAATAATTCTTTTTCATGGATTAGACATTAGAAAAAGATCTGGCGGTAGGTTTGATTCTGTTACCAAGTTTTTATGTGACTCAGGAAAATTAACATTTTCCCAGATATGAGGACATGGCGATGCATAGTTATCACGGTGAGTATGTGGAACCAGACGAACTCCTGAGCCGGAAACTCCTGCTTTGTATACGCAAGGAACTGTGTCGCCACGTCCGAACTCCGCTCCACTTCCTCCCCGTTCCTGTTACATCCGTTGCTTCCACTTCCCCCACAAAGATCCTGCGGAAGTTACTTTGCAAGCACTAATTTTCACGATCGACACTGAGGTCGCTACAGCTCAAACTAGACTCCACCGTAATGTCTGGACTGCGTCCATCGGCCCACACCCCCTCCTGCCGAGGCGAGTCCCCATTTTGCTGCGCATAGGAGAAGCACCTTCGCTTGGCACCCTTCCACACATCCGTTCACCTCGCAAACATCATTCCACGCCGGCCACGTGCTGGTCGTGCAGGGTGGCGGGTTACCCAGCCCCCCTCTCCGTCCTTCCCCACATCCACCTCCAGTGGGAGGGGTCGAAGGCAAACCATCTCTCCCACAGAGCTGCCGTTTATGTGACCAAGCACAGGCATCTCACACTGACACTAGCTGGACACAGTTCACGTGTGGGGAGGAAACGGTAACTTTCCTCCACCCGCCTCGGTTCTCGACTGAGACCCCTGCGATGAAAGACAGATGGACAGAGACAGAGCAAAGCAAACGGGAGTTTGTTAACGTGTCTACCTCGTGTATATGTGGGACGTTCCCAGGAAAAATGAGTGACTCCCTGAGGTGGCTTTGAATTCTGGCTTAAATATCATCTTAATAGGGAAAGGGGAGGGGAGGTGTAGGCCTCTAAGGGGAGAGAAAATGATTTCTAGGAAAGATAGGAGAAGTAGGAAGTATGATGGTATGTGACAGAGTTTGTCTTATGTGGTGTTGACTTCTAGTCCCCTCCCCTGTGATCCATCTGTCCTCCCTGGCTCATGAAAGTCCCCAGGAGGGTACCTATGATGACTGAGTTCCTTTTGGGGGATTTGTCCTCAGGCAGATAAGGGGAGTCCAGAGACAGCTCTCCCTGCATTCACTGTTCTCCAAGTGCCCACAGCTCAAAACAATCAATATGCCAAAGCAGCGTATTTTGGAGTGGTTGGTCCTGAACCGCAGTCATATCTTGGGGCGACATGTTCTGTCACCCTTCACGTGCTACCTCATCAGCATGTTTGGCTTTCTCATCTGACTGGATTTAGAACTTGCTTTTATTAGTGTCACGGTTCATCGCTATTTAAGTTTAGTCCAAAAAGAAAAATATGCTTATTTGAAGATAAAAATAAAAACTCCCAATTTGGCAACGAGGTAATAGAGTTCAAAGACGTCACCTTGATTCTGTTTTAAAAAGTAAAGAAGGCAGCAAAAATATGATGATTCCTTTATTTCTGGCATGCTACTCATACACGGTCAGCTTTGAAGATTTTCCAGTATGCATTTTTAAGAGAAAAGCACAATAAATATTTCCTCAAGTGAAAAGTAAACCTTAAGTTTTCAGGAGGAAATATCCATGAAAGAAACCACTCAGCTATCCACATCATTAATAAGAGCTCTGTTGGCATGAAAAGTATAATATTATTTATCTCAGAGCAACATCCTGGAATAGGAACCGGCAAAGGTTATAGAGTTGAATATGATCCTAATTAATTGGAGTCATATTCTAGAATTCAGTCAAAGAGAAGTATAGCTGGAGATATAATGTTTTCTGTTCACGAAGGAGAAATAGGGTCCCAAATAGATATTGGCTAATATTAAACGTCAGAGTCAGGTACTGTTTCAAGAGCTTTATATACATTAACTCATTTTATGCTCCCGATGACCTTATGACCTAGGAACTATTACAGATGAGGAAGCTGGAGCGCAGACCCCACAGCTAAATGCGGCGGGGCCAGGATGGAGGTCTCTGTGGTCCAGATCAGGATACAAACGTGGGCTCTACACTCACTCTGTGTCTTAAATTAAGTCGCAGGTTGGGACTACAATGGTGACTTATATTTGACCTCCTCCCACAAATAGTAATTAGCAATGCTGGGTAAAAGCCTGGAAACAGCTATAGGAAGGCAGCGATGAGCAAAGGAAGCAAGCTAACAGTGGACAAGTGGACAGGGTGCCATCGGGGCAGGACCACGTCCGCGAGACGCACTGAGGACAGTTCCCGGTCTGCACAGCCTCTGGCAGAGCTCAAGCAGCGAAATCCAGTCACATTTCCAGGAGGTGCTGCCCTGAGGGGGGAAATCCTGGAATAGAAAAAAGCTGTAGAAAGGGGAGCCCTGAATCCTTGGCTGCACCTGAACTTGCCGTGTGTGGGTGAGTCAGAGAGTTTACTCTGAACGGCTGAGCTGGCTGTGTAGAGATTTCGGCATGACCCGTACTAAAGAGACTAAGTTTGGGTTTGTATCCAGCTCTGTTAGAGGGACATGGAAAATACATCTTGCTTGTCATTGGACACTGGAGGGCCATGTTTTCAGAGTAAAGATCTCAGCTGAGCCTACCCTAACATTAAAGGCAAGAAAGGAAGAGACCTACTCTAACCAAACCTAAAGGCAAGAGTCTACACAGAATCAAAGGTTTCTATGAGTCTGTCACTGAGATAGAGCCCATGTAGGGCTGCAAAATAAGTCTCAGTAAACCTGAAGGGACTGGAAACCAGCATCAGATTAGAATCAATAATATTAGGATAACTAGCATATCCCTAAGGGTTTGGCAATCAAGCGATACCATTTGAAAAAGCCCACAGGTCAAAGAAGAAATTGCAAGGGAAATTTAACAAATACGCCACACAAGCACTATGCTTAAGAAAGCTGATATAGGTATAGAAATACCAAACAGTGTAGGAGCCAAGACATCGAGGGGCCTTTAATAACAATGACAGGTTGGCTTCGTTAAGAAGAAACAAGAGTCTGATGTGCCTATGTGTTTAATTAGAGCCATACAGCATAATTAGCAGAACTAAAGGGACAAAGAGACAATCATGATTGGATAGTTTGAAATGAATGAAAATTAAAGTATAATATGTCAAAATTTTGTGGGATACAATTAAAGCAGTGTTTGAAATGAAAATTATAGCATTAAATGCCCACCTTTAAAAATATAGGTAAAAATCTAATGATCTAAGTTTTTTATCTTGAGAGGTTTTTAAAAAAAGAATAGATAAAACTCAAGGGTAGTGGGAGAAAGGAAACAAAAGTCAGAGCAGAATCAATGAAACAGAAAATGGGACTAACAAAAGAGGAAAATGTTTAAGCCGAAAGCTGGTTTTTGAAAAGATCAGTAAAATTAAAAATCTTTAGCGAGACTGATCAAGATGAAAGCGGTGTGGACATAAACTACCAAGATCAGGAATGAAAGAGGGGACAGGACCATGGCCCTCCAGGTCTTAAGAGGATAACAAAGGACATAATGAAAAACTTCATGCCAGTCAATTTGACATTTCAAATGAATTGAACACCATCATCACATGGGGTTTATCTAAAGAAGCAAGGTTGATTCAACATTTAAAAATTAATGTAATTAATATGCCAAATATGAGAATGAAGGAAAAGCATAGGATCATGTCAACATATACAGACATTTGGAAAACAATTCTCAGAGAGGATAATGAAATGCTTCAGCAAGTGGGAATAGTAGGACTTCCTCGCTTTTGTAAGAGCCTCTGTGAGAATCTACAGCACCGTACAGATTGCTGAAGGCGAGGAATAAAATTTCCCTCTACTCTTCTGAGTTCTGAGTTCTTGTAATGCTAGATAGATATCAAGAGAAAAACAAACAGAAGTTTACTAACACGAATACCTCATGTACACGGGGGAGATACCCAGGAAAAAATGAGCTACTCTCCAAGGTGGTTCAGAATTTAGACTCAAATACCATCTGAACAGGGAAAGACAGAGAGAGACGTGGCCTGTCAGGGGGAAATAAGTGATTTTTAGGAAAGATGAAGGGGTCCTAAGAAGAATAAGTGGGGAGGTATGAGATCGGTGACAAAGTCTGTCTGGCATGCTGTTGAAGGAACTCCCGAGGGGGGCATCTGTGACAACTGGGTTCCTTTTGCAGTGTCTTAGGCAGCTAAGGGCAGTCAGAGAAAGTTTCTCTCCTCATGTGCTGTTTTCAAGTGCCTATGGCTCAAAGTAATCAATATACCAAGATGACATATTTGGGGGCGGCATATTTTGCTACCATCGACGGTGAGCTATGGAATGCTCTCTTCCATAGATCAGGAAAGGGCAAGCATGTTGAATCCTGCCGTTTGTGTTCAATATCGTACAGGAGGGCATAGTGCAATAAGGCAAGGGAAATAAATGAAAGGCATTAAGATTAGAAAATAGAAGTAAAACTGTCTATTCACAGATGATGTGGTTATGTGCATAGTAATGTGAAGGAATCTACAAAGCAACCACTAGAAATAACAAGTGAATTTAACAAATTTGCATGATCTAAGGTCACTATACAAAAATCTATTGTACTTCAACATAATAGACACAAACAATCAGAGCATAAAATTTAAAAATAATTTTTAGAAGAATATAAAAATATTAAACATCTAGGAATAAATTTAACAAAAGAAGTGTAAGACCTACATGCTAGAAGCTACAAAGAACTGCAGAAAGAAAAATTTTAAAAGCTCCAAATAAATGAACAAATATAACATGTTCATGGACTAGAAGACAATTCTTTTACTATGTCAGTTCTCCCCAAACCTACAAGTCCAACGCGGTCCCAAACTTATCCCCAGCAGCAACTTTATAGCTATTGACACGCTCGTTCGGAACTTTATGTGGAGATGCCAAGATCATAAATTAGCTAAACAGTCTTGAAAAATAAAAAAATGACTTACTCCATCTAATTTCAAGACTCATTATAAATCTACAGTGTTTGAGACAGTGTGACATTAGTATAAAGAGAGAGTCTAGGAATAAACTCACATATTGAAAAATAATTCATTTTCAACAAAGATATCAAAACAATTCAATAATAAAAGTCTTTTCAACAAATGGAGCTGAAATAACTAAATAAACACAGTAAAACATGAACCTTGACGCCCGCTTTACGCTATTTGCCAATATCAGTTTGAGATGGATCACATGCTTAAACATAAAGCCACAGAGCTTTTAAAAGAAAACAGAAGATCTGTACAACCTGGAGTAAGCATAGATTTCTCAGACAGGCTCTTGAAACCATGAAAGAAAAAAAAAACAGTCAATTGGACTTCATCAAACTAAAAGTCTTTCTTTCCAAAGCCACACTTAAGAAGATGAAAGGTGAGAGACAGACTTAAAAAAACATTTCAACACATAATCTGACATAGTTAACCAGAATAAAGAACTCCTATAAATCAACATTAAAAGGGCAAACAACCCAATAAAAATTAAGCAAAAAGACAGACATCACAAAAAATATGAAAACGTCTATAAGCACGAGAAGAGATGCTCAGAATTATTAGTGATCATGAAGATGCTAAGTAAAACTGGCATGAGATACCAGTGCCCGACCACCAGAATGGCAAAAGAAACATACGAACAAAAACCTGATCATGTCCAGTGTTCATGGGATGGAGAACGAACAGAATCCTCACACTAGCTGGAGTGTAAAATAATACAACCGCTTTGGAAATTTTGGCCATTTGCAACAAAAGTTAACCACATATCTACCCAGCAGCCCAGAGATTCCACTCTTGTGTATTCCTTTAAAAGAAACTAAAGGACACATCCTTGAAAAGACTTGTAGAAGAATATTTATAATAGCCAAAAATTAGAATTCACCTGAATGAACATCAGCAAGTGAATATATTTCACACGCGATCCTTCTCAGTGATAAAAAGGAACTTCCAACACGACGAATCCCGTCACTGTATCGTGTGAAAGAGAGCAGGCAAAACTCAGCCCACATGTTCAATTCAATTTATAAAAAGTTCTAGATCAGGCAAAACTGAGCTATATTTTAGAAAACAGAACGGTAGTCAACCTGAGCGAGGGGATGCACCGCAGAGCCCGTGAGGGGACTCGCGGGGGCCGCGGATAGTGTCCTTGTCTTTATCGGGGTGGCGGCTGCACAGGTGTACGCATGAGTCAAACTCAATGCGGGTGCACTTGGTTACATTTCAGTCTGACCCCTACACATTACACGTGTAAGAGTTATGTTAATAAAAGCTGCTGCTTCTATCACAGTCTCTGTCTCGAAGCACACGCATTCACTGGCTTGAAGATGGGGTGGGGGCCCCTAAGAGCTCAGACATTTGGGGCTCGGAAAAGAGCACAGTGGCTCTGGGACACCCACACGTGGCCCTGCTGTCAGTCAACCAGCAGACACTCTTACCTGCCGGTCAGCAGCTCAGATCGGCTCTATTTATTATCCAGTTCCCACGAGGGGCAAATCTCTGCTGGGCCCCGAAAAGCAGAGCCGAAGCCAGAACGCATCTCTCTCTCCCACCGGTGCTGGCCCATCCTGTCCCCCACCCGCACCTGCCCTTGTCGCCTCTACACGGACACGCTAACCCCTCAGTTCTCGGTGTCTGCTCTTGCAACTCTAGGGGCGCTAAGGAGGCTCCAGAGATTTCTTTACTAACTCTGTGTCCCATGACGTGTTCCTCATGGAAGAGAATATTTTAAGTAAACAAATGTATAAATAATAAGTACACAGATAAATAATAAATAACTTCCCTCCAAACCCAAGAACATTGGGTTACAAAATTTAGTACTAGGCACAATCACTTATTGACAATGACCTAATTTTAGAATACATAGAATCCCCAAAGCAAGTGTCCTCTGAGCTCTCCGCCTGCAGCTCTTCTTAGCTCGGATGATCTTTTTCCAAGAGGCAGGAAAAAGCCATCCACGAAAGCTGACGGCTCCAATTTCTCATAAAATGTACTGCAAGCTTATTACGTGCCCAGCACACGTCTAAGCACTTCGGGTGTATTAGCTAATTAAACTCCGCAACAACTCCATCAGGTATTATTACCACCCCTATTTTATAGACGAAGAAACGGGGAGACAGAAAGGGTGAGCACCTTGCCCCAGGTCACACAGGTAAAGCAGCAAAACTGGGAGTCCTGGCTTCACCCCCAGAGACACTGAACTTCTTTCTCTGGCTCCCGTTTAGGAAACCTGGGAATAGGACTTGGACCTGGCGTGCATCGTGGGCCCTCGTCCCTCGTCCCCCTTCTCGCCCCCGCCCGGGTCCGTTCTAAGGACAGGCAGTTCCCATCACACTACAGAGCAGGAGGAGGAGCCACGTCCGAAGGAAAACGGCCGTTGCGTTATCGGTCAGTCCATGACCACCGCAGGGTCACCTTGGTGAAACGATCGAAGGACACCTTGAGCTGTGAAGTGTCACAAAGCGATGACACCTGTCTGCTTGTGACCTGTTTCAACAGTAAATTTCACTACGTTTTAGAGATTTAGCCTCTACATATTTGAGAAGGGAAATATGTAAATACAGATAACATGCTTACACATATATTTATATACTTAATGTTGTGGGGGAGGGAACATTTTTCCCTTTCCTTAGTTCTTCTGGCTGCTCAAAAAATGACATAAAACAGGTTAACAGGGGAAAATAATCGAATTTAATTACGTAGGTCCATACAGGGGTCCCATGAGAATTTGGGGTCAGAGGACAAATCTCCCGCAGTTAGGGTTTCGATGCCACCTGGAGCTTAGGAGGAAAGGAGGCTGGAGTCTGGGACTTCGAAGGGAAGGAAGCAATCATGTGGAGATGGAAAAGCAAATGCTTGGTGAGCAAATATTTGCTGGGCCATCTCTAACCGTGGGACACAGAGGACTTTGATCAAGCAGGCTTCGCTAGGCTCCTCCCTGTCTGCTACACCTGGTTCATTTGAAGCTGTAGCCATGGATGATGACGGCTCCTTCCTGGAGCAGGTCCCCCATCTAAATTCTTTTAGGCTGTTATGGGGAAGGTCAAAGGTTCTTCCTGAGCCGTTTCTTAAAAAAATAGCTTACAATAATCAATATCCCACAGAGGCATGTTTTACGGTGGCAAACTCTGCTTCCCTTCAGTATATTTACATGTATAATATGCATTTCCTAAACTTATAAAAAAGAAAAGTTCATGTTGCTTCAGTTTCTATATCACACTAGAATGTATTGAGGTTATTTGAAGAAGACAGAGCTTTGCTATTTGTTAACTGACCAGCATCTGACAGGCCTGCGGCGATTTCATGGCATCGTCACTGTGTACTTGCTCAGTGAGTCTCCGTGACACTCCCCTCCGTCCTCTCACAAAGGGACTGCTGCCGAGAACTGGACATCCCGCCACCGCAGCCACTTCTCCTGTTAGCGGACAGCTGCCAGTGGCCAGGAAGCCATGGACTAGGCGGCAAGGGTCTGGGGACAAGAGGAGGGGTGAGCAGGCCTTGAGGTAGAGCTCCTATCCGGGGGAGCCCAGGGCACCCGACTGACGCTGAAATGTGAGCTGAGAGCATCTTCCCTCCCGGGCGCTTCCGCTGCTCTGAGGCTGTCCATGTCCACAGCTGAGGCTGAGACAATCCCCGGCTTCAGGGGAAGTACGAGGCCCGAACAAGAACAAAGGCATTAACGGCCACCCATGACTCAAACACTTTTGAAGCGCTTTTCAGAAATAACAGTTACAAAAGGTTAGAGCTGGACTTTTGGGGTGGAAAAAGGGGGTCTGCAAAACCCAGGGAGTCTAGATTCTTGGAGCCCAGGTTTACAAAAGGTTAACAGTTACAAAAGGTTAGAGCTTTTTTGGGGTGGAAAAAGGGGGTCTGCAAAACCCAGGGAGTCTAGATTCTTGGAGCCCAGGTTTACAAACGAAACCACAAGCAACGAGGATAAAATGCAAGATAAGTCCCCTAGTTCAAAGGAGGACAGGGAACCCTCCTGGCCTGGAGGAGGGCGCAGGACAGAGTTGGAGCTGGGCCCCAGCGCCTGACGCACGCCGGCCCGCCATGTGGACGTGCACGTGTGTGTATGGGGTGGGGGCAGATGACAGGTGAGGAAGACTGATGGGACTGTCCTCCGACTTCCTGTTTGGAACTCGTAGAAGGAAACCACCTCAAAAGGGGCCCCTGCCTTGTGATGGGACAGGGCATGCTGCAGGTGGCAGAGGAAAGAGAATCGTGGGCTTAGGCCTGCTCTAGGGTAGGCGGGTGTTCCTGCACGTCTGGTGGGGACAGGACTCAGATGGGGCTGGGCGCTGGAAGGGCCTGCAGATGGACGAGGACATTGTGGGGCTGGCAGAGACAGGCACCAGAGCGGCAAGTGCCGGCACCCACCTGAGGCCACACGGGACCGTAAGGTGGTCTCCAGCCCCCCGTGCGGTGGGGCTGGAGACCACCTTACAGAGATCAATAGTGATAATCCAGTCAGCGGGGCCAGTAGGACCCAGATGACAGCACCCAGGCGGGAGCCCCCGGCACGCAGAGGCCATCCTGGGAGATGGGGAGACGGGGCTGGTACCCACAGACCGTGTGAACTTCGAGTCTGTTGAGTGTAAAGCCTGGACGGCCCAAAAGAAGATGGACTTCTAAGCTGAAAGAAACTAAATCTCCTTGACCGCGCAAGGTTCCATGGGGACCTCAGGGCTCAGTAAAATTAAAATTCATTTTCAGAAAAGAAAATTATACTACATGCTGAATCGTCCACATGCTCATAAACTAGCAGAATCACAAGAGCCCAGAGACCTGGGTCCAGGTCACTCTTACCAGCCTCAGATCTGACCCACGACTGTGTACAGACAGCCTAAAACATCCTCTAATTTTCCGGGCAGCTTATAGCCAAGGGCAGACTCTCTGGCTTAAAAGACGCACTGGGGACAAACGAAGCTTATTTAGTTCCCGGCATCTCCATCTGCTCCTTAAGCAGTTTGTGTTTGATTCAAGGCTGCGTGAGGCACAGCGCTCACCCCCAAAACTCCCATTCCCTGGAAAAGTAGGTAATACGTCTTGGAACACTTGTCTCGTGGAATGGGGTACGGCTCCTTTCTTTCTGTGGTTTTCCAAATCCCAGACCTTGTCTTAACCTCTAAGAAGAGGTGCGGGCCCCGGAACCACGGGCAGAACGTGCGGAGAGGAAGGGAGCCAGGAGTGATGCTCAGACAGCGGAGCGGGTCACAGGGCTCAGCGGGACGGAGGTCGCTGACAGCGCGCTTTTATTCACCACACCAGCTTAAAAGAGGAGAAATAAGGGGGAAACGCTCCCCTCGGCACCTGGTAGATTAAGACGGGCCGGGTTTCATCTGCGGGGAGGACAGTAACTCTCCATGATGTCACCCCTACTGCGGGCCTTGGCTGGCACCCCTCAGGCTGGCTGAGCGTCTCCCCCTCTGCGTCAGCCTGCTACGGTTGTCCGTTTGTGTGTGTGTCTAGTCCTCTAACAGGGACGGTGGGGTTTGTGCTTAATGAATTCGCGGAGGGAGGGAGGAGGGGGGAGGGAGGTGGAGAGGGAGAGGGGGAAGGAGGAGTAGGGAAGGGAGGGAGAAAGGAAGAGAAAAGGAGGGAACAAAAGAACAGCACAATAGCAGAGACAAAGATGAGGGGGAAGGGAGGGAGAAAGGAAGAGAAAAGGAGAGAACAAAAGAATAGCACAATAACAGAGACAAAGACAAGGAGACAGAGAAGTCAGAGTGGAAGCTTTAGGGCCTTTTGCCGAAAACTCTGGTCCTGGAACTTGTTCGGGGCTGGCAGTGCCTTGGAATTCCCAGAGCGCTAACCTCACTAAAATTCTCTCCTGCTTCTGTATTCGCCTGGTTGAATGGAAAGGCATCCACTTTTCAGTTGCCCCCACCCCTTCCCATGCGACATTTTGCATAATGAGGTGATGCTGGGACCCACGGGCAGGAGACCAGCGTTTGCCCGGCCTGACTGGTCTGCCTGTGAAGGTGGCGCAACACAAAGGGACAGCGAGCCGGAGGCAATCTGGCCTGCTAAATATAGAGTGGCACTTTTAAAAATGCAGTCTTGGCTGCTCTGAGTGTCTGAAAAGACCTGCCGGTCACTGCCAAGGACAGAGGACCAGGGGGCCCACGTGGAATGGAAGGGATCGTCCGGCGTTATCAGAACACAACAGACCCATGAGAAATTACCGCCGCGATTACACGTGTGGTGGCATCGTTCCCCACGGGCAGCCGAAGAACCCTTTTTGTCACTGTCACAGCAGCCTGGGAGCAGGCTGGAGTGGCTAAGCTGGTTTTTTAAACAAAGAAAGTGAGCTCTGGGAACCAGTGTGACAGTGTCACCACTCTGGGCATCCCTCCAGAGGAAGGCATCTCGAGGAAAGAGGGTCACCATGAGAAGAGGACAGGTCACATGATATAAGGATACTGTGACAAAATGACAGGTCATAGCGACTAAAGGGCAGATTGTCCTCAATGGCCCTGAATGCCCTGGCAGCCTGCAGAGCCAGCTCTCCGCTGGCCGAGGCTGCCTGGGCTGTCCGTCCGGGATCATTCATGGTCCCTTCAGGTAATGACAGAAGCTGTGGGTCCACGGGGAGTTATTTCTCTACGACTCACAGCTTTTACGTCCCAGCCTACCGTGTGACCCCTTCCCCAAAGCCAGGGAAAATGGTGCTGAGTCGAAGCCGAGGGGGTGACCTTCCCCCAGGTCTCGACAGGCACGAGGACACAGAAAACAACCTGACG
Source organism: Pteropus alecto (assembly GCF_000325575.1). Lineage (NCBI taxonomy): Eukaryota > Metazoa > Chordata > Mammalia > Chiroptera > Pteropodidae > Pteropus > Pteropus alecto. The sequence goes on along the minus strand of NW_006442117.1, from coordinate 1,671,178 downwards.
GGGACTGCACAGAGCCCAAGCATCTTCCCCCAGATGGACGAGGCTGGCTTATCATAAAAATGAAAATACATGCTGCCCGCTTCTGAGCTTGCCTTATTGTGCTAAATTATGGGCAAACACATTTGCACAGACACATCTGTGCGTCAGATACAAGCACAGATGTGAAAAGCAGGACTCACTGCGCCATAAGTAAGCTCTGGTGTCTGGAGACCTGAGTTCCAGTCCACCTGCAGCCCTCACTACGGGAGTGACATTCAGCAGGTTAGTTCTGTGACACCTGAAAATAAGAGGCAATAATGATGCTCATTCCTCAGGCCATTCTGAAGACTGGGTGAATTAACGGCACGTGACATGCTCAGAGGTGCGCCCGGCACAGGGGATGGCTGATAAACAGCTGGTTTTCTGAATGCAGAGCACAGGGGGACTCGTGGACTGCGGTTACGCAGGGTCATGCGGACAGGGACGGGCACAGATGGTAAGAGCGTTGCCTGCCATCACTCGTGACCAGAGGCCAGGACCAGCTGTCCAGAAGCGCCCTGGTCCCTCAGGCAAGCATGCCCAGATTTGGGGGGCTGGGATTCAGGGCGTGCCTGGCCAGCAGCCCACTTCTTTGCATAGACAGAAGCAGAACTCACTGCTGCCTGGTCCCTTCAGAGCTCATGGTGGGCAAGCCTGAGGTCACGTGCTCAGGGGCCTCACGAGTGCCGAGAAGGGCCGGGGGCAGGAGCTTGCCTGGCTTCTGGCTGTGGACCAAGTGTCAACAAACCGGAGTTTTCATGAGCATGTCCCAAGAGCTCCCCTTGGGAAGCCAGGCTGCCGATGACAGCAGCACTGGAGGGTGGGGGGGGGG
>NW_006442117.1:1623903-1669626 GCF_000325575.1 Pteropus alecto | reverse complement strand
CTGGGCAACGTGCCCTGCTCTGGCCGACGCTGCTGCACCCGAGTCACTTTGTTTCATCCACCGAGCTCCTGTGTTTAACATGTTTTCTACCCTCATCTGACCCACCTTTTTAAACACTTATTTTTAAATTTTGGTAAAGAAATACACACAACATAAGATTTACCATCTTAGAGATTTTCAAGTACACAGTTCAGTGGCGTTAAGCGCACTCACAGTGCTGTGCCAACACCAGTTCCGCCATCTCCAGAATGCCTTCCGTCCTGCAAAACTGAAGCTCGGTCCCCATGGAACAGTGACTCTGGCATCGCCCTCCCCCAGCCCCTGGCACTCACCATTCTACTTCCTGTCTCTATGATTTGCTTATCCCAGGCACCTCAAGTAAGTGGAGTCATACAGTATTTGTCTTTTGTGACTAGCTTACTCAACTCAGCACACGTCTTCAGGATTCATCCATGTCATAAATGTCCCCAGGGTTCATCCGTGTCATAGTCTGTGCCAGAAGGTCCCTCCTCCTTAAGGCTGAGTAATATTCCACTGTGTGGGCGGACCATGCTTTGTTTATCCGGTCATCTGTTGGACATCTGAGCTGCTTCCATGTTTTGGCTGTTGCGAATAATGCTGCTGAGAACATGAGGGTACAAACATCTCTTTGAGACCATGCTTTCACCTTTTTTGAGTATATATCCAGAAGAGGAATTGCTGGATTGCATGATTATTCTGTACTTGATTATTTGAAGAGCCACTATGCAACATTCCACAGCAGCTGCTCCATTTTACATTCCCATCTACCCGCAAGAGTTCCGATTTCTCCACATCCTTTCCAACACTCATGGTGGTTTTGATTCACATTTTCTTAATGATAAGTGATGTTGAGTATCTTTTCATGTGTTTATTGGCCATTTATACATCTTCTTAGGAGAAATGTATATATAAGTCCTTCACCCATTTAGCAATGGAAGCACATACAAAGGAGGGTCTCGGAGTTGTCCATGTTTATTTAACCACTGTCTGCAAGGAGAGTCACCTTCTTGCAGACACTCCCCTGTGGAGGTGGACACAGCAGGCCACCAGAGCCCAATGACACTGAATATTCATATCATATAACTGACATCCTTTGCTTTTATTCTTTCCTCTCCAGGAAATCTGCTGATATTCAGCTTCTATTGACACTGAAACAAAATTCGATATTCGTTAGAATCGTACTGCCATCTTCTAACTGCTACTGAAAGATTGTACAGCCACAAAACGGAATGAGCCGAATCTTTAGTCACTGTGTCAAAGCCAACCGTTCCATACACTGGACTGCCACATCCGTAAAAATTAAATCTGCTGTTGCAAATCTCTGGCATTTTGAGGTTTTGTTTTTACAGGAGATGGCATTATTTGAACCTATAGAAACTCCTTGTCTTCTTAACCACTTGTTACTGCTCCTTCCTACATTTGATAATTGGGCCAGGAGGAAATAAAAGGATTCTATTATTTCAAATGACCCTTGCCAAACAGCTCCCACATTGTTCATCTGGATGTGGCTCTCCCGAGTGCCCTGTGGCTCCTCTGGGAGCTACTGCAGCTTCCGCAAGAACACAGAAAAGACAAGCTCTCCAAAGTCATCTACAATGTTGGAAAGCACATTAACGCGCAAGCTAAAAAATGTATATGTTGAACAATTTCGGCCTATACAATATCCTTCATAAATAAAGGGTCATTTCTAAGATAGCAGGGCTACAGGGTTATAGGTTTTATTTTGCTAGTATCACATGAATTGCTTACTAAGCAGATGATAGCATTTCTATTCAATGCAGTCCACCACATGGAAAAAAGAAAAAACAGAGAATAACCTCTGCAGAAGAGTACAGAAATAGCAGAAGATAATTAACCACAATGTAACCTATGGGGTGAATTAATAATGAATGCAATCGAGCATCATTTTGATACTTTGAAAAAAAGGTATTTGGTAGCCAAAATGGTTAATAATGCTCCTTAAAGAAAAGCTCCTTAAAAATAAGTCTCCAAGTACTTGAGCAAAACAGAATAACATTATTGAAAAGAACGTATTATTGCCGGGACAAATATGGAAATTGAAGAACATAAGAAGAGAATGGTTGACAAGCAGCCTGTTTTCCTTTGTCTTCCCTGGCCATTTTATAGGATTGGGGATCGGGTATGTTGGAGTATCTTTGAGCAAGTGAGGAGGGTCATGGCCAAGGACAAGGCTCGGGAGGCAGACAGCCTGGGCTTCCACTGCTCACTCATGAGATGTCCTTGAGCGCTTAATTCTCTCCTTGCTATACTGCATTGTCCTCACCTATGAAATGAGCACAATAAGAGTATGTATTTCACAGATCTGCTGTGGAAACTGAAAAACACAAAATTTAAAAGAAATGCCACAGCAGCTCACCTAGAATAGAGAAAGCACTCACTTAACCTTCGTGGTATGTAAATTCAGAAAGAAATTAATACAAATTCAAATAGTAGCAACTTTTAATGTCTTGGGACCCATCACGGTGAATCAGCACCGGATTAATCTGAATTCTAACGATGAAGAGTGTAGTGATGAAGATTTTTTAACATTTCACAGCACTTTCCACACTCACTCATCTCGTTCTTCAGTCCCCACTGTATTAACTTCCTTTATGGTGAATGAGAAAACTTAGGCGAGGCAAGTTAATAACTTATACAGATCACAAGGCTTGTTAATAGCAGAGGGACAGAAACTAGTTCTACTGATCCTAATGTACTTAATAACACTCACGGGAAGTGTAATTTGGGTGGTTCTGTGATTAGTCCCACAGAGATTACTCGTTGCAGAAATTTAACTAAGCATCCACATTACACACCTCAGGAATAAGGCAAAACTTACATACACATGACCTTGGGGCTTGTACTGTGGAGCCGATGTGGGCATGGAGCCTCAGTATCCAGAGCTCTTACTGGAATTTCATTACAGTACTCTGGAGGAAATTAATTACCAATTAAGCCAAAGGAATAATCACTCCTGATACACCTTTTTAAAACATCCTTTGGCATTTGTCACTTATACAGTTTGTCCTGGATTCAGAGGTGAAATGTCATTCAGATACCTGTCTGAGCCCTTGAGAAAGGCTCTCAGGAAGAATTCTTTCTCCCAGGCTGGATGATTGGTCTCCTTGGAGACGGTGTGTCAGGGGCTCAGCCCTGTTGGGTAGTCCCTAAAGTATAGATGCACCATGGTAGATGGATTTCATTTTCTTCATCATTCTTCTCTATATTTCTCAAATTTTCAATATTGAGGATAAATGATTTGTAGATAGGGAAAAAAGTCATAATAAAAAAAGAGTAGCGGCCTATATTGCTATATACCCATACAATGGTACTATGTGGCGATTTACAAAGAATGGAAAGAAGTTCAAAATATAGTTTTGAATGAAAACATCAAAGCTAAACATCAAAGCTATGTAATAATAATCATTATGAACTCTAAAGTATATATTTATCCTTATACAAATATATACAAAGCTACATCTACATCTATATTTATCTATCTATATATACACACACAGAACCCCAAATACATTCTTACATATACACAAATATATACCTAATCCTTACATATGTATACATGTTAGGTAGTTTGGCAGGCACGAGCAGCAGGAGCGAAGGCCCAGCTCTGTAACCATAGGAACCTCCCTTAAGACCTCCCTCAAGGACCTCCCAGAAACATCTCCCCATTTAGGGTTACAAATCACCCCGAATCCTAGAGCACAAAGGCCATAAAATCTGCTGGCTAAACCAGCCACAAACACACGTGCAGAAGTGTACCGTAACCTGCCCACAACTTCAGTGTCATTATATGCAGAAGGTACTACCCTAACCTGCCCACAACTTCAGTGTCATTATACCATCATTATATCATGCCTATGTCCAGAAGTTCATGAACTACAATTATAACAGACTGAATTCTGGGTAAGCACATGCGCAGTTGGCAGCGTTACATAGCAGCCAGCTGTCAGTCAAGGTGACCTCACATACGCATCATCTAAGACCTGCCATCACGGCCCAAATATAAACAGACCTTCCCACCGTGGCACTGGTGCAGCTCTCTGCGGAAAACCCGCTCCTCCCTTGGAGCCTACTCTGCCTTTATCTTTTATCTTTTCACCTCTCAAACCCCAAAGGGCTGCGGCCTTCCTTAGCATGGCCTGTTTCCTTCTAAAATGTACTTTCAATAAATCTGACTTCTTCTAAACCTTGCTGACCTGTGACCGAGGGACACCACCCCCAAACCCCCTCCAGGCTGCTGGGGCGATGCTAGATTTCACATCACCCCAGTGGTAACATATATATACATAAAATATGTACGTATTAAAGGTATTAAGTTATCTTTGGTATTTCTAGTAATACTGAGAGTCAGGAGGCGTGAAGAAAGACTAGGGTTTTGTACACCTTCTATAGGGTTAGTTTTTAATATTTGTGGAAGTCTGCCTTTTCATAGAGTTTTCTGTTGATCAATGGCAGAAGGTGAACAAAATTATAAAAAAGACAAAATTTAACTTGCTTAGTTTAAGGATCTTAAAGAGGCTTAGTAAAATTATATTTTGTAATAAAAAGCAGAATAGAAAGAGAAAAAAAGAAAGCCAGGAAGAGAGGATGAGAAGGGGAAAGGAACTGAAGGAGGGAGGGAGGGAGGGAGGAAGGGATGGAACAGCTCAGGCTGTTCCGTGACTGAGCAAAGCAAACTGTATATAACTCGACACTTAAACTGTCATCTATTCCTCTCGGGGAGCACAGCACAATCAGTCACTCTCTCTCGACATTATGCAGGTATCTCAAGACCCTTTTTGCAACATCTATTCCTGCAGTCGGGGGATTAGCACCGTGCATCGTGCAGTCAGCGCTGCCAACAGGTTCTTAATAACTTTATAACACTTTTTCCTTTTTTCCCTTCTCCCTCTTCCACCACCTTTAAATCCGTTAGTATAGTAACAGGGGTTGAGTTAGGACACAGAGAAATCTGAGGTGAGAGTGAAAGGCGGCTTTATGCTGCCTCTGGGCAGAGAATGTGTCTTGATTAAAAGCTCGTGACTTAAGGTTAGTTTTTAAGGTAGAGGATAATCATTAGAAAGCTTCAATAAACGTTCTTCGAGACTAAATGCTTTAAAACATGCTTCAGAGGATGGAACTTGCAGGAATAAAGAGAAATCCTAGAGCTCCTCAAAGCAGTTCTCTCCCCGCGTGAACACGGTAGAGCAATTTCATTGGTAGCAACAATTTAAAGATTCAGACTGTTTCTGCAAAAACCTACAGCATATGAAAATTATTACCATGTTTGCTAATGTGAGTTGAAGACATTTTGGGGAGAAATATTAATATTTGGCACAACTAAAAGAAAATTTTTTTTTTCAGAAAACTAAACAAATCTACAAAAGACACTTGAAAGAAGACAGAATGAATTCATATAAATAAAATATCTGTTTACGAGCACCATAATTTCATCAATCTAGGGAACTATAAGCAAATCACATATTGAGCAAGTAACGCAGTTTACTGGATTTTCACTCGTTATTAGACTAATAAAGACAGTGAGCAATAACATACTGAAGCCAGACCATGCCCTGGGGAGCAGCGGTCCAGGGGCCCGGACACGGCGTGAGGGGTCACACAGTCGCTGGGTGACTCTGACCCACGTCCCTGGGTACCACTCCGCCATAATGGTGTTTTGCTCCCAGGGGACCCAGAGCTGGTGCTCCCTGCTGGGCTGCAGATGTGACGGCACTATCCCATCTTCAAGGACATAGTGGGGTGAGGGAGATTTCAGTATGCTGTTGCTTTGGTCCGCGTTTAGCAGCAGACAACAGAATCCACTACTGCCATATGAAGCAGGAAGAAATTCATTTCGGGGTGTTACCGGCTCTATACGATCATTGGCCAGAGAATGGAATCTAGTTGAGCGTCTGTAAGAATGTCCCCTACATGACAAGGAGCTGTAGAACCAGGACGCCATCTGAGGTGCTGGGAACTGCTGGCTCCAAAACACGCCAGCTCTGTGCCTGTTTCCCCACCCACATGCGTCCACCACGGGCTTCGTGGCCATCTGAAGCAAAACAGGATATAACAAGAGAGACAGCCGGCCCTCCTAAGTCTTGGAGAGATGGTGGCAAGAAGGAAGTAGAGGGGGAAGAAACGCAGACATGCAGACGTATGCGTCTCGATTTTTCCTCTCAGGCTTTGGTCAGCAGTGTGTGTGCGTGCATGTGTGCATATGCATGCATGTGTGTGTGCATGCGTGTATGTGAGTGTGTGTGCATACATGTCTGTGTGCTGAGGGTGGGGAGATTCAAACAGTGAGCTTCCACCCAGGGTGGGGGAGGAGGTATCGGTGCTGCTGCCTCCCACTGAAACTGCTAAACTCTGATGTCTCACAGTGCCTCCTCATTTACTAGGGCATGGCCACGTCACCTTGGGCAAATTAACTGCCACGACATCCTTAGTCCCCACAGAATGTGGATACTGAGATAAGACTCCCGTGTCTGACCCTGATGCCAGCTGTGGCAGGGCCAAGGGGCTCCATGGCAGACATGGCAGTCAGTTTGGCAACTGACTACAAAGCTAAGGGGCCAGATGGAGGATGTGACAAAGACTTGGGGACCTATACCAATGGAAATCAAGAGGAGAACAAACCAGTGACCGTGAGCCCTGTGGGATTCTAAACGAGCAGAGAGAGACCAGACAGCGAGTTGCTAAGAACCCCAAGCCTCTGCCCACTCCACCTGCTATCCCCCCACACCCCTTCCGTACACCTGGCCACTTCAGGAAGTGAGCCAGAGAGAAACAACCTTTTCAATTCAAGAGAAATTAGGCGCTAATGGGACTATAAGTTATCGGACCTGTCTATGTTTTAAAACATGGGTAAAGTTAAATGTTCATCCCCACTTTGTGGGTAGGACTCAACAGAAAGACTAACTTTTTATAGAGACTCTGCATATCTAAATTTCAGCCTCAGTGAAACTGTAACCTCACCAGGAATGTGTAAAATTTCCTGGCACCAAGTAAACGCTCGAGAAAGCACTTTAAGGTGCCTCCCCAAGGATGTGTTCCTTGGGAAGTGCGTCCTTCTTCCCTGGACACAGCCGCAAGAGTGAGATGGTGCTCCTTTGGTGCGTAGTTTGTGTGCATTGGTTGGTGCGTAGTGTGTGCGTTGGTCCAGGGCCTCTGAGAGGTAGATTTCCAGGTGGGGTTAAACATCGAGGGCTCCGAGGAGCCACACCTGCGCAAGGAAGTGGGGAGGGGGCTTTGGAGGTCTGGAAAAGCTCTCGGACCATGATGCAAACACCAACTGAAGGCGAAAGGACAGAAGCGGATAGGAAGCATCTGTCCCAGGTGGCCGTGCCCAGCGCCACCTAAGGAAGGTTCGGCCGGGCCATCAGTGGCTCGTGAGAGTGGGCCTGCCTTAGCGTCCCCACTGCTCTCAGTCATCGGCTAAAAACCATGGCTTCAAGGCAAATGCAGTGAGGATCACAGGGCACAGTAGCTGATCAAGGACACGCCTGTGATTGGACATCTGTGAGATGCACTTACAGCCCACGGCACACACATAACACCAACAACACCTGTAGCGTGGTGTTGACAGATGTTACTGTCTTACAGATTCACAGATCTCAAGGTTAATGAAGGAGATGCATTTCTGGGAACACTGGTACTATTTAAATACAATATTATTTAATACTATTTAAACACTCAAATCCTATTGTTTTAACCAGTCTCTGAGGCTGGCCTCCAGAACATCTCTGATTTACCTTCCTTAGAGCAGTTCACAGGTTCTGATGCCAGCCTTTTTAAAGTTCAATTTCCATTTATTTAATAAGCGTCTCACATATTTTCTTATCCATGATTGAGTACTTTTGATACTTCTCACAGCTCTAAGCCATAATTTCTCATATAACCATAAGTATCTTTCTATGAGCAAAGAGGGTGGGAAAAGCAGGAATAACTTTTGAAAATGATCGGGATACCTCAAATTCCTCAAGTATAAAATGGGGGAAAACATCTACCTTATAATATTATTGGAAGGATTAGCTTTATATTAGTCAGAATGAGATACCAGAAGCCACTCCAGGCACTTTAATAAAAGGGGTTTAGGGAATGAGGTGCTTACAGAATTGCTAGAAGGACCCTCAGAACAGCACTGCAAATAATTGCTAACTCTGCGACTTCAGGAAGCTGGAAAATTAGGAAGCCAAAGTCCTGACTGGTGGCCTCAGGATCACACCACGGTGTCTACAATCTCGGGACAGGTCAGAGGTGAGAAAGCCTGAGCTGGCTGCTGGCCCTGAGTCACACAGAGTCACACAGGGCCCTCGGGATCCAGCTGTACTACTGTGCCCCCACTGCTAAACTCTGCTCCAAATTCTCGTGTAGGAAATTATTAATGTTTATAAGGAAACTACGACTTCTTTCAGGCTGCATTTAAATATTTTTTGCTTTTTCAAATTAATGTAGGAAAGAGGTATGAGCACCACCCAAACTGACTAAATATTAAACCAGGCTGTATTCAGAGCTGCTACATGCTGCTGGACACGGAAGCCTGGTTATGAGTCTGGTTATGTGGCCAGACCCTGCAGAACCTACAGAACAAAGGTTCCTGCAGAGGTTACAAACTGTTTATCCACACCACAGAAGAAAAACAAAGCTGTACCCTGTACAAAGATAAACCCGACCGTTCATCCCATTCTTTACTCCCTGTAATCAGTAATGTTTCATAGAAACTAAGAAGCAGATAGAAACTCGAGTCCCCAAACACTGGAGGGGTCTCATCCTCCCATTGAATTCTTTCCTTTAGGAGCCAAGGGCCCTCTTTGGCATAGAACTTGGGTCCCTACTTGGGGGGATTTGCCCCATCCTGCATCAAACGCATACATTCTAGCAAATTTCTAGGTACCTAGTAAACTTTGAGGGTCCAATGTCATAATGTCAAGACACATCCACTTTGGGGTTTTTCAACTTTAGTGTATCACTTTTTAAATTTTAATTTTAAAGCATTATAAAAATAGGAAGCACAAAATACCTTAAACAAAAACATTTGGATTTCTTGAAAAACTAAATAAAAATTAAAATTAAATTGAAATTTTGAATTTTGAAAAATGTAAAGAAGGAATTAGAACAAAGAAACTTGAAAAAGTTTTCCTATTTAGCAGTTTGGTTAAAATCATTTTTGTATATTTTATTTAAAATTATATATTGCTTTATCAAACTTTTTTTCTGAACTCATGTAATCACTTTTAGTGAAGAATTCTCCATCGGACACAGGTTTGAGCAAGAGCACTGTTGCTAACGCAAACCATTGTTCTCAAAAAGAATGTTATTTTATTGATGCATCATTATTGAAGGTTTCTAGTGATTTGTTTCTATGCAGGAGAGGTCATTTCTTTAGGGCTGAGGGCACTGGTCACCGCAGAAAAAGGATTTTCCCTCTTCTGACAGTGGGGAAAATGTCAGGAACTGGGGGCTCCGAGGGAGACTGGGTTTGTTATACGAGTGAAGCCTCCCACAACGCAGGCATTGGAAGGTTTCTGTGCGAGGCAGGAAGAGCTGTCATAATCTTTTTTGGCTCTTTCGGCATCTTCCTGACTCCCAGTCTACCCAGAGACAAACACAGACTCAGCCTCCATCAGAGGCCTCTGCATCTCACTGTGAGGATCCCACAGGGAGTAACAGGCCTGTCCTTTGCTGTAGCTGGGTATAAGCTGCTGTGGTTATGGTGGGAGCACTCCGTGGAGCTGAGGAGGGTCCTGGGAAAGAAGGTGCAGATGCGGCCAGAGAGAACGAGCTCTCAGAAGCCTCCTGTGCCAGGGCGAGGGCTACAGAGTTCATCAGGTGGGCATAGCAGAGCCCCAGACTGACATATTAAAATTTGCATTTTAGAAAGGTCATAAGTGGTCGGTGTGGAGATGAGAGAGTGAAGACTCAAACAGAGTCTGGAGGCTTTCTAGAAATAAACGACAAAGAGTTATTCAAGGGTCTTAGGATTCGCAACTGGAAAACACAACTAGGCAACATGCAGAGTGTTCCAAAGAAGAAAAAAGCTGAGCTGTTCTAATAAGTAGAACGTTCTTCAGAAGAATCAGTCCTGCTTTCTTAGCCCCTGGGTGGGACCAAGATGGCCATCCTCCAGATGACCAGGGATCTTGGTCTCTGAGCCCTTCACAGTCATCAGAGGGTTACCTAGAGGTCTGATGTATGTCCAGGCATTGACACAGGGCTGGAAAGTTCAAAAGTTTAAATTCCTAGGCCAGTTAAACCAAGAATAGAATCGTCCATGTCCAGGCATTGACACAGGGCTGGAAAGTTCAAATTCCCAGGCCAGTTAAACCAAGAATAGAATCGTCTCCTCATGCTTCAGCCTCCTTGATTTTAGTAACTTAGCAGCTTGATTAGAATGTGCTCATTTGCTTCTTCAGTCTGTCCCTGGGGGAGTGAGTCAGAGGAACCCGTGGGGAGCACTGCCTAGTCTCAGGTACAACAGCCAGAGTAACTGGCAACTCATGGACGGTTCCAAGGACAGCTCTGGGGGCCCTGATCTGGGCCAGAGACAGGACCATGGCTAGAAGGGCAGCTAGCCTGCTGTTCAACTCGACTCCAGGTGGGCACACCTGTACAGTGTTAGATTTGTGATCTCTGCACGGATCTACAGTATGTGACCAGTCACGAAAAGCCAGCCCCATTCTCCCAGGGCAGAATGGCTCAGTGCTCCCACGCTGTCTGACCTCGCCGGCTACCTGGCCCTGTAACCATCTCCACTGCTCGGTCAGTGCCAAGACTCCCTTGTTACAGACCTCCGGCTTCCTTATTCTCCTGACTATCTTAAAACAAAAACAAACAGGGAGATGAAGTTGGTGGGTTGATTTGTTCAGGGTTTCTAGTTCCTTTCTCAATTATTATCTATTGACTGTTGGTGCGGGGTGACCTTGGTGACAGCTGCAGAGCAGCTGCCTGAACAGCAGTGCACTCACCAGGACACCCGATTGTGGGGGGGCTGTCTAGGGCCTCGGGTCATGCAGCCAGGCTGGGAGGGCAGACAACTGCAGGCTTGACTGCCCAAGGCTATCTCAGCCATTAAACAGCTCTTTGTCAGACAGCACCCACACCAGTGCCCAGCCCTCCGCCGGCCACCTGCCCTGCTGACATAGGGAGTGGTGAGTTCTGTAGAGAAATGACTCATCCAGATATGACCTAATCTCAACTGCAAGTACACAATTTGTTAATGTGCCATCAAGCCCTACGCCGGCCGGAGCCATTCCTGCAAGCTTGCCTGCAGAAGCCCTGTCCCCTGAGAGCAGCTCCATGAGCCGCCTTACAGTGTCTGCCCAGTGGCTCCTGGGGTCCCGGGAACATTGTGACAATGGAGTCAGGGATGTAGCTGAGAGATCTCTCTGGGGGCCACAGCAGTGTTGGTCCCTTACTGAGAAACAGGGACCCTGCAGCCATAGGACAGCTGGTTCAGATGCATGAGAGGTCAGGCTAAGGGCAGAGTGGAGGGTCGCACAGGAACCACTATGTCCCACCGGCACCATGGAATTCTGAGCTGCTTCCATCAGCGGTGCTGGGCCTCAGTGACCAGGAGTGGATTCTTCAATCGATTTTGTACAAAAGCACTGCCTCAGTGCCCAGAGCTCAGAGTAGCTGCCACGTTGCCGCTGGCCCTGAGCTGTGGGCAAATGGCTGCCTTGGTTTTCCATCTGGGCCTTAGTTTGGTTTGGAAAGAGGCTTAAAGGTCAGAGTCAATGGGGGAGTGGACGACTGACTCAGAACAGCTCACGGGTGAGGCAGAGCATCACCACTTACAGACAACACGGTCCCAGGCCTGAGAACCCTCCCCATCTGGTAGAGCCAGGCTGGCACGGGGTTTGCTGCGCACTCTCTGAGGGCCAGAAGCCCAGGGACCCAGCGCGAGGGCCAGCATTTCAGCCTAGGCCTCATTGGTTGGGGTGCGAGTGGATGGCAGATAAACCTGGGGGGTGCATGCCAGATGCCCAGCCTCCCGGATCACTCATGTGGGCTGCTGCCATTTGCTTGTCCTTACATGTCGTGAGATTCCGAGGGTATGTTCGTTTCAAGTGTGGCACATGTTCACATTTCCTAGGACCCAAGGGTGACTCAGAGAAAACCAGGCCACCCAAGGAAGGAGCGAAACCAGAACCCCCAGCGGCCCGTGGGGCACGGCTCTGTGCTCGGAGCCACCTGGGAGCCCTGGGGTGCACCAGGCTGCCACACCGCCCACCGGAAACCGGTGAGCACACACTCACTCCCGCCAGCAAGGGCACCAGGGAGTGGGAGGAGCACAATTTGGTCTCCACGGAGCTCTCTCACTAAGGAGTTCAGAAACTGGTTTTTCTTTTGAGAAAGGGACTTTTCATGTCCCTTGAGGTTCTGCATGGATGTGGTCGGGTCCTGAAACCTCAGGATTTCTGGGCCTGCCTGGCTGGCTTGGGGGCTGGAATGAGGCAGCTCCCAGAAGGCAGGTCCCCACCTTTGAGCAAACACTCGCTTCCGCATGAGTCAGCATCCAAGAAACAAACTTTCTTACTTCGTACAGCAGGGTACCTTTCTTTCATCTGATTTATAAAACCAACACTGAGCGAACGCATGATAGAGGGAAGGAGGTCTCCTCTCACCCATGGCTACCCTCAGAACTGCCTCCCTTACCTCGTCCCTACAGTGGGTTTAAGAATAGAGGTAGTTCAAACAGCAAGCTTGTTGCTAAACCCCTTCTACAGAAATGCTATTCATAACATTGTCCACTACACTTGAAGTCCTGTTGCCCTTTAGATGGTGGCGAGGGGCCACTGGGACTACCGGTAGGGCGGCTGGTCTCAGACACCGAGTCGGGGTGGGCCATGTCACCCCTGCAGAAAGATATCTTTGCCTTCAATTCCCTCAACAAATGCCTGATGACCCTCCAGACCTGGGACACGGTTGAGAATGAACCCGAACCCCTGTTCGGTGGAGCTTACGTGTGTTGCGGGGACAGACAGTAAACAAGTAAACAAATAGATATGTTTTTAAATTGCAAAAGGAAATCACTATCAAGGAAATAGGGGTGGTGAGATAGGAGTGGGGAGAACTCAGGGAAGGTGGTACCAGAGCATCCACCTGAGCATGGGGTGAGTGGCCAGGACAGGAAAGCTAGGCCTGAGCCAGACGTGCAAAGACCAGGGGAAGAAGAGGGCCCTACTGGTTTTGTATCGTTTCCCGAAGGATTTAAGTACCTGCCACAATACCTCAAAGGAAAAAGAACAACGTAATTGCCATTGTAAATCACTATCAACTGTAAAACACATTTGATTCCAGAGATATGAAAATGCGTTACGATATACACCTTAGCTAGCATGGGCGTGGTACATCAGCTCAGAAGCCCAGAAGTGGAAAGGGCTTGGCGAGTTTGAGCAACTCAACAGAACACAGTAAGTTGCAGCTAGTGAATTGGAAGAGAAAAAGGAACGAGGTTTCAGGAGGTAGAAGGATAAACCTTACAGCTTGGTTTAAGCATAAAGGGAGAATGATGACGGGGCCCTCGGCCGAGATAGAAGAGACTTTGTAGTCACCAAGATGGCAATTTTAGAACCATCTTTTATATTTTAAGCGGCGACTAAGAGAAGGAGGGTTAAAAGGAGACTTAATATCCATTTGAAACTCAAGGCTCAGGAAAAGGCTTCTCTTCCATGTCTGTCAGGAAACCAGGGTCCGCAAAACTGAGAGCCAAAGAGACTGAGTAAGGGTCTGTTTTATACAAAATTTTATGTCATCTGCATACCACATCGCCATAGTTAGTAAACTGTTAAAGATGCTTCTGCATCATTTCTATTCTGATAGGAAGTAGACAGAATTGGTGTGTCATCTAGAAAGCCTAATCCGTCATGATTTACAGTCCAATTTCGCAAACTATTTAAAGTGATGAATTTTTCATTGAGGCTGTTGGTCAGCACAATAATTCAGTCTATATGGCATGTTTAGACCAAATGCCACTGCATCTATAATGTCGCTTTAATGCTACGACCTTCTCAAAAGGCAGGTAGGAACGGGAACCATCACCTGCAGTTATGCAGGTCAGAAAACTCTTAATGACCAGCACAGGAACTGGCAGAGCTGGAAACGGAACCTGAGTTCTATGTCGCAACCCTGGCCCTGTGCCTCAGATGCTAAAGTCCTTGGTACTTTATTTCTCTACTGTCCTCATCCTGCCTCCAGGGTCTATTTGCATTTCCACAGTGAGATCAAGGATACATCGATCCCAAGCTGTATTCTTAAATAGATTTTTCTAGTTCTTCTGCTCCCACAACCATAAGTGATAAAATACAAGCATGGTCAAGGTCACAGGTGCCCCAAGTTAATGAAGGTTGCTACTGTGTTTTGGAAATAGATCAGTGGTGATCTTTGAAAGGTGTTTGAACAAAGGTTAATTGATCCTTCTCTCGCCTCCAAATACTCAGTGTTTTCACCCCAAGGAAGTGTTCTGGTATTTATTTTCTGGGAGACTAAGAGAAAGTACCTTCTCATGAATTAGCAAACGTTAAGACAGCAGTTGTAAAGCCTGCCTAATTATCAGGCTTCCCTGGAAGGCTTCCCCAGTGTCTGTGGTATTGAAACCTCCACATTTATTAAACTCCCCAGGGGTGAGGTTAAAAGGAGAATTCTGATTTCTTCTAGCTCCTTGGTAATTCTGATGACTTTGCACCTGGGAAAGCAGTTTTTCCACTGCTGTTCTCTGGATTCAGCCCCTGCACTCTCCTCCTCTCTCGGCCCCTCAGAGACTTTCAGAGATCAAGTTATCTCATCGATCCCATAAATTATAACCTCTCTCCTTTACTCGTTCTTTCTCAGGCACTCAAGGAGTTCAAGTGTCTTCCATCTTTAAAAACAATCATAACAAAACCTTTCCTTAACCTCATACCTCCCTGCCGTCGAGTTCTTGTTTTAACCAAAGAAGCCTCGCTCTTTGACCCCGTGTCTCCATGTCCCCACTGCCTACATACATGCTCCTCGCTGCCCCGCAGCTATCCAGGGTCAGTGGCTGCCCTTGCTGGTGACCAAGGGAACACCTTTTGGCCCCTCCCTTCCCAGTTTCTCCTTCCGATTTGGGGCGCTACGGGCTTGTCTTTCACGAGACCACAACCCTCTAGTTTTTGTTTCCTTTGTTGTTTTTCCTTTTCTGGACACTGCTTCTCAGAGAATTAAACATTCCCCTTAGAATTGCGTTTCTCAAAGGAAGGTCCTCGGCCCAGAGGGATCATAATCATAGCAGGTGTTAATTAAAAATCTAAAGCCCCAGTCCTACCAGACCAGAATCGCTGGGGAGATGGTCTGCGAATCTGAATATTTAGCACCCATTTTAGGTCAGAAACTCCCAAATGGCGTGTCATGGATGAGTTAACCGAGATGCAGATGGCCCTGGGGTGGTGGTTCTCCATGTGAACACCTCCTTCATTTATTCCGGTTCCCTCCCAGTAGGGCTACTTCTGTGGATGCCAGGAGGTGACAAAGGTTGGGAAGTATTGCCCTAGGCAACTTTCACATGCAGTCTAGACTGAGGACAGAATGCTGCCTCAGGTGTTGGTGGCCCCTGTCCTCCTGTCTGGCCAGCTTCTTCTCTCTAAAGACTTGCCCAGGATGGCGCCATCCACTCCACGGCCAATGCTCATCACCACAGTCCTGCCTGCATCTCACGTCTGAGATCTCCGACCCCACACCCAATTGTCTTTTTGGCCATAAACTGTTAAATGTCCCGAGAGTCCCTCAGAACCATTATGTACCAGGCCTAGGATGGAGGATACATCTCTATTTGTCCCGAACCAATTCATTTGGACACTAACTTACATTTCCATAGCCAAGTAAATTGCTTTCATTGTAACAGTTGGGATGACACTTATCTTTTTCACTAGATCATAAACTTACTTACAATAGGAACTTTATTTCTGCCGTCTTAATTTATGTTTTAATATATCTCAGTGCAGTCGTGTTACTTTTTACATAAAAGATGCTCAGTAAACAGTAAGTTCCACTGAATCGCTTCCAAGTTAACACATGAACTCAGACGGGTGTGTCTCTGAATTAGTCTCTGCCACTTAGTAACTACATGACTTTAGACAGTTATTCTATTGTTCTTATAATTAAGTGTTTATATCGGAAAAATGAGACAGAACAATTGTTTCACCGAGTTAGTGAGGAAAAGCTTACAAAGTACCTAGCAAAAATGTCAGGTACATAGGAGATGCTCAATAACTATTAGGGTCCTCCGCTGACACTCACCTCTGAGGCAAGCATGAACCACCGGTCACAGGTGAGAGGAGGAATGAACACTGACAGTCGGAAGAACATTCCCCACGCTGTTTGGGGACGGTACTTAGCTTAAGGGGTCCATGTGAGGACCAAATGAGATAACACATGCACATGATCTCAATGGGCCTGGCACAGGCCAGTGTCCTCTTCGGCGTGAGCTCTTTTAGGCCAAGGAGGTCTGTATTGGGTTTGTCGGTTTGTCCCAAGCACCTAGAATGAATTGTGCCTTCTGCATTGCAGGAACTCCAGACATACTTGCTGACAAAATAAACATTAGTTCCCTGTCCGCAGTCCCACTTTTTTCTCATTAAGAAGCTTCTGCTCCCCACATATCTTGCCTGTCTTGGGCAAATATTCTGCTTGCTTTCTCCAGACACAGAAATAAGACAGGATTAGACACAGCTCCTATTCAACGGCCTGACAAAATCACTTAATAGCAAAATATAAAACTCCATCTGGGAGAAAAAGAAAGATATAGTGTGAGATGCAGCCAAACCATGTAAGGAAAAAGAATAAGAGAAAACATCAGATTGAACAGCATTACTCAAGAGAGCAGCTTTGAGACAACAACAGAAGAATCTAGAAATGAATGTCATGTTGGTACAGAGCAGGTGTTGGGACAGGAAGGAGGAAGGAAGAAGAGAAAATTAGAAACAGCAGGGACAGCGCCTAAACTGGCACCAGCACAGACTCTGAGGGGAAAGCTGGCACTGGAAGAGGATTAGGTCATTAGAACACCAGCTGACTGCGGTCAGGACAAATGGGCACCAAGCTGGTGCCAACGATGACAGCACATAAAAGAGGATGCACGTGGAACCTGCACCGGCAGCAGATTAGACAGGTGGATGTGTGGCCCACAGCCCCCTCATCCATGCCTGCCATCACTCAGCTGTAAGGCTGTAGGCCCTTACTGTGGGCAGCCATGTGCTAGGCGTGGGGCCCCGAAATGCGCTAAGACCTATAGTTGAAGGGTTTATGTGGCACGTTCTCTCCCCCAACAGCATGCTTCTATTTCCCCAAATGCATAAAGGCAATAAACAGGAGCAAGAATTACAGACTGGTCCTTTGGGAATGACTTTGTAGGAACACCAGGACGCCTACTCAGATGGCTCTGTGTCAGTAACAAGACTCTCCCTGTGTGCAGGTCTGTTGTGTGGGATGAATCACAAACGAGTGTGTCGGCGCTCTAAAGACACGGGAGGAAGGTACAAGAAGGTCTGCAGGGAGAAGCTAGGTGCCGGTCAATGAGAACATGCAGCCTGGTAGAGAACTGTATTACTAACCCTCGACTTCATGTATTAAAAACTAGTTTTGCTGTCAGAAGTAAGGCATGCTTTGCAAGAGAATCTGCCTGCTAGGTTTTTATATGTTTATTTATTTATTTGGACAGGAAACACAGTCTCCTGGATCACAGCGCACCTTAGCAGCACCAGCTCCCCATGCCTCAGTGTCCCGTGATGAGGGCCAGATGTGCCTGCACGGGCAGGGAGCAGGGCTGTACTGCAGGAGAGGAACTCACAAACTATGGAGCTCTGAGCTCATATAGGTGGCTAGCACATCTGACCTTCCTTTCCTCTCTGGGCAGTGTGAGGGAGAGAGACGGGGGGGGGGAGGGGGAGGAGGAGCTCTGAAATGTAAACTAGTACTCTCTGGGGAGAGGAAGGGATGGTACCTAGCTTTTTTCATTACCCTTTAGAATGTAAGCAAATGGCTCCAGAGGAGATAAGACTTTAAATTTTTCCAGAGCAATACACAACCTAACTTCCAAGGCATGTGTGCCATTCAGTCATCCTGTAACTCATGTTGCCAGTAATTTTTGCATGAATATGAAAATGTTCATAGAGTTATTTCCCAACACTAAAGAAGTCATGCGTCTCAACAGTTGAATAAATTGTTTTGATTCTCTGTGATCACACCTATTTTCCAGATATTTCCATTTCTAACGTGTCTGGACAACCCTTTCTAACCTTTATGTACTTTGCTCTCCCCACACCATGAGGCATGGCCATACTGTTTTCCACAGTGGCTGCACCATTTTTCATCCCCACCTACAATTTCTCCACGTCCTCAACTGTTGTTTCGTGTGTGTGTGTGTGTGTGTGTGTGTGTGTGTGTGTGTGTGTTTTGTAGCCATCCTAAGGGGTGTGAAGTAGCATCTCACTGTGGTTTTGTTTGCATTTCCCAAATGGCTAGTGAGTCTCTTTTCATGTGCTTACTGGCTATTTGTATATCTCTTTGGAGAAACGTCTATTTAAGTCTTTTACCCATTTTTTTGATTGAGTTGTTTTATGTTATTGAGTTGTAGTTCTTTACATCTTCTGGATATTAATTCCTTATCAGATCTGTCATATGCAAATATTTTCTCCCATTCCGTGGATCACCTTTTCACTCTCTAGATAGTGTCCTTGGATGTACAGGAGTTTTTAATTTTGATGAAGTCCAACTTATCTATTTTTTCTTTTGTTGCCTGTGCTTTTGATGTCATATCTAAGAAACTGCCAAATCCAAATCGTGAAGCTTTTCTTCTATATTTCCTTTTAAGAGCTTTATAGTTTTAACTTACATTTAGATCTCTGATCCATCTTAAGTAAATTTTAGTATATCTTAGTGTATTTAGTGTCAAGGTAAGGGTCTGACTTCCTTCTTTTGCACGTGAGTTCTAAAAATTTTTTTTTTGTAGATTCCTTAGGATTTTATATATAGACTATCCTGTCATCTTTAAATAGGGATAGTTTTATTTTTTTCCTTTTGGATATTTATGCATTTTCTTTCCTTTTTCTTGCACTGGCTACAGAATCTAGAACTATGATGAATAAAAATGGTGAGAGCAGACATCCTAGAAATTGCCCCCATTTTCGGAGGAAAGCATTCAGTTTTTCGTCATTAAGTATACTGTTAGCAGTAGGTGGGATTTTTGGTATATGCTTTTTATCAAATTCAGGAAGTTCCTCTCTTAGCTGAGACTTTATTTCTTCGTTGTAACAAGCATGCTCATAGTCGCATGTTGCGATGGCTCCTGTAACGTTTTGTCAGATAACTCTACCATCTGTGTCGTGTTGACGCTGGCAGCTATTGATTTTTTTTTCATTCAGGCTGAGATCTTCCAGATTGTCTGTATGAATGTTCTTCGATTGACACCTGAAAATGTTTGTATCATGTGACGAGACTGTATCTTATTTGAACTTTCTATTCCGGTTGGCTTTCTCTGATTCAGCTTCAGTTCTGGCAGGAGGTGAAGGGAACCGCCCCTTACTAATGGGAGGTGGAGGTCCAGGTTTGCCACTTGGCCCCCGTGGCACCTGAGAGGAGGGGGCCTCATCTAGATGGGGGTAGGACTTCTGGCTCCCCACGTAATCCCCACTGACACCAAGGTGGGGTAGTCTTTTACCACAGGGCAGTGACTAAGTTCTGGACTGTGTCACAGGCGGGTGCCTCATTATCACCTGTGGGGTGGAAGCCAGACCTTACTGATACTGTGTGTGTGTGTATGCGTGTGGCGGGGGAGGGTGGTGAGTGGGTGGGAGTGCAGGCTCACTACTTCCCAGTGAGCAGTCCCCAGCTCCTGCTTGGCCTTTTCTG
Organism: Pteropus alecto; assembly: GCF_000325575.1. Taxonomy (NCBI): domain Eukaryota; kingdom Metazoa; phylum Chordata; class Mammalia; order Chiroptera; family Pteropodidae; genus Pteropus; species Pteropus alecto. Next base: position 1,649,739 of record NW_006442117.1, on the reverse strand, counting down.
AAACTACCTAAAATGAGGGTGCCTCGCTATTGCCTGGTTAGAAAAGAAGTGGAAGTCCAGGCTTCCCACTCTGTCTCTGCTGGCACGAGGAGGTGGAGCCACAGTTTCTTCTGTGGTGTGTGGTTGGTGTGTCTTCCTTGGGTCCCGAGTCCCTTAAGTGGTCTGCCTTCCTCACTCTGATTTTCAGTCTTCTTGTGTTTATTTGATATATAATGTCCGGGGTTGTAATTAGTGGGAAGAATAAGGCAAAGCACCTCTACTTAATCTTCCTGGGTGCAGAATTCTAAGTTTACTTTTACTTGCTAAGATGCTAGGTCTTAATTATTCCCACCACAAAATAGGAATGATAATTATGGGTTGTGACAGAGGTGCTAGCTAATGCTACAAGTGTAATCAGATTGCAATATATAAATCTATCCAATCAACATGCTGTACCCCTTAAATTTACACAATCTTACATGTCGAATATATTTTGATTAAAAAAAGAAGGGAAACAAAGCTGGGAATGAGGGAAATAAAACTTAAATAGTGAGACCGATTGCCCAAGGCTCCCTTGGAGCCTGTGGCAAAGCCTGCAAAGAATTCACATATCTTAGGATTCTGCCTCATTTTAAATTAAGTCACTTATGTCATTTTGAAAGTGTCAGAACTTCTCAGTAGGTACTGAGACAGTCTAAAGTTGAGAAAAGAAAGTCACATCAAACGTTTCGAGGAAGGACAGTGACAAATGCATCTCATCCATGCTTAAGAAAGCTAGTTTATGGTTAATGCTCTGTTTAATCGAAAGCCGACACTGGGAGGCTGTGGGCAGAAATCACAAGGGGGCTCCAGTATGACAAGAGACTCCCACCGCCTTTAGCATCTCTGTGCCTTCCAGCTTACGCATAGCCACACACAGGCATATCTCTCACCCCGGCGCTGCCCACACATGGCTCCCGAGAGGCCCCTCTGGGTCTTGATAATTCTGATGAGATCACATGCCCTGCCCCGTGGGTCCCCTTTTGCTTGAGTCAGGAGCAGAGTTAAGGGAAGGGAGTCTGACAGCCCCAAATCGGTCACTCTGGGCTGCAGAAATAATCCGCAGCGACCTGACAGTGCTGGAGTCCCCTCCGCTGGCCAAAGTGAGCTCACAGCTTCTGAGACCCCCCGATTTCCAGGATAATGAGGAGCTGAGGCTACAGACTCACCTCACCCAATGCCCCTCGGCAGGTGCCGCGTGGTGTCCAGGAATGGAAGTGACATGGCTCCTGGAGCTGAAAGGTGGAAACGAGTCTGCCTTCCCATAACATCTGGAGCTCTTTTCTGAAATAAAACAGTGACAGCAAATGCTGAGTGCTTCACAGAACAGTGGCTCAGCATCCTTGGACAGATGCCAAGGGTGGTTCTGAGGGGGAAAGGCCACCCTGTTCCGACTTCGCAGGTGTCAGAAGCTTGTTGAAGCTGATGTTCCTGGGAAGCAGATACTCTCTCCGTCCCATGGTGACTGCTCGATTTTAGACCTGATCATATGTTTTGAGCTTCAAGTCACCAAAGGAAGGCTTACACTTAAATAGGTCAACAAACCTACTCTGGGGCTAGTCAATGATATTTTTACTGTCTTCTCTTGGAAAGAGAAGCATGAATGGTACAGAGGACAGCTGCTCAGAAAAATCTAACAATGTCTTGTTTGATGAGAATACTTGAGCTCTTTCATAGAATTTCCAGGGAGTAGCTGAGCTGGAAGGTCTAAAAAGTCAAACCTGTGTCTTCGGCTTGCAGATGACCACATCAGTGACACAAAAGGAAAGCAGCTCATAGGCACAATGTCCTTACTCTAAACCTGCCAGCCCCGGCCAAGGCCACACAGATACGTCTCTACTGGTAAAAGTATTTCGTGTTTTTGGAACATCTTTATCTATGCCACTGAGATGACGACACTGACTGATCTCATGGAATGCTGTGGGTGTTCATTGTAATAACGCATATGTAGAGTATGTAGCATCAGAAAGAGACCTAGATTTTAAGTCATTTTTTCATGCTCTCATACAGTGAAGACTGCATCCTATGAGACAACATGATGTGACTCCACTTTCAGTTGTGATTAGAGCAACAAACGATTCTTCACGTGCATGTTTTTCGTCAGCCAGGGACAAGTCAAGCTCCACGTGGAAGAAGGCCCTGGATGTCAACCAGAAAACTTGGCGCTGCCCACTAACAGTCACTAATTGTACCTCGCCCAACACATTTCTTTGCTTTGCTTTTGTTTGTTTCTGCTTTCTAAATATGATTATTTTGTACCTTAAAAGCTAATGCTTGTGGGTGGCTTTGAAATCTCAGTAATGCGTGAAAAACAATCACAGAGAAAATGGACTATCGGAACGAGCAGTTAAGCACAGAAAAAGCACCCACTTTACTTTCAACCCCGCCCTCCTTTGCGCTCGCATTTCTCTGCAGCTGCGTCCCCCTGACACCCGTGTGTCCCAACCCCGCACACCTGCCTTCCCCGTGAGGACTAAGGTCTTCCGGGACCTAGAACGGCCTGCGCTCCCAGCCCTCTTCCCCCGAGAAGGCCGAGTCTGCTCGTCTCTGCAAAAGGGGCTCTGACAAGGACGCGGGGTGCAGACGCCGCCCGCCCTCGCCACTGAGGCGGCGCCTCCACAGGGCCCCGCTCTCCTGGTGGCGAGAGCTTGCCTCGCTCTGGGAAACCGGGAGTGTCCCGGGGACGTCGCCCACAACCCTCCGGGCCGGTGAAGCGGCTGGCGCTGGAGGCAGCGTCTCTCACGCTTCGGCTCTCGGCTCCCAGAGCGTTACCGAGGCCTGAGTGGGCACCAGGCCCACGCACCCCCAGGGGCGCCCTTTCTCAGCCCCTATTTCCCAGAGCCCGTGGTGCCGCCCCTCAGGCTGGCCGTGTGGGAGCGCCGTCCTGGGAGGAGGTGACTTGGACCCCCGAGTGGTGGGGCTGTGGGGAACCCCAAAGGCCGCCACGGCTCTGCAACGACCCACACGGGCCTGAGGTGACGGGGTCGGCCCTTCCCGCGCAGAGGGGGGCGCCTGAGGGATCGCGTCTGGCGCCAGCGCGTCTTCCTCACTCAGCCCTTGCGCTAGGAACCCCTTATCTGCCCTTTCGCTTTCCCGGGTTCCAGTTATCCACGGTCAGCCGCAGAAAATACCAACCGGCAATTTCAAGAAATAAGCAGCCCGCCAGCTTTCAGCGGCTCAGGCGCCGTTCTGAGTGGCGGCGCGAAATCTCGCGAGCCCGGCCCGGCCCCGCCCCGCCCCGCCCGGCACGTGACTCAGCCCCGCGCGCCTCGCGCTGTGCTCGCTCCCTCGGGTCGGACACGTGGACTTGCGCGGCGTTGGGTGCGTGTGTTCGTGGCACCCTTACTTTACTGAGTAACGGCCCCAATGCGCCACGGCAGTGATGCTGGCCGTTGGGCCACGCCGCCGAGAAGCTGTAAAGTGCACCCCCGAAGGGGAGGGTGGGTGCGGCGCAATGGGGCACTGGGAGAGAGAGGGAGAGGGACCACATTCACGTACCTTTTACTCTGGGATGTTGTCCTAACTGTTCTATTTTATTACGTTATCGTGGTTAATCTCTTGCTGTGCCTAATTCATAAGTTAAACTTTGCCGTAGGTGTGTATATATACAGGGGTCGGTCCTGACCGTGGTTTCAGGCATCACTGGGGTCTTGGAACATACGCCCCCCCGAAAATAAGAGGCGACTATATTGGCACCTAAAGTTCAGGAAGTGAAGATGAGTTGAATAGATGAAGTTGCTGTGTTGGTCCCTGCCTGAGAGGGATGCCACTGGCTGGGAACGCCTGAGGTTCTTGCCCAGGGAGCAGCCCCACAGATGTCCCCCGCCTGGGACTCGTGTGGCAGTTGGACAGGCCCAGGAATTCTCACTGTGATTGCAGGACACGTGGTAGCAAAACCGTCAGGGAGCTCTGAGGATCGCGTTATTATTCGCAGGTTCTCGGTGCACACGGCACACCGGGGCCACCCAGCAAGGCTCTGCCTTTGTTAGGGTCCGAGGGGGGTGTCTCGGGTTAAACTGGTTCCCTCTATGGGCTCTACTCTTGGATGGTGTCCTGTTACTCAGTGACCCGAAACCCTTTGATGGCCTCAACCCTTCAAAGGACACAACGATGGTCCTCCAGGCTGCCCATGGGGCTACCGCTGGCCTTCGCTCCCGCCATGCTGCCCCTTGCTGTCGTGGTCCCTCACGGGCGATACGATGGCCCCTCCCGTGGAACCAGTCTTCATGCTGCTCTTTGTGGCAGGGCCTCCTGCCCTTCTCCACCACGCTCGGTGCTGGCCGTCCTTGACCGGTCAGTATCACTCAGGCACCAGGCTCTTCACCCCTTCCTTCCAAGGACCTGGGGCAGCGGCGTCTGTAGACCTTGGTGCTGGGTTGGCTTCCCCAGGAGACAGACGCTGAGCCCCTGATGTTTGTCTGGGGGGTGTGCTGGTGGGCACTTGCATGGGTACGGTGGGGCTAGGATGGGTGGCCCATGGGAGTTGTCCAGATTGGGGTGAGAATGGTGGGCCTTTTTCCCTGCCGTTGACTGTCATTGGCTACTTCTCCAGGGGGGAGGTGTCACCTTGGGCAGGGTGGTTTCCTTCGGCAGTTACTATGAGGGGCTCAGAGGTGAGTCAGTGGGCAACACTCGGGCACTGGGGGAGGGGTCTGCAGGGGATCCTGGAGGCCCTCACAGCATCTGCAAAGCGCCTGAGTTGTCCCATAGCACACGCTTCTGGAGCATGGTGCTTTTGCTGTGCAAGTGCCTAGTGCGGTCCTTGGCACAGCACAGGATCTCAGCAACGCCTGTCACAGAATGGACGAGCGCAGTCTGTGTGCCCAGGCTTCCAGGTTTGCCCAGGGCCACCCTGGGTTCAACACTGAAAGTCCCACGTCTCAGCAAGAGCCTCAGCCCCGGGGATACCGCGGCAAGGCCGTCCCGCCCCAACACTCCTGAGTGCTGCTGACCGACTCACCAAAACTTCTGGCTCACCCTGACAGTCTGTGTGGCAAGGAGTGGCTGGAATTGTGTCATCAGCCTGCCAGGTCTTGGCTCTTTTCTGCTCATAACGCTTAGGTCCTATCACCCCTTGTTCGGCACCGAGCCTCTGGTCTCTGACCTGACCATTGCAGCACGGCCTCCTACCTCGCGGGACTCACGGCTCCTGGACCAGAGGCAAGGCCAACGCCACGAGAGGGTGGCACGGTTTGTGTAACTCTGCAGAGTCTGACCCATGTAGAGAAGTCCAAGGACAAAGAAAGGCTTGGAGTCCAAAACCGATGGCAAGTCAGGCTTATCCTATGCAGGGAACAGCATGAGGCTCCACCGCTCGGCCCCCAGTAGGCCCCCCAAAGTGTGCGATCATTCCCAATGCAAGACTAGGACAAAATCAGGAATGCGAAGACGTTGGTTTTCCTGGAAACCATGACTTTAGCTCCACCGGCACTAAAGATCAAAACAATGAAAATAAGAATATTTCCTCCTCGCCATCTAGCTCACTCCATGCTGAACTCTGTCTTCCACCCTCTCCTTCATCCTTGCATTCATCAATGAAATAACTTATTTTTCTATCGACTCCCACCCCTGATGAATGTGCCTTCGAATGGCATTTGTTCCATCTTAAGGAGGAAGAAATTAAAATGCTAAAGAGATGAGCAGCCAGTCCGGCATTACCCAGCGTGCAGACCTGGACTTTTCCAGAGGACCAGGTAGAAGCCTGACGTCTTGGCACATCTGTAGACTAAGACGCACTATCCTCCTTTGGGGATGTTCTCCCACAGGCATCCAATCGAAGAAAGGAAATGGGAGACACTGCGGTTCGTAACTGTGAAGCAGCTTTAAGGAACGCTCACCGCAGCACAGGCTCGTCCTGTCATTTCACGCAGGTGTGGCTGGGGACAGTGTGCGTGTTTAATGGAGGAACAGAGGCTAACATCCGAAATGTGTTTTAGGTGGTACAGCCAGGGTCCCACGGACTGATACATGGGGCTTGTCATCCTCCAGCCAGCACCACTTTCTTGATGTGCGTCGCCAACGGGGACAAGTGGCTTCCAAGCCTGGCACTGCCACTGGGCTCTGCTTCGCTCTGCCCCGAGACAGGGGTGCCTGGAGTAGCTGGGTCACTTGCTCAGCTCCTTAAATTCAGAGGGAGCAGCGTGGGGAAAATGACAGACAGGGACAGAAAAGGCGGTGTATTCAGTTCTGCCAGCTACGACACGAGCCGTGAATGACAGTGACCTTTGAAATCTAGCTGCCGAATGGATGAGGACAGGCTCAGTCCCAGTTTTAAGGTCACACTGTCCTAAATTGCAATCACGGGGTGTACCGACCACAGAGAGGAAGGCTTCTACTGTGAGTGAGCACGTAAAAGGGGCCCTTCTGCCACAGTCATGCAGCAATTTAAAGCGACAGTGTTTACCCGGAGCAAGAACAGGGTAATGCAGGGGGTTCGGGTAGATTATGGAGACATCTCTGAGCACCTGTGGACTCACCGGAAGCTTAGCTATCTCTTGGCTAACGGTCTCTGGCTTTCTAGCCACTGCTCAGAAATAGGGATTAATGCTGAGTTACATGCATAAAAAATATGTAATTAATATAAATAATGGAATCGAGAGTCTGGAAAAATCTTCAAAACACAGCTCATTTCTTCAACTAAAAATAAATAATATAGATACTTTATTTATTTAGAGATGTTAGCAGTAGCGTCACGGTCACATGTAAATGGCAGCGAGGCTACACATCACCATAATAGCTCAGGCTGGAAAATGAGATGCTGAGTCTGAGTTTTCTAGACACTGGAAATTATAATTTAAAAAGCAAGCCTCTTAAAATGGATTTTAATAGTTTTGAATAAAAGTATATCTTAGTCCACCCTCCTTAAAGAGTCTATCAAACGTAGTTTAACGTTGTTTTGAACATTGCATTATTGAAATAGCATCAGAATGAATACCGAGCTGTCCTGGGTCATGGAAGATGGTGCTTTTCTTCCTTATCTGGGTCTGTCTTCCAGGTCAGGACCGTACTGAACCTGCAGCTTTCCGGGGGGTGCTCAGTGCACTGGGGTCTGCAAGCCACACACAGGAGGCCAGGCAAATGTTGACCAATGTGGAAAACCCACTTTTGCAAGCACGTAAGTATTCGTCCATTTTACGGTCATGTTGACCCGAGTACGTGCTGCCACTCGACTTAGAATGGACAAAACATGCTATGGACAAGAGGGAGGTGTCATATCCTGGGAGTAGGTGATGACTTTTCCTTCTGAATAAAGAAAAGGGCGCTCAGGTTGCAAACTGCCCCTCTCAGAGGCTGGGTGGCACAGGAGGCCAAGGGGACGGTGCAGGAACGGGGCTGCTTTGTGGGGACAGACGCCGCGCTGGCCTAAGGCGGCCTGAGTGACTGCATGGCAACCCCTGCCAGCAGCGTCCTGAGACACTTAATTTTTTTTTATTTGTGCCACCAAAAAATGTATTGAAAAGTGTGCTAGCTCAGAGTCTGAGAACAACGAGGCAGCAACACTCCGCTTTGTCTTCTGTGGGGTGGGACACCAGGAATTTACCAGAACTGTGAGCCAAGTCAGTCTGAGCTCTGAGTGAAGCAAAGAGGCACTCGCTCCTTCTCAAATGTGCTTTTCTGCCAGGCTGTGAAAAATGCTTAAACGCATACTTATTGACTTCTATGCTCCTTATTGTATTTTAGAAAGATGAGACTGCCTGACAGCGCTTATTAGATAAGTGAGATTTTTGGAAAACCGTCTTCAGCAAATGATTTCAGGTTCTGCCTTGCACAAGAAGCTTGGATGTACCAAATTTTCATAAAGTAAAACTCTTAGAAAGTAATACATCTCTTTAGGGAAAACTTTAAATGCACTGAAGAGACCGATTTAGAATTTTACTGAGCATTACGAATAAAGTAAATGGAAAATACTGCATTATTTCAATTTCAGCTTTCTACGGAATTTTGTTTCTAGATTGGCCATAAAATGACCTGTTTAACTATGAACTGACCTCAGAGGGACTGCCCCCTGACTGGAGGGATCAGTGTGGAACACGGCCCCTCTCGGCACCGAGGCTTTGACGGGCCACGTGACTGTGACTGTGTCGTCTCCTGCGAGGGCCCGCCTGCTGACGCCCGTGGGGGAGACGCGGGCCTGTGACCACTTTCCAGCACACACGTCCGCCAGTTTGAAATGAGCTCTTATTTGGGGCAAATCTTAGTTGTTTTATTAAGAAGCCAGTGTCCTGCTGATAACTGCAGAGGATTAAAGAGGCTCTGCCTTGGTCGTCTCAGTCATCTTGACATCTGCCTCCATGTCCATAAATATTTCCTCTGATTGCCCCGAAAGACAGTGAGGCTGCTTTGTAGAAAGTCTGGGCCTGACTGTTTTCCGGGCGAGATCCTGACTCCACGTCTTAGTCACGTCATCATTCCTGTTCCGCCCCCGCCCCTCCCCGAATCACACAACTCTAGAACAAACACCTTTCACACCACACCTCCTGGGGGCATGAAAACCAAGGGGTCATCGGGGCCACTTTGTCCCACGAATTCCCCATCAGATTCTGGTGGACACTGTTCCTATCCTCTGGTCCACTGCCCCCCTGATTTCTCAGAGGACACTAGAACTGTCTCCCCAAGACAGTTCTCTGCTCACCTGAGTGTGTCCGCTGCTCCAAAGTCAGCACAGCCACTGGACAGACACACGGGACTTTGAACTCACACGCAGGGCACTCTGCTGGAAGGATGGCCATGTCTGCTGCCTGCCCATCGTGAGGCCAGTCCGTGGGATCCTGAAGCATTCAGTCTAGAACATTCCTGCCAAGACCGGCTCCTCGTTTATACTCCTCACTCAGGGCACCTTGCTGGTTCACGCTCACCTCCCACTACGGGACCCCGGGGCCCATCCTGGGCCACACGCGTCGCCCCCGGGCCTGTCCTGGTGCATGTGTTGCCCCCAGGGCCCGTCCTGGGTCACATGCATTGCCCCCAGGCCCATCCTGGCACAACGGTGCCACCCAGGGTCTGGTCCTGGCATACATGCTGCCCCCAGCGGACGCCCCTCCCTCAGGACCACAGGGCAGCATCTGTCCACTGGCCGGTGACAGAAGGAAAGTCCAGGGAAGACGTTCTCCCTTGCATTTTGCATCTGACAGGGGGTGGGGGGCAAAACCCACTCCAATTTTTGTGCCTCGCCTTTCACATTAAAAACAACAAAGTTTGAAGGGCGTTAAGGTTTTGTGTATTCTTTGCAGTCAGGAAAGCCTGGAAACTAAGCACCACGCTCGATCCTGACTCAGACTGCTTCCTCTTCTGGGGTGTGCACCCCTGAGACCAGCGGCAAGCCACGGAGGCTCTCGGGGAATTCTCCAGCATCCGCTGCTTCTGGGACTTACACATTCCTCACTCTGTGCCCGCCGGGCCCTGGGGTCACCGAACTTCACGAACCCGGTCACATCCCTGGGGCACACAGAGCAGGCCTGCGCTGACGGCAGTGGGGCCTGGACAGGGGGAGGACACTGTGGAGTCTAGTGTGGGAGAGGGTCTGCTGGTGACAGGCCACCATCGCAGGAGCCACGGCGTGGACGGGGCCACAGAGTCCAGGTGACTCCTTCTTACGGTTTTGTGGCTCTGAGACAGGACGGGGTTTTATATGGTAAAGAACAGCCCTGCTGTAAGGAAGGGGACATGGTGTCTGAAGGCTAACAGCAGTGACAGGACAGGCTGGGAACGCAGGCCGGGCCACACGTAATGGAGGTGTAGGGAGGTCTGAGTGAGCCCCACCTAAGGCCGCTGCCTGGTGGCTCACCAGCCGGTGGCTTTACCAGTGCCTCAAGCACCTCCACCTACAGGCAGCTGCCATGGGGACGGGGCTCAGTTAGCGGGTCACTGAGAGTTAGTTCTCAAGCAGGGGCTTTCTAGTGTCCTCGGCTAAGATTCCTAATAGTGTCCTGTGTACACCCTTCAATGGCTCCCTCTGTGGTTTCTGTAAAGGAGTACGTACATATCATCTGCATAGAAGGAAACTTTTCTTGATATATTAAAGCATAAATTGTAACCAGCTATGATTTTTATTTATTTCAGCTAATAAATTTAAAAATTCTCAGATTAATTTGACAGAATCTGTTCATCTGGGGCTTCTGTGGTCATTTTCTGTGTTTTCTGTGCTTCAGTACCAGGCGACTGCAAATCCCAATGCACTTTCAAAACAAAGCATCGTAACCTTTTTCACAAATCACACTCTACGTGACTTGTTGGCGTCCGCAGAAATGCTTACAAACGTTTCAGACTTCTCATATCACACTCCTGACGAGGGTAGAAACAGTCACTGTAGCAGGACAGCAGTCTGGCTCACTCTTAAGTGTACTCTTCCTATTATTTTATTGTAGCAACTCTTGATTTTTTCGTATAAAGAGAAATCAAATGGGAAAATAGCTACAGTCTTGGCTTAAGAAGTACGCCGAGATCTGGTGACTGGAACCGTATGTACAGGATACAAATGTATTTATACTTTATATGTACACAGTTAATGGCTACCTATTATAAATAGCAGGTTTAACTTAGATTCTACAAAAATAATCATTTTGGATGGGTGCATGCAAACCAGTACGCATAAACTTATAAAACACAGCTCTATGCTTTTTATTTGCTTTTAAATATAAATGTTGCTATTTAGCCGTCAGCTAAATGATTTCAATGCAAATCCCAAAGTCCCCAATTAAAAGTATAAAATCTGCTTCTATCCACAGCGGCACACTGCTTCAAGTATTTTTCACCTATTCGTAAAGTCTAGATAATTTTGTCGCATGTGAATTATAGGTACAGAGCCCATTTCCTCAGCTATTAGTCCTTCAGAGCGAAAGCTTCCTTTGTTCCATTTTTCTGTTTTGTATCATTTTTAACATTACAGAAAGTAGATATTTGATAAGACATCACCTTGGCGTTTACAGTCTCATAAACGAGCGACGCGGGGCTCCTCCCTCGAGCCCGGCCTGGCGCTCTGGGGCAAAGCCCAGCACTCAATGGCTTGCGGGGCCATCGGGGTGGGCGGAGGACGCCGGGGGCACGAAGGGCTCATCCTGCTTCTGATCCTCTTTCATGCCGGCTGCTTGGTCCGTGATGGAACAGAAGGACAGCTGGTCGTGCTCCACGATGTGCACTCGGTCCTCGTCCTTCTCTTTCTTCACGTAGAACATTTTTCGGAATTTTTTCAGCTCGTGGAGTTCACAGAAGGTTTCCAGAACGACCAACATGGCAACAAGGCCGAGAAGCAGGTAACCTGTGTGAGAGAAACAACAGCGTCTCAGGGGCACGTGACACGAGGCGTGACACGAAAGGACTGCTGACGATAAACTCGTGGCCGCTTTTCTGACTTCTCGGAGTGCTCTGAAGGCCACGGCTCAAAGAGGGACGACCCAGAGGAACACGAAGAGTGACCTAACCTTCTACAAAACTGGGTCGCTCAAAATCACATGGTGCAATTTTTGAGGGGGAATAAAAAGTCGGGGCCGATGCGGCATCGTCACAGAGCGACACACTGCACTCGCCCGGGGGTGGCCTTTGAGAAGTCTCTCCGCCACCTGTTTGTGTCAGAGGCTCTCTAAAAGCCAGCGACAGAAGAGCTTTTTATTTAGCACGAGTGCTTACGACCAAGCCTGACACCTTGCGAAGGCCTCAGCACTCCGATTATTCCAGAACGGGGAGAGCAGCATGGGAGTCACAGCTGAAGCTAGAGGAGAGTCCTGAGAACTGAAGTCGATGTTAAAAAGCTCCCTGTGCGTGGCTCGTCACTCCGCTACCAAGACCCGGCATCAAACTAAGCTTCCCATTATGTGAGGTCATTTTTGGGGGAGGCACATGGACCATTCGCTGAATAACTCTACCAGCTTCTCACTCTGAAATGAGAGACCATCTGTGGCTTCGGGTAAAGTGCTATTCCCTGGAATCTGGGATGGGAAATGGGTGGTTTTAAGTCAGTTCCAACGTGTTTAAAGTCAGTTTTAAGAAAAAAAAAAATCATGCTGGAAAGGAACAGAAAAGTGAAAGTAAAAACTCTAAGAATAAAACAATCTAAATTTCGTGTTCCATTGGTAAAATGTTTCAGGAAGATTTTCAGAAAATAAATGAAGTAGGAGGGCTAGAACCGGCAGCATAATAGGAATAGGAGGCGGATTACCTTAAGAATGCGAAGTAACACAGGTCTAGTACCTTTAGGATTTGGCTATTCGGTGTTGATAATAACAGTACGTTTTAGAAACAGCAATGACGTTGCTAGTCACACTCACTGCAAATCTCCTCTTTTCCCTTTATCTACTATTTAGTCAAACTCTTAAATGCTGACAAAAGTAACCATGGGGTTTCAGGCAGAAGCTGCGTGGTTTTATCTGATCCAGAAATATATCTTTGGAAATTCAGTTTGTTCCACCCAGCACATAACCATGTAGATTGCCTAAAAAATCCACGATTCACATTGGAACAAGTCTGAAAATGTTCCGCAGGGATTTACTGACATGTGAGACACTGAGGAGGTTTAACTATTGAGTAAAATTTATGAGAAGACCTTTAACATAAGAAAACAACAGAGCAAACAAACCTAATTAAAGAAACATTCAACTTTGCTCTGTTATGAAAAAATTAAAATGAGGAGGTAACATTTTACCTAACAAATGAAAAGAAAGTCAAAATAACCTTCGTCTGTGCTTTGAAATGTGCAACAGAACACCTGTAATGCCACCGGCCCAAACCACGCTGAAACTGTCACCTGCAGGTGATTCTGGTGAAGTATAAACTCAAGATGCCACTTGGAAAGCACTGAGTCACAAAAAGGCATATTCCCTCTGGGCCAACAATCCCACTTCTTGGAAAGATATCAAAGTAGAAAAAGTGCAAACATAAAAAATATTTACTGCAGTTATTCATAATGCCCCCGAGCTGGATGTAATCTACATATGCAACAGTACAGGCAGGGTTAGGTCACGGCATAGCCACCTGGTAAAGTGTTATGTGGACATTAAAAATAATTATGGTAAGTCGAAATATGAAACCATTCCCGTGACCATCTGGTAGCTTGTTCACTGAACTTGCGTGGCAGCAAAGCATCGGTTTATGAGTGAAGTCGCTGTCTTGGGTGAGCCGTGGTTTCACGGAAATGCGAAAATGCTGTCCTCGAGTTTGCACTACAAGCCAAGGCCAGGACAGAGCCCTGACTTCCTTGGTATGTGCTGTGATTTCCTGGAAGACACGACCTGAATCTTAAAAAACTCTTGAGAAGGCAGAAATGAAAACTGTGTACGTTGTGATATGACTCTATGCATCTTGAAAAGCGAGAAAAAGGATGCACAAAAATAGTTACTTGAAAATAGAATTCTACATTTTCCATGATATACTGAATTTTAAAAAAATGTTTAAAAATTATAAATCGCTGGCCATCTGCATTTTAATGCCTATTTTCCACATATAAAATTCTGAAAATGGTTAATATATCCTGACTTTTTCAAGTTAGAGATGGACAAATAAGACAAGCAATTGTTTTAAGAATTTTCTGGTAAAGAATGTGACTGATTTTAATAGGCTACAATCCCAGCCCTAGTTTTCTTGAGCTTAAAATATTTAATTAAGCAGAGCAACTTTTCTTTTTAAGTTAAAAATTGGTTATCAAGTATGTCCTCTGCGGTACATTTTAACACTGTAATTTACAATGCTTATTACAATATTAGTAAGAAATTGGTCAGTACTTTTAAGGTACCTGGGAAAAATAACTCAGTAAAAATAAGGTTTTGAAGGGGATCGTGATGAAATGAAATCGTTACAGGAAGGTGGCAAAACTGGAAATTTATCAATGAAAAAGCAACGGGGTCTTCTACGAATGACTTCTAGAAGGCAAGGCCGAGCTGGGGACCACGAGAGAGCAGGGTGGCGGCATCCGGTACTCACATGTGATCCCAATCTTGTAGAGCTCTCGGAATTTCTGATTGTAGCCTTCTCCAGGAACATAGTCCCCCAGGCCGATGGTGCTCAGGGAAATAAAACAAAAATAAAAGGATTCCAGAAAGTTCCAGTCGTCCTCCAGGACGGAGAACACAGCCGCCGGGATGAAAAAGAAGCAGGACACGGTGACGAACCCCAGGAGCATGGCGTGGACGATGGCCACCAGCTGCTTAGAGAAGCCCCAGCGGATGTGGAAGTAGAGGACAGGCCTGCGGGTGACGTGGATGGTGACGCGCTGGACCACAGCTGTCAGGAAAAGGAGGGTGAAAGGGATGCCGATGACCGAGTAGACGATGCAGAAGGCCTTGCCGCCGTCCGACAAGGGCACAGTGTGGCCATAGCCTGTGAGGAGGCGGGGCGGAGGGGGAGAAAACACGCTCGTAAACACCTGTACCTGCCGCCCAGCCCCGCTCCCCGCGCGACCCACGGGGGCCAGACTCCAGGTCTGAGACCTCGGTGGCTCAGCGTTACACCTGTACCTGCCGCCCAGCCCCGCTCCCCGCGACCCACGGGGCCAGACCTCGGTGGCTCAGCGTGACTGTCACCGCAGTAAATCCCACTGCAGACGCCACACGTTTGGGAAGCCACCACTCCGTGTGAAATCTCACCGGCACATCCCAGCCTGGTTTTGAGTTCACCGTCAGGCTGTGCTCAGGAGCTAAAGGCCCACAGTCTGACGCCACCAGGGAAAACTCGGCACAGGACACCCCTCCCCCAAGGGCCCTCGTGAGCATCCAAGTGCCAGCCTACACCCACGAGATGCTCTGATGGGGCGACTGCCACACGAAGGTGTGGACTAGGCCAGGCTGCTCAGTACGGTGTGGTGGGGGGTGGCCCGGGGGGAGGGTGGAGACCGGGGAGCAGAGACAGCCACAGGGGGCAGAGCGGTGGACACCGACAAGCACCATCTCACAGGGCTGTGCTCAATTATCCGGTTAACTGGCACATTTAGACAGTGTAACATTTTTCCCCTTTGTCATTTCCGTAGGTTCCAAGATGCCATCAATTCCACAAAACACACACATTTTCCCACTAGGTTTGAGTCACTCCCAAATCAAGCCAGTCAAAGGACGCTTCATCCAACACACGCCAGCCAGAGAGAGAACCCCGCCTGGCACTTCACTTCATCCTGAAAGGCCAACGTGTCTGAACAAGTCAGTTCAGGAAGAAGCCAACTAAATGCATTTGTGTGTGTGTGTGTGTCTCTGTGTGTGTGTGTGTGTGTGTGTGTGTGTGTGTGTGTACCCAGATTCTGAAAAACCCTCGCATCTGTGATTATAGTGGAAAAGTGGTTTCAAAATCGGATTTCTAAAATATATCCTGCTAAAAAAGAAATAACTCTGAAAAACCTTCAGCTTCAGATCCCCAAATTCTCTGCTTTATACTAACTCGAGGGGTAGGGCCTGGGGGCACAGGTCATTAAACGGCTCCTGTGCGCAGTGTCAACACGACGGCCAGTCAAGGTTGTCAATCTGTGTCCCAGAAGGCATGGGTCATGGCTGAGCTACAGGGAGGCCACTGAAATCACTCGCAGCTTGTACATCTAAACACACGCGCATTCCTCCGTGGAGAGACTGACAGACTGCAGAGCTTACGCTCTCACAGAGGTTAAGAACCGCTGTTCTGAGCAGCTATTTCAGGATCCGTCTGGTCTTCGCACACCCAGCTGCTCCTGGAATGCTGCTGCGAGTTCCAGGCGTGGCTGTCGAGGGCAAAGGCACGCTGGAGGGTCCAGAGACGGACGGGAGGGGTGGGGGAAGCAGGCCGAACAGGAAGCGGGAGAAAGCCTCACGTTTCCTGACGGAGGAATGAGGCAGCTCTGTGACGAAGGCGTCCCACAGCACAGCAGACCAACCAGAGTTACTGCGACTTAGGCCAGCACTGAGGAAGGATGTGCAATGGTCAGAGAGTTCTAAAAACAGAATCTGAAGACAGAAGGTGATTTAACCACACCAAAGGCGACGGGAAAGCGATTCGTAAATGGGCCACAGGCCTGTGGCTAGAGGTGCTGGGAGACGACGGTGCTTAAGCAGAGGCTGCAAAGGACATGTGTGACTTTGGCAGGAATTCTGCCAAGAAAATAAGAGTAGCTCAAGCAGTGGGACTGGGTAAAGAGCCTTTCAATCCATGACTTTATTGTTTTTTTTTTTATAGCATTTGTCTAAATAATCTTTATAAGAATATATAGAGTATAACCCGCCTCTTCTGTACCATCCGTGGCGATAAACGACATGATTTTGGTTTTAGTAAGGAACAAAAGTAAATAAATTTCTGGTTTTAAAATATTTTAGGATCTAATCTTTACTCTCAAATGACGACAGCTCTTTTTATTAAGATGTTAACTAAATCTCCATTAACTACAATGTGCTCTCCAAGCAACAGAGGTAATCATTACAAGACTCGAAATGTCTTTCTGCAGTAATGTGTTTTTATGCCAGTAACAAGTTCCCACCAGGAGATTAAAAACCACCACCGTGTAGGTGTTCGCTGAAAGCCATTCCTTCTCCTGATGTGTACTTAAAAAGTTTTGTTAATGGAAAGTAAACGTAAGATCTGCATCTCATTTGTGTTCCCCACACCCTCAGTGCAGACCCCGACGTGGGGAAAACTGAGCTCCGCACAGCGAGGCAGATCGCTCAACGCTCAGACGGAAATCGTCAGTCCTACGGAATTTTAACAAAGGGGTGAATAATTAACTCAAGTTTGGTCAAATGAACCCGCAGGTTCATCTGAAGCAAAGCTTATATTTTAAGATCTTACAATCATATTAAAATCCATTACAAACCAAGAATTTGGCAAAAGGTTAATAAACCTTACCTATTTGTTGTTCTTTAAACTTTTATAAGGCTATTCATATAATTTCAGGACTCGAAAGATTGAACACAACAAACTCTACTGAAATGAATGGACTTCAACCGTGCAGAGTCCTGGGCTGACACCACCACATACACCCACTCTTGTGTCCTAGCCTCCCGGTCCAGTTGTGGGTTTCCTGTGATGACTCTGCCTCCGCAGAGCACGTAGGAGAGTGCATCCTGGGAGGTCGTCCTCAGAGCTGTCTTCGAAGACATGTGGCTTCTCATTAACGACAATGGCCCTGACACTGCCCGTTACCTTCCAGTATGGGGCTGTGGCCTGCTGGCTATGGGGCTTCTGGCTTTCCTGGCAGCTAAGTCCAGAACGAGGTCCGAGGCAGAAACCTTTGTGGGCAGTTCCTGGGGGCACTGCACCAAGTCACTGACATGCGACATCTTCCTACGGACTAGGTGCTTTTCTGAGAGAGGAGCAGCTTCCTGCCACCTCCTGCTGGGACCCTGCACTATGATCAATTCTCATTTACTTGCTTTAGTATGACATGATAGATACGACACATACATTTTACATTCAGGTAGCTCGATAAAGGTTTTTTTTTTTTAAAGCTACAAAAGAAGAATGTCAGCCTCTGAAATCGACCCCGATAGAGAGGCTGAAGCTGCAATGTGTCCTGGTCTGCAGAACAGCCTTTAAGATGCATCCTGGACTTCACCCTACTCACTCTCCCACTCGGCTGGGAGGCCCCCGACGGCGACGTCATGTCGGGGACGTCACGTCCTCCTCTACTGCGACTCCCTCCAGGGCCCCGGCCACAGTGCCCTCCAACCCATGGGGCTGTAAGAGACCTCAGAATCGGGGGGCCAGAAGCTCACTGTAAGACAGTGAATAGGCTTCAGGTCGAGTTGATTTTTTCTACCACTCCGATCTTATCTTTTTTCTTGAAATGAGCTTTTTCTCAGTTTAATAAACAGTTCACTCCCTGATCGCTTGCACACAACAGGCCTTCGTAATTCCCTTTTCTTACGGCAAAACTTTTCAAAGACCCACATAGGGATAAACTCTGCTCACCCTGCCGTCCAGCTCATCGACACGAGGCGAACGTCTGGCTTCTGCTCCTCTGTATATAAAAGGATGTTTCTTTGCCAGGGAGAGAAGACTCACTGGGCTCTGCACTCGACGGAGCAGAGGTACTGGCAAAGGTTGAAAGTGGGCGCGTGTGGTGCGGGTGACGAAGGGGACACAGGTGGGAAGAGGTAACAGATGTTGAGAAGTCAGTGGACGTGCACGTGGTTTCTGCTTTTCCTGGCGTCACCTTCCGCTGCCCCAGTCACTCAAGACTTTGCTAAACACTTCTGGTTTCTGCTCAGTTGCGGATGGCGTCTTCGATGGTTAACACCTCGAGAGAGAGGCAATGGGATTCTGAGTTGGGACACTGCCCTGGTGCTGCACCGTACAGCAGCCATTCTGCGAGACGGGCCAATCGACTCTGCATTTAAGAAGCAGAAGACCTCGGCACATGGCACGAGCGTCACAGATGAGAGGACCCCACGCTTTTTGCAATGGGAGTTTCAACGGACATGGCACGTGATAGAACAATTAGAAACGATAACTCTGGCAGGAGGCACCTGCCATGCCCCCATCGTCCGACGAGGCTCCGGACGGCGGCTGCTCGCCACGTCTGTCTGTCTGTGTTTACAGGACTGTGAATCTCCCTGACAAGATTCAAATTCTGGAGTGATTACTACTTTACAAATGGGAATACCGAGTTTCTGATCATAAAAATAATTAGAGCTATCACCTTTCCACTGTGCCACCCGGATGCGTCATGTGATGCAAAGGCCAGGTGCTGACTCGGAAGTCACCTCAAGTCCCAGCTTTACTTCCCAGGAGCTCGTGGGGACCGGCCTGGGAGCCGGCCCAACCAAGCCTGAGGGCTTGTTCAAGTGTCCCAACCCAGAAGGACCCAGTGTCCTGCAGGCAGGAGGGGGCAGACTCACTTGAGAGCGCTTTGGATGAGCTGGGGGCCGGGGCCCACAAAACCTTGAGAACACTCGAACCCCGAGACTGGACGCGACCCGCACCTCTGCTCCCTGCGGCTCTGGCTTCCCCCGCACGGACTGAGCGACCAGGGGGCGCCCAGCAGGCATGGCCGGGCACGGGAGGTGTGCTCCCCGGCTCCTCGCCCTCTCTCTCACGTCGGCTTTGAGGTAAGTGTGCAAGTCCCCGTTTCACAGAAAGAGACACGACGCGATGAAATCGTTTCAAGTTCTAACAGTGAGCACCGCACAGGGAGGTGGGTCTGAACCTCGTGTTTACCAGTCTTTCCAGTCTGGCCCCAGGGGCTATGGGGAGAAGGGACAAGGGACAACTGGAGGAGTCCCCGGGCGTGTCTACAGTAAGGACTCTGAGACAGCTCAGACCCTCGGACCCTGGGGCCTGCGACAGGGGACTGGACAACTGGACGTGGGCTTGGCTAGGCCACGCCCAGAGCTTCTGGAAGCTCGGCCCAGCCCTGGTGACACGCTAGCCTTAGGCGAGGGCCAGGTGACCTGGGCGAACACCAGCCTGTCCTGACCCATCATCACGGGACCCTGGATGGAGGCTCCGCCAATTCACCGATGCCTCAGCCTCTGGCTACGCCCAGGGTTTCCGACCATCTTTGTCCACTGTTGCTCTCACCCCGATGAAAGGTCCAGGTCGCCTCTGATCTACCTGGCCCCAATCCCGTGAGAAGAGGAATAGAGGTCCATACGCCCTCGTGGGGAATGCAGGCCACACGGTCTCTCACAGGCGTCAGCAGCCTGTCGCGGAGGAGGCACTGCAGTCGGCTTGCCCTGCGTCCTCGCACCAGCCGCTCCTGCCCCGGTCTTGCGAGCACCCCCTCCCCACCCCTGTGAGGGGTCAACCCACCTGCCTGCTTGTCACGCACGGAACCGCCCTCCTGGGACATCCCAAGAAAGGGTAAAACGCTGACTCCGAGCCTGATCACTGCAGGAAACTGCACGGCTGAGGAACCGCGCATCGGATTCTAGTCTTGTTATATGATTTATTTTTATTTTCCCCTCTCACTCATTCTTGACCATTTCTTAGAAATTCTGACCACAGATTAACAGAAAAGAGGAAGAAAACAACAGAACCATGGGTCTAGTTTCTACTGAAGCCCCGCTGTTTTAAACTGGGCTTCCTGATCTATTAACCAAAGCGATATTTCCTCCACCAGCCAGCCACTTCCCTCAAGTTTGCCTGCAGGTTTGACATAATTATCCTGCAGCCACAGCCACCTCAGGTTTAAAAGTCCTCATGTTGGACCCGTTTCTCAGTGACGCATTTTTAAGACCAGGGTTTTAAAATTCATGCTGTAGGCAGTTCACCTCCAGGCACAGACGCTGCCTAGACAACTCGGGATTTCAATTTCTTTTCCCCCTGGGGGCAACTGGGCACCTTGCCCTGTGGCACACAGGCTCAAAGGTAATGGAAAAAATGCTGGAAGACAGAGAGAAGAGGCTGAATGCCCACCCCTCCCCCGCAGATAATCAACACAGATCTTGCCTGGCACAGGGCTGGACTCCAGACTCGAGGTCACAACCGTCCTGAGCTCTCGTGCTGTGTAAGGGGCTGGGGAAGCCCTGGGGGCCCGCAGTCAAACCACATCTCCTGCGTCCCTTACAGGGACTAGAAACAGTGATGTCCCAGTGGTTCTGGTGACCCCAGGTGGGGGGAGATGGGGGTGGTGGAACACAGGTGTCCACTTCTCTTGATGGGAAAATCTCCATACCTTTTGGAGGCAGAGGTTCCTGTAATAAATGTTCTTCTTTGATTTTCCATTAGACTTTAAAGGCTCTTGAAATTTGAGAAAACAGGGGGCAAAAAAGCCCTTTGCAAGGTCACCCTCGTAAACGGAAGGTGGTGTTTGCGAAACAGGCGGAGGAATCCGATTTCTTGAATTTAAATCCTGGCTGTGCTTCTTACTAGCCCTGACAAACTTAGTGCCTCAGTTTCCTCATCCGTCGAGACGGATGCCACTACTTCCTCCTCAGGGAGGAGGTGCGAGGATTTCATAAAATCGCCCACGTGAAGCGACGACGATGGATGCTGGTAGATGTGAGCTATGGGAAGGCAAAGTCTTCCAGTGACGCCGAAAGAAATAACAAGGTAAATCATCTCACCAGCACGCACGCCCCTTCCGGTCGGCCGGCGGTCCCTGGGCCTACAGGTCAGAGGTCATCTGTACGTGCCCCTCTGGTCCCTGCATGCATTCCAATTTCCCCCCTTCCTTCGAGACGTCTTCCACGTTGGGGGTGAACGCAGTCCCTGGTAGCAAAACCCTGACAAGGGCCGGGGGAACGATGTGATGTAAAGTAGCTTCGTGGCCTCTCTGTAGTTCGGGAGGCCACTCATGGCCACTCCCCACCCCCCAAAAGAAAAATCCAAAGTTCTCGCTCCTTTCATCATAAACTGACCCACCAGGGGGACCATTCGACGCCGGCGCAGTCTTGTGGGCAGACGCTAGTGGACCCCGGTGATGAAAGGCAGGCGAGCACGTAGGTCCCCTCCCATGGGTGGAATGTGACAACCAACAGGGGCACAAAACAGCCACACAGCCTGCTGCGAGCTCAGGGAAGTCCAGGCGGCTCTCCTCTGGGCACTTGACAGAGCCGTTGCTTGCTTGGTGGGGGAGGCCGTGGCATCTTCCAGAAGCTGGATTCAATGACCTCCCGGTCAGATCCGTGCGGATCCTCAGAGCCTTTTGTCAGGTGGCAGAACATGGAGAGGGAAGGAGTCGGGGACGAGGACACCCCACTGCGGGATGGCCACTCGCTGGGCCCCTTCACCTCCCAGCTCTGTCCCCTCTGCTAACTGACATTCAGGCACCTGCGGAGCCTCCCCAGGACAGGATTCCTGGTTAGGGCCTTTCAAATGCTAACGGCCTTCCCCTGGGGTGTGTATTCCTAATTAGGGAACTTCAAAGTTAACTTCCCGCCCTTAGAGGAAAAACTAACAGGTAGGAGGCTGTCACGCTGTCCATGTGGAAGAGACAGGTTTTACTTCTGAGCGGGTGACAGCGTGACAGACAGACTTTTCCTTCTCGGAAGCCTCGCTTCTCTTGACTCAGGGTTTTGGCCCAGTGGGTGCAGGATCCGCCTCAGAAAAAACACGAGCGGGGTCTCCCACAAGCAGAGGACCACCTCTCTGCCGCGGTCCCAGAGTAAGGAAGGTGAGAGGCAGAGCCACTGGTACCCACAACAGACACACACCTTTGTTACGTAAGCCACTGGGATTCTGAAGCCAGGTCACCACAGTATCACCTCCGACAATGTCCTGACATGCCAGGAGGATGAAAAAGGTGGGAAGCCGTGTGGGGTGGACGGAGCAAGAACGCGAACTTCAGAGTCGGGGGCCTGTGCACAGGGAGCACGCGCTGTACAGCTCTCCCTAATTTGGTACATATTTGAAAATAACCCATGACAAATAAAAAAGCTAAGGCTTTAAAATGGGGATGTAAAAACACAATGTTTCATCTGGACAACCTCTAGGAAGACGTTCTAGATTTTTTTTACTCCTTAAAATCCTGCTTTTGTACAGACAGTACTATAAATATACCTTTACCACAAAAACAAGATACGTTATAACAGATTCCTAAGGATTCCATAATCTCAGACACACTGAGGGCACAAGATCCCAAGCTGTAGGCAACAAGGGCTGACTAGATAGAGGAGAATAAATTCTGGGGTTTCCTCAGTTTCCAGGGGTTAAAGCGAATCAACTGTCTGCTCCTGCCCGTGGGACAGAATTCTCAGCGGGGCCCAGGCCCATCTGCCATGCTGCGGGGTCGGGGGGGCGGGGGGACGGGTGGCGGTGCAGCCCAGGGAGGGCCTCCTGGCCGTACCAAGCTGTCACTGATGTGCAGTGTTCCGGAAGTGCCATCCCCTCTGTCACCCCCCGGGAGGGCCTCCTGGCCGTACCAAGCTGTCACTGATGCGCAGTGTTCCGGAAGTGCCATCCCCTCCGCCACCCCCACCACCGGCTGTGGGGACTGCATCAGCCACAACCCGGCTCCACCGCACGCGGAGCCTGCACAAGGGCTGAGCGCAGAGCGCCAGAGCGGAACAGAGCACCCGTGGGCCCCGAGGACCGAGGCTGCACAGGGGGCGCGAGCAGGGCCGGAAGGGTGGAAACTCTGCCACCCCCCACGGCGGCCCAGGCACCCCTGCCCAGGGGCCTCGCAACGCTCGCCACTCTCCCACCGGGTAGTTTGAGCCCTAGTGTTTGCTGAGCCCCAGCGTGTCACAGGCAGCGAGGTCTCACGACACCGGGTCCATGTGTGGGTGAAGAAGCTGGGATTCGTTAGCTGGGACGACCCGGCTCACGAGAACCGGCCGAGACGGCTCCACGATCACCGGCCAGGGAACAACCAGAGGACCTCGCCTGAAGCCAAATCATATTAAAGAGATTTAAACGAAAGGAACAGAGGTACAGGTGACACACCGTGTATGAAACCGACACAGTAATAAGGGGATTTCCGAAAGGTTAAATATTTGGTTCAACGAAGTCATTTTGAATAAAACTAATTCACAGATACGCCAGTTTCGAGCGGGGAAGCAGAAGCGACGAGCCAGGAGGCCTCCCTCGCTGCTCCGCGTCCGATGCGAGGACCCGTGGGTTCAAAACACACTTCCCTCCGCGGGCTCACTGCGAGCCGCCGTCCAAACGGCTGCTGAAACAGGTCCGTCTTCTCAAGGCCACCGAGGGCCTCTGGACCTTGGGAGGGCCTCGAATTCATTCTAGCCTCATGCTTCTCGACTTCTAAGCACCATCTGACAACCGCCTCCTTCCTGAAACGCTGCCCCCGGCTGCGGACACACGTGCCTCCTTGGCGTCCCCGGCTCACAGACCCTCCTCCGAGTCCTCTGCTGGGCCCTCCTCCTCAGGCAGCCCTCCGGGATTTGCTTCAGGAGCTACTGCGTCTACACTCAGCCCCTTCCCTATCTCCTCTGCCTCATGGCCCACAGAGAGAACACGGTGCCAACCCCAAGACTGTGGCCACCCCAACAGCCGAGGGCCATCAGAGGCCAGTGTGCCTGTGCCCTGCTGGCAGCTCTGATCTTTTAGGCAGCTCTGCCGGGGTGATCGCATCCAGACCCCCGGCTCAAACACCATCTTGACACCTGTGTCCTTCAACTCTGGCTCGGACTGGCCCGGGGAACTTCCCAACACGTTAGAGATCTCGTTTCCGTCGGTCTGGGATGGAGAGCAGGAACTGGCATCTTTGCTTAGGAAGCTCCCAAGAGACTCTGAGGCACAGCTGGGCTGGGAAACACGGATCTGTGCCGATGGCTCCCAGGCTCACTGGCCCTCAGCTCTGGGCTAATTCATGCCCAGCATCCTAGTCACAATCCCACCTGGGATGTGATACAGGCATCTCCAAAACTGATATGTCCACAAAAGATTTCCTGGCTGTGTCCTACTAAGGACCACCCCCGCCTCCGCCCACCCCCACCGAAAACCTCAGCCCACACCGCCCCTCCTCCAGGCTTCCCCCCTCCAAGTAACAGTACAAGCATCTCTAGTCTTCAGGCCAAACATCAAGTAGGTTTTAATTCTTCTTTCCCTCGTATCGACAAGTCCTGTTGGTTCCACTTCCAAGGTATGTTCTAACTCCACGCACTTCCCATCACTCACGTGGCTGTGGGTCCAAGCCGCGTGCTTTCCCCCGGGGTCACTTAACGGCCGCCCACTCAGCCCCCACAATGCCACTCCACCCCCAAAGCACGCTGACGCGATGAGACACTGTGTCCGTTCCCCACGGCTGCCATCACACGTCACCACAACCTGGCGGCTTCAAACAACTGAAATGTATCGTCTCACAATTCTGGGGGCCGGAAGTCTGAAATCAAGGCGTCGGCACGGTCACGCAGTCTCCAGGAGCTCCGGGATGACCCCTTCCTGCCTCGTCCAGCTCCCGGTGGCTCCAGGCTTCAAGGAACGTGACGTTCCCAGCTTGTGGCTACAAAACTCCAGTCTCTGCCTCCGGCTCCGTCTGGCCGTCCTTTCTGTAAACTCTCCTCTTCCATCTCAGGGCACCTGTCACTGTATTTAGGGCCCATCCAGATAATCCAGGTGACCCCTTCTCAAGATCTGTAACTTAATTACATCTACGAGGGCCCTCTTCCCAAATAAGGTCGTATTTACAGGTTCTAGGGGCCAGGACACGAGCTCAGACTTTGGGGCCACCACTCAACCCATCACAACTACCGCCTTTTGCCTACTCTCCAAAAAGTCCGAGCTCCTACCTCAGGGCCTTGGCACTGCTGGTCCCGAGCTTTGAAGCCTTCTCTGCCCTGACTCCATTCGGGTCTCAGGCCAGCACCACTGCCGCAGAGAGCTCCCGGGTCACCCTCTAGCCGCTCCTGTCACCTGAAGCCCATCTCCCCGCTTCCACTTCCTGTAGCAGCAAGCACCATCTTCTCCGGCTTTGTGCTGACTGCATCTTCAGCTCAGGGGGAGACGGGGACCGGCTGCCTTGTTTACATTAGGTGCTTAAGCGCCTGGAGGAGCCGCCAGCAGCAGGATGCCCTGAGGGAGCAGCTGCCAACCGGACGGGGCAGCAGGGTGGCTGGGGTTCACGGGGACTCAGCCACATCGCACTCACGCCGTGGAGGGTGGGGGCGGGGCAGTTCTGGCTGCTGCCGTCACCGTATCTAAGACCAGGGGTGGCCCACAGCCACGTAAGAAGTCCGGCTCCCCCTGCCCGGCTTCTGACTGCCACGGACAGTTAACAGCGGGCACCGCAGTCTGAGGACGCAACAGGGAGAGAGACGCATGTGTTTAATGGGAACTCGCTCTAGAAAAGGGCTGTGCTGACAACAGGGGTCATCGGAGCGGAGGTCAGCGGACGGGAGGTCATTAGAGCGGAGGTCATCAGAGGGGAGGTCATCGGAGCGGAGGTCATCGGAGCAGAGGTCATCGGAGGGGAGGTCATCGGTGTGGAGGTCATTGGAGCGGAGGTCATCGGAGCGGAGGTCATCGGAGGGGAGGTCAGCG
>NW_006442117.1:1620328-1623844 GCF_000325575.1 Pteropus alecto | reverse complement strand
AGGAGGGGGGGTCATCGGAGCGGAGGTCATCAGAGGGGAGGTCATCGGAGCGGAGGTCATCGGAGGGGAGGTCATCGGAGCGGAGGTCATCGGAGGGGAGGTCATGCTTCGGAAGGACGCGTAAAAGCTTGAGCTCGTGCAGCAGCACGAATTCCGGTGGGCGTGCAGTGAGCAGGCCGCTCTGTCACTCTGGAGCCCCCGCCCACACGAAGTCCCTAATCCATGACACACCGAGCCGACTTCTCCATCAAACCCAGCAAGCCTCAGATGCAGCACGGCCACCTCCAGCCCGGGGCAGCTGCGACTGGACGTGAGCTCAGCTCCCGCCTGGCTCCCCAGCGCCTGGCTCCCCAGCGTAGAGACCGGCTCCACCCGCCAGCCCCCAGCGGCCTCAGAACAGCCCTGGACCCTCGCCAAGGGCACCGACACTGCAGGAACCTCCCCAACTCACTCCTTGGTCTGTCTCCACTGGGAGTCACGAGGGAGGACTGCGTGTCCCCCCTCTTACACAAGAGCCCCCCACCGGCTCTGCTCTAACTCTGCCCATCCCCCACACCACCCGTTCTCACGGCAAACGCTTAGGACTCAGGCCCCTCGGGTAGGCGCCCCTATGTCCAGGCTCACTGCTGGCTCATGGCCGATCAAAGAGAATCAAGTGTTCTCGGAACGTCCCCTGCCCTCCACACCTGCCTGATTTCACACAAGCTGCTCCTTCATCTTTCTGGCCTGTCCCCAAGCTCCTCAGGCGTGGCCTCCGTACTTGACTCACGCTGCCGAGACAGCCCTCACTGCACATAGGATCCTTTTTCCCTTGCCAAGTCCCTACCAGAGATTGGCAAAGCCACATGCTTCCTTTCCTGGTCACCCCGGAAGCCAGGAGTGACCACATGGTACAGCTGACCAATAAGACTTACGTGGAAAGCTGCCGGCAGGAAGTTGGTTTAGGGAAACCCTTGTTTCTGTATCACAAACATCATGTCTGGAGCTGAGCAGTCACCCTGTGATGCTGGGGGGCTGGCATTAGACGAGGGAGCCCATGCGAAGGGGTGTCAGGCAAGGGGAGCAACAGGGGACCTGCCACACGGAGCAGCTGCATGAAGACCAGCAACTGCCCACAGCCAGGCACTACAGTGCGACAGAACTCCCTCCCACACCCACAATCCAGGCCACTACAAAGTGGGGCTTTCGTTTACTGCAGCTGAAAGCAAGCTGAGCTGGAACAATTGCCCGTATTACAATGGTATAGATAATGGCTCGCGCGTCTCGCTAAGATATGTTGGTTCCTGAGACTCTGTCTCATTCATCCCTAACCTGGAACCCAGCACCGGGCCGTGCACGTGGCAAACTAACAAAGGCCACGAGACCCGATGGCACCACCCGTGAGGACAGCCGTCATAAAAGGCGGTGACCAGCAGACACAAGACAGACCTGACCTTTCTCAACAACTTTCCAGAAAACCGTCTCTTTTGGAGCAATTTACAGGGGTGCCTACTTAAGAGAGATTAAAAACACACCTGTGAAATGTCACCAGGTTACCATCAGGGGGAACGGATCACATGGTAAGAAAATGACTTTCGAGGCCAATTCCTTTTACCATTAACATCTAACTATAATTAATTACTTCCAAATCTGTTTCGTCTTTCAACGGAGATGAAATTAGAAATATACTGAGTCTGCTGAATCCAAGCCCGTCACTAGGTCAGAAGCAGGGCTGGGCGTCCTACCTGGCCTCAGAGGCCAGCTGCCAGAATTCCAGGTACTCTACTCCTCACCCGCCCATCTGGCAACAAATCGGCCGCAGAGTAGCCCACAGTGACACCAATATTGTACGACTGCTATTTCTTACATGTGTTTCCACGCCTTTTCAAAACATCCCGGGGTGCGAGAACATTATATCTTATCAGGGGAGTCTATTTCTAATGAACTCAAATCTTATGAAAAATGTTTGACTCTTCAAACCGGTATCCCACGGTTTTCTCTCGCTGTTGCTTCCCACACAGCTAGGGGATTCCAGGCCGTGTGGAGAAGAGAATTCTTAACTCAGATCTCTCTGTGGAGACGAAGCTTGCAGTCCGCTTTGCAAATCCTCATTTGAGAAACGAGAATACCAAAGGCTGTGCACAGAAGGAATGGGGTGCGGGGAGCCCCCAGAGGGTCTCTATCTGGCACGTTCCCACCAGCCCACGTGTAGCAAGGACCAGCCTTCGGTGTCGCTTTTCAGGAAGGAGTTTTCAGGACAAAAGTCAGGAGTACAAAATTAAACCAAATCCCAAACCGAGCACGCATGCCAACAAACTGCAACGCCTAGCTCACGAGATGACTGATGGCCGTGAACTTGTTTTCTAAAAAACCGGACAGCTTAAAAAGCATCAATTCTCTCCACTAGGATATTAATGGGGAGAGGATCAAGTACCTGACGCAAATAGACTGAGAATGTTCACTGCTTTGTCAGACAGTAGATTCTTCTAATTGTAAATATTCTTGGCAGATCAATGAGAGGGAAGCGTGGCGTGAAAAAGCAGGTGTCTCTCATAGGAGAGACAGATTCCCTGGGCAACACAAAAGTTGAAAAATCGCCCCTCGCGTATCTAGCCCCAAAGGCAGGAATACAGTACACTTGGGCTGTGATGTTCAGGTCTCTGTGACACGCCTGTCATGTGCCGAACACTTAGATGCGGCAGGTTCGTCAAAGAAACAGAGGGCCGGATCCATGCCCCTCTGATCTTATGAAAATAATAGTTCCGAAACGAAATGAGAACATTTATAAAGAACGCAAACCAGCGTATCATCAGGGGCCAGAGGAGCGGTTAAAAACGCTCCGCAGGAGACGGAGGTGGGCGAGCGGCACGTGAAGTCAGCGTCAGGTTCATCTTGGTCCAGGTTCAGGGTCACCTGAATGAAAAACTCAGATCCTGCACGGTCACCTCCTCTCCGGTGCCTTAGGATGGGAGCCGACCAGAGCCACCACTCGTGGGTAAATTTACACGTGGATGCACAAGCATGGGGAGGGGCTGAAGACTTGGGTCCGAAAAAAACTAACAGCCTCGAGGCTCGTTCGTATCTTCCCAGACAGTGAGCGCTACCCCCTGTGCTCTGGGCGATTTCCCAAACACAGTGACTGCGGGACAAGCAGAGGCAGCAGGCTCCGTGTAAGGCGCAGGCCCGAGTCCACCGCTGAGCGGGGCTGCGGAGGAGGACGCACACACGGACACGGCCGCTCGCAGTCGCCGGGAGTCACAGCCGACTCAACGGCACGTGACACACGCAGCCCGAGGCAGCAGGAAACCTGCCACTCGCGTGGACACGTGCCCGACCCCACAGAGCCGAACGGAGGACGGGCAGATGCTCACTAGAGTCACGTGAATTCCTCCCTTTCTAAAAACAGTACCTTCTGGCATAAAACATTCTCCTGAACACGGTTCAATGTCACCATCATGCCCGCGGCTGCCGAGCTAGTGTGCTCGTCACGTCCTGCTCCGCCAGCTGGGTCCCCACAGCCCCGCACCTGTGCAACAG
>NW_006442117.1:1616406-1620280 GCF_000325575.1 Pteropus alecto | reverse complement strand
AGTCCCCCTCCCTCTAGAGGAGGCCTGGCGGCTGGCGGCCTCGGCCCCCACAATCTGTCACCACCTCACGAGAGTGTTCTGCAGCGCCCTGGTCCCATCTGTCACAGGCAAGGGAAACGTGCTCACTTCTGCACCATTTCCAGAGCTGATCATTTTTTTTCTTTTTCCATTTTGGAGATTGACCGTGTATGTGTGTGTGAGAGAGAGCGAGAGAGACAGACAGACGGACAGACAGACAGAGAGGGAGGGGGAGGCACTTTTGCTTTTTTCCAGCCCTTTCCTAACCCTCGTCTCTGGGTGACATCAGGAAAGAGCTGCCGTGAGCTCTTCTGGGCAGACACACCATCAGGAAAAGGAGAGGCATGTACCCTCCCCACCGCTTTCAAGCATCTCACATCAGACACTTATTTGACTTTGTTTTACCGTTTAAGACATGTAAGCCAACGGAGTGAATACCCAAACCTGTATTTTATTAACATTAAGAATCCACCGTGGGAGAGGATCCTGCTTCTACTTAGTGGGGGAGGTGGGTAATGCTTCATGTTTTTCATTTTTCTACAGCCTAGAACATTTTAAGAAGCATTAATTTCTGTAATTTTCATGATCAATAATAAATATGAAATATAATACTTAGTATTCAAAAGAAAGATCCTTCTGCCCCACAGCCTTTGAGAATCTGCTCTTAAAAGATCTTAAATGCTGAATCTATCAGCCCAATAAAAACGATTTAAAGTATAAAATGAGTTTCTTGCTCCTCAAATGACTCGGTTGGATACACTTTTAATCCAGCAGTCCCCCAAAATGGCACTACATTCTACCCATTCCACTGTACCAAAAAGCAGAATTCCTATTGCGCAGGTTTTATCCAGATGTCTTGTCACCGGCCAGACCCAGGGGGACACACGGCAGGCCGAAGGCCCCACTGCACGCTTGGTGATTCCGTGCCTGAGAAAAGGTAAATATTCACCGCCAAGCGGAATTTTTAACTTGAAAGAGCGGGGAGGCCAGCTTGAAAGAAACGAGGGTGAACCCCGAGAGGTGGGCAGAAAAATTGGTGACGGATTTCGGTGAGTTTTTAAAAGTCCTTTGGTTTCAATACCTTCTCATCTCACTAGGAAAATGGAAGTCGGCAGAGAAGGGCTCGGCAGACCCCACCAGCACACCCCGCCACCTGCGACCACGACCCCAGCTTTTCTGTCCCCGAGGCCAGCTCTCCGCCTTGGCGTGAGGTCTCCACCCCACTCGCCCACCCGAGGACAGGGACCAGCAAGTCTGCCTTCTCTCCGCGAACCAACTGACCCCCTCCTGACCTTCCACCTCCGTGCCAGCTACTGACCATGTTTCTGTTCCTCTGGACAGCAAAACTGCCCAGAAACCACGATCTATCTCCTGCCTGCAACTCCTCTCCTCCCCTCTTTTTAAAATAGACTTTTCTTTTTAGAAAGATTTTAGGTTCACAGCAAAACGGAGAGGAAGGTACAGAAATTTCATCTTACAAAACTGACAGTTTAAGGAAGGCGATAAAGTCAAATAGTCTTAGGTTCAAGAATATTTCTTGAGTTCCTCAGAAAGACGCACATTAGGTTTAATGGGCTATCGGCATTTCCCAAGTATTTTCTGTTAATCTGGCTTATTTTAACGTATTGACCTATATGAGAATGCCGCAGGGAAGAGGCCTATAAGAAATACTCCAGTGGAATTTGCTTCTTAAAATGTTAATTTTCTTTACGTACCTTTACTGTGTCATCCGTGTCAGAGGATGCAAATGCCAGGTCCATCCACTATAGGGTGGAATTCTAAAGGTCACAAAACGAACGGCATTGCTTGTGACTTCCTCTCCACCCCGTGTCTCAAGGACCACATTTTCATCTGATTCAATCATTAGCCATCGATACAATTTTCGCGAAATGACCTATGGAACCAAACTCAAGTGAACGGTAACTGTCCTGGTTTTCGTAAGGGCCAAGGAAGAAGCTCTGATAAAAAGCCACAGGTGACACGAGACCCTGGGAAGACAGGTTTCAAAGCGTTTCTCAGAACAGAGCGCGTGATCTCCTAGCTCGTCCCTCTAAAGGAACAGACTGCATCGGAGATGAGACGCTCCCCGAAACCTAAGTGCCGAGAGCCGCTCTGCAGAGGGGCCTGAGGGGGAAGGAGGGCTGGCGGGCAGAAAGCAGAGACGCAGCTCCAGAAGCTGCGCTGGCTCCTGCCGAGAAATGGTGCTGAGGCGGGAACCGCCAATCCCCGCACTCCCCAGAGCGTGGCCGTGACCTCCATGGTCAGTGCAGGGCCAGCGGCAGGACAGAGGAGTCACGTCCACGAGAGGCCCACGGCGTGTGGCCAGCCAGCGGCAGCAACTGCTGGAGTCACTGACCCAGATCCCTCTGTGACGTCTGAGCAGCAAACGGGGACAAACCATGGCCAGGAGAGCCAGCAGCGGCGTCTACGCTGAGGTCGACAGGACCTGCTGGCAGTTAAAAAAAAAAAAGGGGAGCGGAAATCCGGCCGTGGTGAGATTGTGAAAAACGGACCTCGAGGCCTCGAGGCCGTTAACGGGCCTTACTGTCCCACCGTCAAAATGGCTAGTCAAGCATTCTCCTTGATATAATCGGGAAATACTGGACTCACCCAGTGAAAACTGAGATTAAAGGGAAGCCAGCCATCCTTACTGAGTCCAATCAACTCAGAAGTTCTCCTGAACAATTACAAAATGCAAAGAATTGTATTCATGACACCGATATTCTTTGAAAGACAAAAGCTTCATTAAGGTACCCTTTGGTCACTCAGCAACTGCGCTGAAGTTGAGATTTTACGATGTCAAAAAAGAATTTACTTAAAGCCAATTAATAGTATAAACACGATCCTGGGAATGGCTATTCTATTTAGAACTTTCCAAAACTGTAGAAATGCCCGTAACCGGCATGCTCACGGCCAGTAACAATGATAACCACACCCCTCAGCTTATCCATCCACTTATGGCTGAACCCTGAGAATCTGGGGTGACGGATCAACTCCCCAGAGCCTCCCTCTCTGTCGCCCAGCACACCCAGAGGCTGGGGTCTGGACGACCCCACACGCATGAGGAGGTGAAGGTGCCCACAACTGGGGCTTGTCCCCATCAGTGTCCCCAGCCACACGCACACTCGGAAAGAACTTACACTTCAACATACAGCAACGCCTTGAAGACTCACACAGGTCTCACTCACGCAGTGAAAGTGTTGGTAAGTCAGCCCGGGGCCATCTCTCTGCCCCGCTGTGCCCTGGGGCCCAGACGGCCCATTTCTGTCCCCCCAGTGCCCTGCCCGAGGTCGTCCCTCGCCATCCCCACCCCCTCCCCATCCAGTCTCCTCTCTCCTTCAGCACGAGGCACCGGGAGCACCAACGACTGCCGTCTGCCCAGCTCCAGCTTCTCCTGCTGGAAGCCAGTCTGCGGGCCGGGCTGTTTGTCACCGTGCAGGTGCAGGCGCCTGCAGCGGCTCCCTTTCCCGATGAAGTCGCGTCCGCTTCCCACACTCAAAACCTTCCGCCTCCACCTTTAATGCCTCTCTTCAGCCACCTGCCAACAGGTGGCTCTTGACTCTGAGAGCCTGCCAAGCCCCGACCCCAGGCCAGCCTCGTGCTTCCTCTGCGAACCTGTGCTCAGCACACGTCCCTCTCCTCGACAGCCCTCTCCCCTGTGCCACCCGACCAAACCCTGCCCGAGTCGCTTGTTCATCTCAAGTCACCTCCCCCACGAAGCTCCTCTTAACTCTTCAGCCCACACTGGTCACCCCCTCAAAATCCCACAGCTGTCACTGGGGCCCCACACGATTCGGCCGTTAGGCAGCCACACCCATATAGCTCTCCAAGTGTTCTGTGGTTTGGTTTGGTCTCC
>NW_006442117.1:1613190-1616358 GCF_000325575.1 Pteropus alecto | reverse complement strand
TACACGTTGGGCACAGAGTAAGTAAGCACGGCAGAGACCGAGGACCACAGGGCGTCCAACTCGGAAGGACGAGGGACCTGTCCAGCCCTTCAGCTGTTCGGATGCAACACCGTCTCTCCAGAAATTACCGACACGCTTTTGGAGGCGATGACTTGCCTGAAGGGAACCCAGGCCCCTCGGTCTCCAGGCCAGTGCCATCACAGCACCTATCCCCAACGTCTTTCACTTAAGCCCTCCCTGGATTTACTTTTTAAGGTTCCCCCAAGAACGCGTCTAAGAAACATTAACATAACCTATGTCGGGTGATTCAGTACATCTGAAAGTAAACATTCTCCCTAAAAATGATTCACGATTCTCACTTTCCACTCCATCAGGCTGTATTTTTTGAGTCTGACAGCACTGGCGACAATCGTACTTGACGACGTCGTTCCCTGCGTTAATGAGGGAAAAGGCGTCCCTCCCCATGGCTACGAAGGGACAGAACTCTGAGGTGCTCCTGCCCTCAGCTGTCCCTGTGTGGTGACGAGACACTGAAGTGGGACAGACCAGACCACACGTGCCCCGGGTGACACGGCAGGCTCGCCAGGGCGGGGAATGACCAGCTCAGGTCAGCACACACAGCACGTCGTGAGTGAAGCCAGACAGGAAGTCTCCATGTGTAGATTCAGGTGTCCCACGTGTCCCCCAAGCCTCTCCAGTCCAGCTTTACAAACGAGGGTGTCTGGCCAGAGTCGCGAGGAAGAAATGCAGGCTCAGGTCACGTTCCACAAACCGCTAACAGAAGTGCGAGATTCTGGGGGGTAAGGTCAGTTTTGTTGTTTCTTTCCTCCTTTGCTGGCCACGGAGACGGGGCGTGTGAGTGAACTGGGCGTCGGGCCGACGGTCAGCTGTCCACACACAGCGCCTTCCCCGTGACCGGGCAGGGCTCCTCCGCTCGGAGGGCATCTGTGCACCTGTGTGGCCGCAGTGGCGTGTGTCACAGCACTGGGGGACAGATAGGGCGTGATGGGGGTGCCTGTCCTCCTCGGAACTTCTCAGTGCGGCCGCCTGACACGGAGAGAGCCGTGGAACAGCCTCTTGCTTCTTTAATTAACTTAATCCACCTCGACACGGTCTTTAAATAATTGATGGCCTTGGTAACTGGTGCTCAAACATTTGAAGAATCTTAGTTTTAACCTTTTAATTCTAGTTTCAAATATTCGCTTTCCCACCTGTGCACAAACCAAGGCGACATCAGAAATAGAGCACTTGAGAAGAAGAGGGTGCTCAGGTCATCAGGGACAAGCAGGGAGCCGAAGCATTCGAACGGCACCATTTCAAACAGTAAATTCAGCAAACTTAAAAACACACGGAAGGAAGGCCTAATGCTCAGGTGGTTTTCTGAGTCTCGTGATAATTTCTCATCTTTTATAAGCCATAAGTGTGTTTATTTGAAGCTAATAGATTCCTAAAATGCTTAGATCTCTTGCAGGAAAAAAAAAAAATCATCTTTTTTCTTATCTATTTCCTAAATAAGTCAATAATATTGATTCTAGGTCGTTTGTTTTAGGAAGTAAATAAGGTAACTTTAATTTTAGCCGCTCTAAAAAATGTACCGAAGATGTTTATTTAGTGCTGTTCTTTGGACTATATAGAATGTAAATTTTATATTGAACTATAGCAAATACTAAATACCCTACTGTTAAACTTAAGAACATAGGAAGCAAATTCTCCTGTCGCCCCCGCTCCTCCCAGTTTTCCACGTGGCCTTACGCAATATTAAATTAGAAAACAACTTTACAGCTTGGGTGCTGTTTCTTGGCCCTGAAGTGGAAGTAGTTTAAACCATCGTTAAATGTCTTCACCCAACACCATCTCAGCCCAGAGAACCCAGGTCTCGCCCTGGCTTAGGGCTTCCCTCTTCTCTGCTCATGGACACTCTGTTTCTCCACCGAGGTCCAGGTCAGGCGTCGCCCCTCCCGCCCCCCCACGGCCTCAGCCTCTGTGGTCGGATGACACGTGGGATGTAACCTGGAGTCCTGGCACGCTGTACAGCACACGAGCAGCGTGGCCCTCGTGACACGGTAGGAGAGTGCGTCCCTGCCTCGGGTAGGCCCCGGACACCCAGGAGGGATCTCAGATTCAGATGACCCATGGCCGAGCCCAAGACCCTCCCCCCGGCCCCCTCTGCCTCCACGCCGCCGGGGGCTCAGGCCGAAACCCTCAGGTCATTCTCGGCCGTTCTGTTTCTCACGCCTCGCATCCAATCCACCCACAAAGCCTGCCGGTTCTCCTATCGGAACGTGTCCGAAATCTGACCGCCCTCGCCACCCACGGGCCTCGTCTGGGGACTGTAACAGCCCCCTGTAGCTCCGCCCCCCACCCTTGTCTTCTGGCACCGGCCAGGGCGAAGCTGTTAGGGCAATCGGTCAGATCACACCACAGCTTCGCTCGGTCCCCGCGGTCCAGTGCTGTGACACCCTACACCATTCCCTTCCTTGCTCCTTGACCCCGTCACCCCACTCTCACTCAGCTGCAGGCACAGTGGCTTCCTACCGCCCCCCAACGCAGAACGCAGCTCCCCAGGCAGCCGTAGCGTGCGCTCCCACCTCCTGCAGCTCCTGCAGCCCCTCGCTCAAACGCCACCTTGTCAGGAAGGCCTGCTTTGACGTCCTTATCAAAGGCCATGTCCCGGACCGCTCCCCACCCCCACGCACAGCCTCATTTAACAAACACTCCCAGCTCCTTGGCTCCCTCAGCTGCAGGGCGTTTCCCCTTCGTGGTTACCCCAAGTAGCATCCTGTGCATTTTCCGTTGTTATCCAGTGACCCTCCTGTACCGGATGGACACACATCCAGGAGACGGGATCACGGCGTGCCAGGAGCGGTACCCTGCGAACCTCAGTGCCCCGGAAACTCACCTGCCAGGGAAGTCACGCGGCAAGTCGGCCTCAGCCAAACGGCCAAGGCGAACGGTCAATTACAAACCACCGTCCATGGCTGACATAACCCAATCGACCTTTCATACAAGAATTGACTGTTTCACAGATTAAAGACAGAAAACGTGAACGCCCTAGAAAACGGCAGACGAGCCTTCTGGTCTGATTCACGCCCAGGGAGAGAAGCACGTGATCCTTCGAATGTGACTCCTCTGCACCCTTCAGCTTCCCCATCACCCCTACGTCCCTCT
>NW_006442117.1:1607832-1613180 GCF_000325575.1 Pteropus alecto | reverse complement strand
TGTAGTGACAGCGTGGCCACCAACTCGGAGAACAAGGGATCCACCCAGAAGGAACAAAGAGAGGGAGACCACAAACTAGTCCTGGAGACAGAAGCATCGCGGAGTCAAGGAGACACCCCCAAAGTCGCCCTCTTTTCAGTGAAGAGACCACCTTTATGTCCTGCCAGCAACAGGTGCTGTGAACACGGCGCACTTGAGGATGTCATGGATTCGGCTAAAGCTGGCCTCGCAGGACGCTCCTCGAGAATAAATGCCAGCACGGTGCCCTATGACAGTGCCAGAGAGCCGACGATACAGACGGTGTCTCCGCCCCCAAAACGGATCTGTGGGGGGTTGAACCCCATGATATCGGGTGGTCGTGTGTCAAAACTTCCAGCACCAGCAACTTCAGGCTCCAGATGGCTTCTGCTCTGGACAATGCGCTCGCCCCACGGCAGCCCAGGGCAGCGCCCTAAAACAGCCTGTCCTCAAAGGCGGTGGATTCCCACCAGGCTACCGCTGCCATCAGAGGCTGTGCTCCCTGCCAGGCTTACAGACGTCATAAAAGCCAACGCAGCATTTCTTTCAAGTTAGCCATTTAGGATAGCAACAGTAGACTCCAGGTCCCATAAAACAGGCACAGAGAACAGCACATTTATAGTTTTAGGAAGAAAACCCTTCAAAATACTAAAGAACTGACGTTTTATAGATAGATATGGGCTTACACATTAAACACTAACTTCTACACTCTTTGACCATTCAGGGACAATTATTATAATTCAAGGACATCGATTATTATACTGTGGTCTAAAACAATGACGTCCTATTCAGACATGTGAAATTGTTGTTTGTAACTGTAAAGACCTTAAAAATTCTGTTTCTTGTGCTCCTGTATGTTTTCTCGTGTTTACGTAACTAAAAAAAAAAAAAAAAAATTGGAATATTTTTGTATTACTTTGCTAGGGCGGCCATAACAAAGTTCCACAGGCTGGGTGAATTAAAATAAATCCATTTTCTCACAGGTTTGGAGGCTGAAAGTCCAAGATCAAGGTGTCTGTAGGTCTGGTTTCCTCCGAGGCCCGTCTCCTCGGTTTGCAGAGGGCCACCTTCTCGTTGTGTCTGCATTTTAACGTCTTCACCTCTAAAAGGCCCGTCTCTAAACAGTCATGTTATGAAGTACCAAGGTTAGAACTTCGACATATGAATTTTGGAGAGACACAATTCGACCCATAACGGCCTCCTACCCTGTGACAGTAGGCAAGCTCACGCTCTTGACTCAGACACACCGGATTCCTACTGAGGCCATGTCACTTCTAGCTATGTGACCTAGGCAAAAAAGTCACTCAATCTAAACTTCAGTGTCAGCCTCTGTAAAGTGCCGATGATGACACCTACACCTTATTAGTCCTTGTAGCCCATGTCAACACTGCCCGGCACACTAATGTGTTCGATAAGCATTTTTTTTTTAAGTATTTCATTTTTCTGATTTTTAAATCACTTGTCTTTTCATCATCTTTCGCTTGCCTGCCTGTAGCTGTGCCTTTCCTTCTCTAATCTGCTAGGGGCTTCAAACCAAATCATTAAACCTGGCAGAATTGAATGTAACGGCTCCAGATTGAGAGCGAAGCCTCCCTGGAAAGCAAAGACTGGGACTTGAGAGCTCTCTGCTGGCTCTCACAGTCCGTTTGCTTGTCTGTGGTGGAATTTCTTTCTTTGTCATTTCTGTTCCAGATACGATACAGTATTTACCACACGTATCAGATAAGGTAATGCCAATGTGAAGTGTAGCTTTGTGACCGTTTAAAAAAAATAAGGCTGTTTCATCAATCTGACCAATAACTATGACATCCTAGGATGAACAACCATTTGTTCTGGAAGCGGCCGTGCGTGGGAGTGCAGAATTTAAATGTTGCAGGCCACCTGTAAAACAACACGAGTCAGTCTGAGAGCTAAAGTGTCTTACAGGACGTTTTCCAAAACGAAGTTAAGTGTCTAGAACTCCTCTGACTTCGAGCTCCTCCCAAGTATTACCCTAAAGCAGGGGTCAGCAAACTTTCCTGCAAAAGGCAAGATCGTAAATGTTTCAGGTTTTATGGCCACATGGTTCTGTCACAATTACTCAACGCTGCCATTGTAGCAGAAAAGTGACCATAAATGAAAGAGAAATAAACGGCTGTGGCTGTAGAACAATACAATTTTCTGTGGACACTAAAATTTGACTTTCGTAAAACTTTAATGTGTTGGGGAATATCATTTTTCTTCTGATCTTTTTTTTTTTTCTTTTTCCCAGCCACATGAAGACATAACAACCATTCTTAGCTCGGGCCACATAAAAACAGGTGACGTGTCAGAGTTGGCTCAGAAGCCATAGTTTGCCCACTTGGATTCGATTCGAAAGTTCAATAAGTATTTGTTATTGGTAAGAACTTATTTCTCCTACTGAAAATGATTTGAAAGCCAAGGATCACCCCAGCACTCCCATTATGGTGTCCCACCTTCTCTCTTTGAAAACTACCAACAGTGTGGGAGCTCCCTCCCCAAATAAATCAAAGGCCAGTGTACAACAAGCTGAATTAAGTTCCTTTTATGAGCACTTTAAATAAGAGTTTCAGAACATCTCCTCATAAACGGGAGTACGACAGCATCCTGAGGAAAGGCATCATGACTCCCAGTGACAGAAACAGGGACTGAGCTGGCCCCACAGTTACCAAGTAGCAAAACGCAGCAGCAGTTTTACATTCATATGCGCACAAAACCTCATGACACAGCCTTGCTCAGGGGGATGAACAAAGCAGCAAACTGACAGTAACTGACTTAAGAATGAATGAGATCGCTCGAAGTTTTATACAGCTACTAAAGACAACGTTATAAATACTATTTCTTATTCCCCAAGTGTCACCTAGACGCTATTTCCTTAATCCTTGAAAAACAAAAATCACAGTCTAAAAGTCCTGTGGGAAATACCTCGGTCTATAACACCTCATCCTATGTTCATACAGCCCTTGACCCTGCAAAGTAGAGTGGGGTCAAACTCTTTCCTCCGCCCCATACGGTTCCTACGTGGATGTGGCCTTATCCTTTGCAACCAAGAAGTAAAGAGCCATTAAACTGTTTGCTGGAAATAATTCAGTGTCTTTAGCAGAGCAGAGGATGAAGAGCATGTTGCGGAATTACCGACCAGAGGCTTCTTCCAAACAGACCTCGAAGACTTCACCCAGTTCCTTCCAGAAATGGAAGTGTGTGTGTCCGGGAGGAGGAGATCCTGACATAACGCATTCGGGCTCCTGTACAACAATGACGACCCCCCAGAACAGCACCTCTGGAACATCCACTGTTCCTATCTTGGGCACCTATTTTGAACAAGACTGTACGGATTGACCAGGTGACAATTATCTCAGCGATCTGCCATTGACAGAGCTAAAAGATAAAGACAAAAAACAAACAAACAAAAAATGACAGCAGGTCTAATATCTACCTGAAAGAGAAGTATGAACCACAGTTCCAATTCATTTCAGTTGTCTGGTACTTTTCCAGAAGATATTTTTCTGGAAATGACGTACAGTAGCTTTACTGTAAAAATTGGCTGATCCTCTACCCCCAAACCAGCGTTTTGATAACGTATGGAACATCAAGTGTGTCCGATAACGGGTCGGTACAAAACTAATAAAAGAATAGCTTTGATTTAGGATAGAATTCTGGATTCTGTTTGAATAACAAATTCAATTCTATTCTATCAATGACAAAATCGCATTGATTTGCTAATTTTACAAACCAAGAGGCGCTTTCTTCCTCCATTACCCTCACGTGTCCCGTCCACCCGAGTTCCTAAATGAACTCTTGTTCTGCATGAACAGACTTTCTTAGGACTACAATGCAACTTGAATACCAATAGGGAGACACTATCCCCACTTTCTTTAAAACCAGAAACTACCGTTTTCCCCATTTTAAAAAGGGGAGGGGCTGGAATCTGGAAAATAATTGCGTATACAAGATGTAGACTCGTGTTTAGTTAGGTGTACGTGGCGCTGAGACCACACGCGAGCTGCGTCCGCAGTGGGGAATCCCACGCGGGAACAGCAAACACGTCCTCTTCCTCCCAACGTTCTTATTCCCGTCCTATCTGTAAAACGCCATTACTCTGCGAGTGCTGAAAGTTATCAGCCTCCGCGACGCTTCCCCAACACTGCCACCCAGTCGCAGACCTTCTGTAGCCGGTGGAAACACTTCTGCAGAGAATGAGTGATTCTCAATTTAGCACAAAAGGCAAGGCTGGGTGACTTCTGAGTGACCCGAGGGCCAGAGTCAGGTACAGACAATGCAGGCAGGACTGGTAGAACGAACCTGAACAGTGTTGGCAAAGCTAAAAAGCCAGGTAACAGGTCTGTCTTGTTTAAGGCTATGTTTCGGTTTAACACACATTAAAAACTATCGCTATACAAGCTAGACTTCTGCTTCTGTTTATTTCGGGGCAAATGCAAGTCTGTTCAGTAATTCACCCCAGAGTTCCCATCAGGGTTTTACAGGATCTAAGAGGGTAGTGCGCTGTCTACTCATTACCGAACGATTACCGAGATAATCAACTGGCTTTAGCCCAAGAGGATTAAAACAAACAAACCGGGGGAGGTGGGAAGGGTGGGGCGAGGGGGAGAGTGGGAGTAACAAAGTGGATTTACCTGTAATGGTGAGGGGGCAGGGTGCAAAGACTTCCTGGCAGGCAAATCACAAGGCCCAGATCCCAGGACTACACCGGTGACTAGGAAGTGTGTGCCCAGGTGCGTGCACGCCAAGATGGATTGTTCAAAGACCTGATCTCAGGCACAGAAAGAAGGGACAGCGGCGAACGCTGAGACACTTTCAGGGTCCGTGGACCAACTTAAAACATCTCCACCCAGGTGCACGCGCCTCGCCGGGCCGCTGGGAGAATCCAGCCCCGCGCATCCCTCTGGCGCGGTGACGGGCCCTGGGGCGCAGGACGGTCCTCCCCGGCCCCCCAGGACGGGTCCCCCCAGCCTCCCAGGCCCGTCCCGGTCCGCGCGCGGCCCGCTGGGTGTGCGGCGAGGGAAGCGCGTTTCGAAGTTTAAGGGCGGCCTCGCGCACCTGAAGTTGGAAAAATCTGCTGAATCAAGGTGCCCCCTTTTCGCGAGGGTAACGGGCGATCGGACGCCCCCTCCCTCAGCCCCCCTCCTGCTCTGGAAAGAAACCGGACCGGCCTGTGCGCTCAGAGGTCACCCGCGCGGAGTGATGTCACCCGCTACCCCCAAAGCGGGGCCCCCCAAGACAGAGAACAGCCGAAATGCCTCTGCCTCGTCAAAGGGGGAGGCGCCCCAGGGAAGGTGACCCTTCAACGTGCTACCCCGCGCGCCCGCGGC
>NW_006442117.1:1607249-1607626 GCF_000325575.1 Pteropus alecto | reverse complement strand
CTACCCGTGGTGGACAGCACGGTGCTGGCGAAGAAGAGCGCGGACGTGAAGTCCCAGTTCCAGCTGCCCGACGCGTTGCTGAGCGCGGACACGCCGTAGTTGCTGGCCTCCAGCACGCGGCCCAGGAAGCGCTCGAGCCGCGGCTCCGACAGGCACTCGTGCTCGTCCAGGAAGCGCCGCTTCAGCTTGCGCAGCTCCTGGCGCAGCAGGTCCTCGTAGGGCAGCTCCACCGACGAGAAGACCACGGCGCCGAAGACCAGGTAGAGCAGGTAGCCGAGCACCAGCAGGCCGAAGCACCAGGCCGAGCGGTGCCGCTCCACCAGGCGCACGCACGAGCTGCCGGCCAGGGACTGCAGCATCTTCCCGCCCGCGCCGGA
>NW_006442117.1:1605833-1606847 GCF_000325575.1 Pteropus alecto | reverse complement strand
GCCGCAGCTCGGGACCGTGAGAGTGCGCGTGAGTCAGCGTGAGTTTGTGAGTGTGCGCGTGGAGCTCCGTGCACGTGTGTCTGTGTGAATCTGTGAGTGTGCGAGTCTGTGAGAGTGCGCGTGAGTCTGTGTGGGAGGATGTGTCAGTGTGAGTGTGCGCGTGTGTCTGTAAGTGTGAGTCTGAGAGGGTGTGTCTGTGTGAGTGTGAGTCTGTGTGAGGGTGTGTCTGTGAGTCTGTGACGGTGTGTGTGAGAGAATGTGTATGTGAGTCTATGTGCCTGTGTGTGTATGAGTGAGTCTGTGTGACTGAATTTGTATGAGTGTGTCAGTCTGTGTGAGTGTGCGGTGAGGAAAGCGTGTTTCTGTGAGAGAG
This sequence comes from Pteropus alecto, assembly GCF_000325575.1. Classification (NCBI taxonomy): domain Eukaryota; kingdom Metazoa; phylum Chordata; class Mammalia; order Chiroptera; family Pteropodidae; genus Pteropus; species Pteropus alecto. The sequence goes on along the minus strand of NW_006442117.1, from coordinate 1,606,474 downwards.
TATGTGCGTCTGTGAGAGAGTATGTGTGCGTCTGAGTGTGTCAGTGTGACACTGTGTGTGAGAATGTGTATGTGAATCTGTGTGCGTGTGTACGAGTGTGAGTCTGCGTGACTGAATTTGTGTGAGAGTATGTGTCAGTCTGAGTGTGTGCCTATGTGAGAGGATGTGAGTCTGTGAGTTTGTGTGAGGGTGTGCATGTGTCTGTGCGACGGTGTGTGTATGTCCATGTGAGAGTGTGAGTCTGTGTGACTGTTGAAATCTGTGTGTGCGTGTGTGTGTGAGAGCGTGTGTGAGTGTGCAGGCATCTGTGTGTGAGTTTAGGTGACAGCATGCACATCTGTGTGACGGAAGAGTGTGCATGTGTGTCTGTGTGAGACTGTGTGTGTGTGTCTGTGAGAGTGTGTCTGTGAGAATGTGCATGTATCTGTGTGTGAGTCTGAGAGTCTGTGAATGTGCACGTGTCTGTAAGCGTGTGTGTGAAAGTGTGAATATGTACACATCTGTGAGAGTGAGTCGTGCACGTGTCTGTGACTCTGAGAGTGTGCGCATGAGTGTGTGTGTCTGAGAATTTGTGAGTGTGTGAGCATTGTGTGTGCGCAGGTGTCTGTGTGACTGTATGAGACTGAGGCTGCACATGTGTC
>NW_006442117.1:1579737-1605819 GCF_000325575.1 Pteropus alecto | reverse complement strand
TGTGCCTGTGTGTGTGTGAGAGCATGCATGTGAGTCTGAGTGTGCACGTGTGTGTGAATGTGTGAGTCTGTGAGGGTGTGTGCATGTCTGTGAGAATGTGCATGTGTGTTTGTGAGAGTGTGTGAGTGAGTGTGTATGAGTCTGTGAGTGCGTGTGAGAGTCTATAGGAGAGTGTGTGTGTTAGTCTTTGATGGTGCGTGCGTGCATGTCATTTGTGAGTGTGTGCACCTGTGTGAGTGTGTGTGGGAGTGTCTGTATCTATGTGAGTGTGTAAGAGCATGTGTGCATACTTGTGCGAGTGAGGGTCCATGTGTGTGGAATTGTGTGAGTCTGTATGTGTGAGAGTGTGTGCGTGCACGTGTGTCTGCCCGTGTGAGAATGTTCATATGTATAAGACTGTATGAGTGTCTCTATGAGAATGTGTGAGTGTGTGTACGACCATGTGTGTGAACATGCATGTGTGTGAGTGTCTTATTGTGTTCACGTGTGCATATGTGAGCTTCTGGGTTTCTGTGCACATGCACTTGTGTGTGTGTGAGTGAGCGCATGCTGTTGACAGCACTTTGGGGCCATGCACCGCCTGTCCAAGCCTGGTTCCTGCTACCCCGCGTCCCATCTGTTTCTTCCCTGTGGGTCACCTTACCAAACAGTGAGCACTTGAACCTGCTGGGACCGGAGGTGGTTGGCTTGTTGACCCCAGGGTTGGACGGTGAGGGCCCAGTGGCATGGTTCCAGTCTCAGGCACCCGGTCTTCCTACTAGAACTCACCTCCCTGCTCACGAAAAGGACCTGAGAGTTCTGGAAAGTCCTAATTCTGAACTCTAATTCTTTCAAACATGAAGAGTGAAAAAGTCCAAGTAAGCCAACTACCAAAGAAACAGCTTTCTCAAGTGGTGTTTCTCTTTAAGGTGACGAGGGTCTGTGAGCCACCTTATTGTGGGTGACAGTGGCAACTGGTGCACCCTTCGTGGAAAGACAATTCGATAGTATGTTCCCAGAGCCTGGAAAGAGTTGATGTACTCTGACTCTGCGACGTGTCATAAGAGGAAACAATGAGGTGCAAAAATTTACAGACAAGGCTGTTCATAAACTACATGTATACATAAATCATATATGAAACACGTGTGTACATATATATGAAACCGAAGAATCGAGGACAAGCGAAATGTTCCAAAAAAGAGGAATGCTTAATAAATTATGGTGTCTCTACAGCGTGGAGACCACATAGCCATTAAAGATGTGTTTGAAGACTATTGAAGCATAAGCAATCTCACATATAGAATACATAAAATCTTAGGTACAGAATCTCAAACAGGTAAAATATTTGTATTTTATATTGTAAAATAGAACTCTCTCTGCCTAATAGATCGACTGCATGGAAATAAAACCAACTCCTAACAGTTGTCTTGGGGTGATAGGAGAGTATATAGGTGACTTATTTCTTGTACGTTGTTACATTTTTCAAATTTCCTACAATGGCCATATTATTGTCATACTCAGGAAAAACATTTAAAATGAAACAATTGTACAATTATTTAATACAATTCCTATTTGCCTACTTTGCTGAATTCTTTAAAAATTCATATTTTGCATTTATTTAGAAATTTTCACAGAAACGTCTAATATACAGGTCAGCAATTTTTCGCTCTCAGTAAATAACCATAGTTCCTACTTTCTCAGAATTTGGAAGCCCTTCTTCCACTTTGCTTCTCTGCATTTCAAAATGTTTTAATCAAGAATCCATTTCTTTCTCCTTACCTTGGAGGAAAAGATACCTCCATATTTTCAAGGCGAAGTCATTCGCCCACCATCGTGAGTCCCTGGGTCACTTTCTTTGACTATCGAAACACACAGAAACCCATCTCTCTTCCCTCTGAATTTGGCCTGCACACCTTAGCTGTGCGAGTCACCAGGTCCCTAGCATACACCTCTCCAAGTGTCATTGTTTTTATGAGCGCGTGCTTTGTCTCCCCGTAAGATCGGATACTCCTAGGAGGAACCCCTGTGCCTCTTGTTCTCTGTGTCCTTGTCAGCACCCGGCAGAGTTCTTTCACATGGCATATGTACAGTAAATACCTTTGATTGTTTGATTAGTAAACAATCAATGATTATGCTTTGCCCAGGCAGCAGTATATTATTTGGTGGGAACTATTTTTTGAACCGTGGTCAACCACCTGTGCTTGTGCAGTAAGTATCTGTTATTGCTTTCAACATGAGGAAACTGGTTCTGAGCACAAGGACCTGCCCAGGGGGCCCTGTGCAGGAAATGATTGATTTCGCTGGCAGTTTTGTTCTATTGGATTCTAGAATTTTCCATATTTAAAGAAGACCTTTCAGGTTCTATCTAACCCAAAGGGAGGCAAAGATCCTCTATTAGACTTTTAATTTCAAATGCGTGCCCTGTCCAGCATGTTTTTAAAAATGCCCCTTTTATGTAGATTGTAGAAGGAGCAAGATTGTGGCCTCGACCCTACCCGCTAGCATCATGAATTGGACTAAGGATAGAACGTAACCCAAAGCCACTCACACCAATGATTGACTATCTACTGATCAGATCCATTGCAGTTATTTGAAAACCCGACGTGGATTTTCAGGCGGCGGTGGGCACATGGGCTAAAAGGGGTCAGGGGCAAGACGATAAGACTGCGTGGGAGAAAATCAAGGAAGGACGAGAAAATCAAGCAAGCTCCAGCAAGATGACAGAGGTGGAAGTAGATTGTGTGGACGGAGAGGTCAACGGGGTGAGAAAGCAAAAACAGCCAACAAAGATATTACTTCCAAAAAGTCTGACAGTGAAAAGAGAAGAGAAAGAACAGACGTTAGCGGAACTTACGGAACGCCATCTATTATTTTAAGATGAGAGAGATCTTCCTGTAAAGACATTGGGAAAAATCCAGAAAGGGCCTGGGAAGTGAGGCAGGAAGACATCCAGGAGAGAGCGGTGACGTGGAAGACAGAGGAGGAGGGAGATTCACCAGGACCACACTCAGGGTGCCGGGTGCAGCAGGACAGGCGAAGGGAAGCGTGAGAGCTGAACACGAAGGTGGCGGAACCCTTATCTAGGGCAGTTTGGGAGGATCCAAGAATCATTCCAGTTAAGGAGGAACAGGTGGAGAGTTAAGAGCCATAAGCCCAGAACGTTCATCCAAGTTAGTCCAGGAAAGGAAAAGGGGCCCGTGGATGGAGATACTCGCAGAGGGTGTCTGTGCGGTTGTGTTTGTGTAGACGTGTTGTGTGTTTGAGATGGTAGAAACTTGAGCACGATTGTGCATTTCAGGCCAGGAGCCGGTGGGAAACTTAGGTTTGAAGCAAGAAAGAGGAGACGGTCGAAAAGAATGGCTCCAGAGGAAGCAGGCCAGGCTGCCGTCCGCAGCATCGACGTGGTAGACGAAGGAAAGGAGAAAAGTGAGGGCCAGACTGTTCATTCCTTTATTTCTTGCTTCATTTCCCAACTAGAGGTTGAATGCCTGCCACGTAACAAGAATTGTGCTGCGCTTGGGAATATAATAGTGAGCAAAACGATCGTTTCCTGTCTTAAAGGAACATATTCAAATGAGAGAGTCAAACACTAACTGTGAAAAGCAAGGTTCAGGGAACTGTAAGGGTGCAAAGGGCGGTCTGTCTGAATCTGGGGAGCGCTCTTTGAGATGAGCTGAAAGATGATAGGAATTAGCAACTAAAACAAAGTGGTGAGACCCAGGATGGGGCGGGAACCAGTGGGGAGAGAGGCCAGCAAGCCAGGCAGGGCGGCCTTGCAGGAGCTCGGAGGGCAAAGATTTCTAGTCGTCCTTTTTCATAGGAATCCAGGGAAAGGTTTTCAGCATATGAATGTGCATTTCGCAGTGGCCACTGTACAGGATGCAGAACGATTCTGAGGGGAGCAGCAATGGGTGCTGGCAGAGCCACTGGGTTAGGAGGGACTGTCCCCAGAGAAGAGCGAAGGCGGCTCCCCCCGGCACGTGGCAAGGCAATAAGGAGGAGATTGGTGTCTGTGCTGTCCTTTGCAGCAGCCTCAGCACCTAGGACGTGGCTTGGCCCATAGTGGGAGCTCAATACATGATTGTGGAAATGAGAACGAATGAATGAAGGAGAGCAGAAGAGCATAGACTCGGAAGCTGTCCAGGATTTGGGGCTGGACCGAGCGGGCGAGTAGGTGGATAGGTGTAGGTAGTGAGAAAGGCATTAGGTTTCTGGCTTGTGTATCAGTTTCCATGGTGACGGTGTCCTTACCTCATGTCAGGAACACCGGAGGAGGATAAGGTGTCGGGGGAAGCTCATAAGTTCAGTTTAGGACGAGCTGAGTTTGACGTTTTCAGATATCCGAGCGATCGTGTCCCTTTGTATATATATATAGGCCTGGAGCTCAGAGAATTCTTGGTGGAGATGGAAATCCAAATGGCGGGTTATCTAATTTAATATTGACTCATTGGACATTTGTAGATAATGACTCAGTTTGGGCTTTGCAATGGATGCGAGCGACTGCACTGTAGCAAAGGTGTAAGCTTATTGGCGTAAAGAGGATCAGGAACATATGGACGTCGGCTGCTGGGTGGAACAGCCACGCGGATGTTAGATATTTCTCGGGAGGATGATAGGAGTTGAGGTGTGAGAGGCAGCATAAGCCAGCAGCCGAAGTCCTCAGGCCCTGATGCGTGATGGATGAAACAAAGGAACAGGCTGAGAATGGTCCCCAAGTGCTGTGAAGATGCACAGGTCACGAGACAGGTACTAGCCTAGGTTTTAAGAGTCTCGGGTTCCATTTTCTCCTAACTATGCAACTTGAGCTCGTCATTTAGCATCCTTAAGCTTCTTATTCTTCGTGTGCTTAACAAAGAAAAATAACAAAGAGGAGCGGTTATCACCCATCTCCCGTCTGTGTTTATAGTGCGAACCAAGGAGTGACTTCTGTGTACATATATAATTGAGCACTATGGAAATGCAAGGCATGGATGCGATTAGTGTTCACAGGTGAGCTCTAATAAACCCCCAGATATTCAGAAGATCAAAGCCACATCGTGGCCTGGGTTGGTTATTCAAACTGCCTTCGCGAAGCGAGTCATTCTGCAGCTAGGGCTTGAAATAGCAGGTGGTGGGTACAGACCAGTGTTAAAAAAAATTAAGAAAATATTTGCCACAAGAACTAGCTGCGTAGGGCAGAAAACGAAGGCAGTCAAGGGCTGAATAGCAGGTGGTGGGTACAGACCAGTGTTAAAAAATTAAGAAAATATTCGTGACAAGAACTAGCTGTGTAGGGCAGAAAACGAAGGCAGTCAAGGGCTAAAGAGTCAGAAGTGGAAGAATCGAGCAGCCGGTGGTCTCTGTGAGGCGGGAGACTGGGGACAGTCGGGACATGGCGGCGAGGGTTGAAAGGAGAGGGCCACGGGCACGCAGGAGGAGATTTATTTCAGAAGGGTGGAGTGAGTTCTGAGTAAGGACGATTTCTAGGATTTGGCCATTGCCAAAAGGGAGAGAAGAAAGTCACTGGATGTGCCGTGAGTCTGGGATTATGAATATTGACAATGAAGACAAGCAAGACAATGCCAGGACTAGGGCAGGGAAAGACTTACATGCCAAGGGCAGAAATCTGCACGGTTTCAGGAGCGAGTGGGCGGTTAGTGGGTGACAGAGCCGGTGGTCGAAGGAAAAAGGCTGCTGTCAGGCCTGCGCCCCAATTGAGGGTCCTTTTGTTGAAGAGAGAAATTGATTGGAAATTGATTGGAAATTGATTTAGGAACTTGAGAGAGATGCTGCTCACTTCTCCAGCCCTGAGATGTCCTAAAATGAGCAGCATCCACTGAGGGCTGTCAGGAATACGCCAGGAGGACCAGGCTCCCAAAAGACAACAAGGCAGAGGGCATCCTGTGATCGGAGTGAAGAAGCAGATGAAGTGGCTTTGATAAAGGTCTCAAAGGGTAGATGGAGAACTTGACACGGAAGGAGGGGAGCAGTAGGGATCGTAGTTAGAGGGGAGGAAGCCGAGAAGGAGCTGCAGGCGAGAGCGGAGAAGAGGGTGGATACAGAGGAGTCTACATTTTGCAAGGTGACCAAGAAGACGGAGAAGTTCAGCGGAGCAGGATGAACTGGCCTCGAGGTTTCAAAGCGAGCTGTGGTACCAGGCGGCACGGATGCAGGTGCAGCTGGAGCTCAAGGCCGGACGGGACTTGGCAGCGGGCACCCTGCCAGCAGGCAGAGCCTTCTGCTTCTGCTCACTGCCCCGTGGCCCTCTACACCCTCCCCACCGCTCACCAGACGCAAGACTGGGTCACTCTCAGCTTGAGGACTCTTGTCACAGTAAAGCTCACACCCGTCTTCCTTATTGTTTCCTGAACGCAGGCTGCACGTTGGAAGTTTTCATTCTAAGGATGGCCGTTAACTTAATTTCAGAGCAGTTCTTTTTCTTTTACTTCTGTTTTTTTCTAAATCACTTCACTTTGATTTGGTGCTTTCAAGTTTGTAGATCATTTCCGTATAAATCATTAGATAGACTCATTAGAGTAATTTCATCACGATAATGAAACAGGCGAGGCATTATAATCCAATTTTACAGATGAGTAAAGTAGGGATTTGGGAAATACTTTCTCAAGGGCTTCTTGGTTCAGGGTTCCTTCAGTGTTTTAGAGGGGCCTGTTTTCTGAATCACAAAGTCACAGCATACTTAGAAGGCTGCTCCAGAACATGCCTACAAAATGATTATGATGCACTTAGTGACATATTTAAAAATGAAACCTAAGGGCTTGGTAATAATAGCTTCCTGTCACTATTGCTTTGTCATCTTTCAAGGACTTTTCAGTCACTGAGAAATGCGTTTGTTCTTTGCTTAAAACCACATTACACAGATGAAAGGGACAGATAATCAATAATGAGAATGATTAATAATGGCGTCTGTATTTGAAACAGTGCGCATGTCTGATGTCTGTTTAAGATAATAGTAGTTGCTGAAAATTAAGAATTGATGGACCCTGAGGTTCCAAGATTTTTATCATTCAGTGCAGATTTTAAAAATGATAGAAACTTCCCCAAACAAGCAACTCTTAGAATGTTTGGAGATCAGGGAAGGGGAGGCTTTTGTAGTGGTTTTCTATCTTAAACAAACTTGGTCAGAATTATAAGAAAAATGCCCAAACTGTTCATGTCTTTAAGCAAAACAGATGAAGATTAGGGATTTGACATATAAATCGTTATAAACCTGTAATGACCCCAAATTTGGACTTGGCCTTTACAGTAAGTATTTTACACATTAAAATATTCGATTGAATCATGTGAAATTGTTGTTTTTGTACATAAAATGATGGTCACATACAAGCAATTTCGTATTGTTCGAAGTAATTTTCATCTAAAATTTAAGATCGTTAGAATCGTGCTTTGATACACACTCTTTTGTGGGAGCCTTAAAAAAATAAAAACTCCAGTTTCCCTTCCTGGTCCGTTTCACAGGTACTGCACAGCCCAACTATTCCTCAGCAGTCTGCCCCTTCCACTCTTGACACTACTGTCCCCACCCAGATCATGCTCTTGGAGTCATTTCCAAGAGGAAAAAGACTGAAACCTGTCCCCAAAGCCCTAAACTCCCCAAAGAACATCCCCAAGAAAATCTTAATCCAGTTATAATTAATCAGTACATTATTGCTCTAAATTAACTAGTCCCCCATAGAGATTTAAGTGGTAAATAAACATGAAAATTATGTCCTCTCCTTCCACTGCTTTTTCTAGAGTTGAAGGTGAACAAGGATAACCTATTCTCTCGCCGACCCCCACCCCGAGTTGTGTGTCACCCAGTTTGATTTGAAATGCTGTGGATACAGCCCATGGTCTGCTAGACCGTGGAAAATGATTACACGTGCGCTACGCACGGGGAAACCGAGGAAATGTTGCCATGGAAACTTTGATGCTGAGTTTTTAAGTATAAATTTTTCATTTGTGAAATTATAGCGACAGAACATTTTGTGCATAAAGATGGAGCCCTTCTTCAGAAGCGAGGAATGACCTTCCCATCTCACTAACCAACCGTGCTGAATGACAGTCTCAACCGTTGGTCACACTTGCCATTGTTTTTCTGCCAGCTTAATCACACTAGGCGTTTTCCGATCAAGGCATCCTTGAAAATACTTAAAATTCACGTCATTAAATGTATTGGCTTCACTTACAAGAGATTTTCTAGGAGAATAAATTAAAAGTACTGGACCCTGGGAAATACTTGGCTTCAGTTCAGTGTAATATTTTTATATTATACTCTTCTTATTATTCTATATATGATTTTATACTATTATTTTATATATTATTTTATACTATTTTTAATTGCGAAATAGCACTCGCCCTCATGTCTGCTTTTCTCTACAAAGCTAACGTAGGTAATTTATATAAAAACATGATATTTGGCCAATCATCGTCATCTCAGTGTATGCTTATAGTGTTTTCAGTAAATGCTTGTATTTATCCATCTTCTTTCACCTCAGAATAATGCTCATTCGAGACTTCCAGCAGGTTTTGGCATTCAGCTCTGAACGAAAGATTAGGGATTTTTTCTAAAAAGCAGTTAACCGGTGATGTGGGGAAATGAGGACTGAAACAAAACTTTATCAGCTCGTGTTCTGTTCAGCAACCAGCTCCGTGGGCTGTGCTACCAGCTTATTGACAGAGATCGCCTCTCTGTCATGAGAAACTTAAACAGAGTGTGTTATAAGAACGATATCATCTCCCCCACATGCTTTAGCATTATTAACAATGAACAGAAATATGACTAATGGAATTTGTAGTTCTTTTATATAAGATAATTATATGTGTATTAAGGGATCATAAGTCCCTCCAGTTACCTTCTATAAAATATATAGAGATATATATATAGATACACACACTCACACACACACTTTAGTTACACTGACAGAGCAATTACTTTTTGAAATATTTTATTCCAACCAACCTCAACCTATTGCATTGAATTACATCGGAACTAAGTAGGGTTTTTAGTCATTCTGCAGTAATGGTTATATCACTATTATATATAAACTCCTGTCTGAATTTGTCAAGAGGACAGAAATTTTAAAATGAGTTTTATTTAGGAACTGGATTTAGGCAACCCATGACAATTATATTTAAAATTTCTGCTCTGCAGGTTCTATAGAAATATGAACAGTGTATAAGCATGAAATGACAATTAGATCACTACCAAACTAGTGGATTTTAATCAGGCATTTTATTGAACGTAATCTAGTTTTTCTCACTGTCATCTTCCTGTCCATTTCAACTATATTAAATATTTCTTTGACTCCTATATAAATTTGCATTGAAGATATACTCATAGCTAAAAAGCCTGTTAATATATTTTCAGTTTCCATATTTTAGCCCATATTCCATTGCCCTCCCCAATACTTGCTTATTGCAGGTATCTAAAAGACAAGACATACAAACACAGAACAGATTAAAAGTATAGAAACAACACGTCACCTAGATCAAAGAACAGAGTGGAGAACCAATAAATATTGTCACTTACATGGTCATCAGCATTATGACAAAGGAGCCAAAGTAATCTAATGGGAAAGGAAAGTCTTTTTAACAAGCGGTACTGGAATATCAGGATGACTATATTTTAAAAAATGGACGGTAACTGCTCTCTCCCACCATATACAAAAATTGATTAATATAGATAATATGTCTCAATATAAAAGTTAAGATCATAAAGCCTTTAAAGGAAACAAGAGAGTTTCTCCATTACTTAGTGAAATGTTTAATTTTATGTTTAATTTTACTTGGCTAGGCTACGGTACCCAGATATTTGGTCAAGCAGGAATCTAGATGTTGGTGTGAAAATCTTTTTTAGATGAGATTAACATTCAAATCAGTAGACTTAGAGTAAAGCAGATTACTCTCCATAATGTAGTGGGCCTCGTCTAGTCAGTTGAAGTTGAAGGGTACATGGGAATGGGTTAGTAACGACAGAGAGGAGAGTATATCTTTTTGTATAGTTTTGACTCTTAGAACCATAGTATTGTTTCTTATACCACCCCCCAATAAATAAATAATTGAAAGCAACCAGGATGTGGGGGAAATCTACATGCAAATAGTAGCAAATGAGCTTAACTTTATTATAAATCAATAACATAACCACTTTAAAGGGGATGGGATAAAAAGAATTAGCCGTCGTAACTTTGGGAAGAGTATTTTGACTGGTTAATGTACGGCTAAAGAAAGAAATAACCATACACAAATATTATACTCTAGCTAGTAAATCTGTTTCTCACAGGGGTATGGGTTAGTATTTCTATACTTTATGGTCACACGAAGATGGGACAAATAAATGAATATATTCCAAATAATTTGAGCAAAGATTTTCACTGTCGTAAAAATAGTTTATAATTAAGGTAAAGAGGAAGGCTAGAATTAACTTTGTGGTGTTGGATTAGAATCGGAGTTTTTAATATAAACTCATGGTTTTTAATGTATGTGTACAAATAGCAATAGATATCGACATAGATGCATGTGTATGCTTGGGTTATCATACACACACGTGCACGTACATGTACGTGTGCATTTCCCCCCCAGCTCCTCAGAGTTCTCCAGTAGAAATGAGCACCCCTACGACTCAGATCTTTGTTTCTAAATACCATTGTTCAGTGAAAGGAATCAGGGCTCCTAGAAGTAGTGGTTAATCCCAGGACTGGAACAGTGTGAATACCCGAAGAACCTGGAATACTTGTGATCCTAAAAAATAAGGAAAGACTTGAAAAAGACTGGCAGCGTGTCGGGACATGGGAATCAAACCCAAGGACAATCAACGGCCAAAGTTAAAACAATTTGAGCAACAAAGTAAATTATGATAATATTGGATGATAACTCATAGAATAAAATGAACATACGTAAGTCCGGTTGACATAAATAATTGATTAAATAAATAAATGGAAGACACATTTATACCTCACAGAAGAATTCCAATTAACAAATTTGGAAAGAATGAGGGAAATAGAAAATCATCATGAGGTGAACACCAAAGTAACAATTGTTTTAGGCTATATTCCAAGGATGCTCAGATTGGTGGGTGAAAGTTTGAGGAGAAAGAGGATGTTAGGATGGCTTCAAAATATTTCCGCCGAGATATTTATCAATTACAAAAGGAAAAATAGTAACTGTTCAGCAGAGAAACCCATTGGACACTACGTTAACCAAATTGCCAAGGTCACCGTTGCTGCTGAGAAGACACGGTGCTATCCTGCGCCATCAGAGGATGCAGCGGCATTTCTGCTATTCTTGCCAGAAGTGGAAGGAAAAAAAGATAGCCTATGGAACTTTGGAAAAGAGTATTCCGACCGGATCTTGTAAGGCTAAAGGAAGAAATAACTGTCTCCAAATACCGTGCTCCAGCTAATCACTTCAATATGATCACGAGAAAGCTTCAGAAAATGCAAATTAAGAGATATTCTACAAGACAGCTGATCAATACTCATCGAGGTTCCATAGCATGAAAGAAGGAAAGCATGTGGCACTGTCACGGATGAGAGAGAACGGAGAAGCGACAGCCAAATGCGACGTGAGACCTGGAGTAGGTGCTGGGGAGAAAAAGAACATCGAGGAAACACCACTGTGGTTCGTAGGTGAGATTCGTAGTTTCCTTACTGGCATGGTACCGACATTAATCCCCTCGTTCTGATGCTGCGCCGTGCTACACGAGCGGTTAATATTGGGGAACTGCGTGAAGGGCGTGCGTGAAGGGCGTGCGTAAAGGGCGGGCGTGATTCTCTGTACTATTTTTGCAACTTGCTAAAGGTCTTACATAGTTTCAAAAATTAAAGCTCAGAAAATACTAGCAAATGGGACCCAGAAAAATAGGGCAATGGTAATATATCATGACCAAATTGGATCTCGTCTAAGAATGTAAATTTGATTTAATGTATGAAAATCAAGCAAAGTAACGGCGGCAGGCATCCTGTCTGTTTACTGTCTCCACAGCACTGTCCAAGGGAGAAAGCGTTAACCTGGTCGTATCTGCCTGTAAACTTACTAATAACAGACCTCCTGGGAAACGCGCTCGTGTAATTACTGGCAGGATAGTCCTTGTTGTACAATTTTTTTTTTTTTTTTTGCAGTATGTCCCCGATCCATTCTGATTATCTGTTACAGATCAACCATCAATTAATGTATTCATTGGGCGTTTCATGGAAATGTCACGTAAACTATATCTATTTGAATATAAAATGGAGATGGTTTATGACCATAGTTCCATAGTTGCTCCCGATTAATGTAGGTGACATTCCAGTGCGTCATTCTCCAAACCTCACAAGTTACAATTGGGCCTGTTGTGCCAAGAAGGATCGGGACAGTGGCCTTGGTGATTGTAGACTTACACTTAACCTGCACAAAGATTCAGAAAAAAAGTATATGATAGAATCTTTTAGGATACCAGGAATACAAAGCAACTTCCTTAATATAATAACGAATATCTATAAAAGACCTACATAAAATATGGTTAGAGTCCAAATATTGAATGCTTTCTCCCTGAAATTCTGAATGAGATAAGGAGATTATACTGGAGATCCTACCAGTGCAGGAAGACAACGAAATGAAGTGAAAGATATAGGAATTTGAAAGGAAGATATGTAAATATTAAAACTGGACCATGCCTGTCATAATTCAGCAGTATGTATAAATTCCAAGAGATCTGAAGGGAAGAGTTTTGACTCTAGATAGGGCGTGCGTGCTCCTGGCGAGTCGGCATTTTGCTTTTAACGGTGAGGTTGCAGCAAATGCTCAGACATTTCAAGAACTGATTTTTAGAAGCATCAGAGTGCTGTGGAAGCAACAGGTGTCAGATGGACTAACATTCTGGGGAGAGAAAAGCCCATCCCAGATGAGCTGATGACAACCGGCTGTTTTCTTCCCTGGTAGCACTTTCTAATTCTGGGCGTGAGCTGAGGATCAGATTTAACCCATGCAGATGGCCAGCACGCAGGGCGAGGATAAAGCAGGACAGCTCTTGGCAGTAGCTTGAGGGTGGTATGACAGGTCGGATGCTAGAAGAGATCCAAATGCTTGGCCGTGGGCTGTTCCCTGAAGTCTCTGGGTCCGCAGGGAGTTCTTGGCCCGATGTTCAAAGGCAAAGTGAAGCCTCCCCATGTTGGACTTGAGAAACGAACTCCTATTAGGAACCGAACAAAACAAAACCAGCCCCGTTAAGACAGTTGCCTGATTTTTATACTGAAAAAAAAGAGGGAAGGAGAAAGACTGAAGAGCTACACCCTAAACCTTTGAAACGAAGGATTCTTGGAAACCAGAGAACAATCAGGCTTTCAATTAAAATTCTGGGAGGGCCGCGCCTGAGGAATGGCAGGAACCTGATGTTCACTGGGTTTCTCCGAAACCAGAGGCCAGTCCTTATCCTGATCAAGCTCCGATTGGAATGAGGGGACGGTGCTCAGCTCATCTGTCCAGGTGAGCATTCAGAACGCTTCCCAACTCGTGTTACACGGCCAGTATAACTATGATACTGAACCACACGAGGATGTCACTTGTCCATTACCTGATAAAAAAATTATTACGCCTGCATCCCTCAGGAGCACGGACACAAATTAATAGCAGATCAATCCAGTAATGCATGAAAGAGATAATTTCTCATGATCAAGTTGAGTTTATACTAGAAATTCATAACAAGGGAAAATCAATGCAATTGGCCATATTTATAAGATAAAGGAAAAATTCATATGATCATTTCGATAGATGCAGATCATTTTATAAAATTCAGTACCCTTTCATGATGAAAACTGAGACCATTCCTACTATTCCTACTAGGAATAGTAAGAAATAGCCAGAGAGGTATTTTAGAGGAGGTTATCTTAAAAACACCCATCACTAACACAAGTGAAGATGTCCTCATCTTAATCCCCGTGAATGTAATATTTTATGTGGCAAAAGGGACTTCGCAGATGCGGTAAAGCGAAGCACTTTGAGAGGAAGATGTTATTCTGGAGTGTCCAGGTGGGCTTAATATGATCACATGGGTCCTTAAAATTAGAGAACCTTCCCTGGCTGTGACGTGAGGAGGGAGTCAGGATCGGAGAGATGCGACATTGCTGGCTTTGAAGGTGAAGGAAGGAGGCCGTGAGGCAAGGAATTCAAGATGCCTCTGGATGCCGGAGAAGGCACAGAATGGCCTGTGTCCTGGAACCCTGGAAAGAATGCAGCTCTGCTGACACCTCGCCTTCAGCCCTGTGAGGCCCATTTGGGACTTTGACCCGCGGAACTGTAAGATAGTAAATTCGTGTTATTTTAAGCCACTATATCTGTGGGGATTTGTTATAGTAATAAGAGGAAACGAAGACAGAGTTTGGTACCCGTAGTAGGGGGGTGCTGTAACAAATACCTGACAGTGGGGAAGGGTCTTTGAAATCGGACGGTGGGCAGAGGCTGGAAGAATTGAGGAACATGGTACAGAAAGACTAGATTTCCTCAAATAGACAGACTGCTGGTAGAAATACGGACATTAGCGCCCCTGCTGGTGAGGGCTCAAAAGAAGTGAGAAGCATGATGGAGAAATCCTATAATGTGCCACGGAATATGTTAATCGTCATAGACAGACTGTTGGTAGAAACGCAGATGTTAAAGGAGCTGCCGGTGAGAGCTCAGGCAGAAACGAAGAACGTGTGATTGCTAACTGGAGGAAAAGATAACCTTGTCACACAGTGATAGGACGCTACGTTGAAGAGTGTCCTCAAGCTATACCTGTCAGTCATGACCTTGGATTTTAACCGAGGAGCTTTCCAAGCAGAGTGTTGCAGGTACAGCCTGATTTCTTCGTGCTTCTCCTGGTAAAACGTGGGAGGAAAGAGGTGGATTGAGGGAGAACTGTTTAAACAAATAAATCAGCACTTGATGATTTTGAAAATTCCCAGTCATTTCAGACTGTAAAAAATCCATAAAATTTGGATATTCACAGGAAAGTGCCCTAGACAGAAAGCCAAGGGAGTATCTAGACAACCTTTTTCTGGTGCCTTGGAAAAACAAAAGACATAGTATTCAGTCCACAGAGGACTCTTTGAAGGGATTAGTAGTATGAAATCATGCATTTCCTCAGTCATCTTGGCAGAAGCCGAAAATAGAGATGGGATTATCTCAAAAAGACCTGTGGGTGAGCCTCTTATCTAATGAATTGAATTTCCGTGGCATACATGGGAGACCTTCAAGTTTCTTGAGAATGTTGTACCAGCAGAAACACTGCCAGCTTGCACTGGAAGGAACAGAGACAGAATGAAATGGAAGAAGACCATTAAACTCCCAAAATACCGGAGACAGGAAGCAGGCTGATAAAACCACTCAGCTGCTGTACATGCTTTCCTTTTTAAAGGGAAGAATGACTTGGAGGGCAGAGTTGACAGCCCAGAGAATAAAAACCTTGAGCCCAGAAGCAAGAACTGTGAACTGTGGGGGGATTATTTTATTTTAATAATTTAAATATTTTATTTTTATTTGATTAATTAAATTATTTTATTTTAATAATTTTATTTAAAATGTAATTCAGATTCAACCCAAATGGCCATCAATTGATGAATGGATAGACAAAATTTGGTCTAGCCATGCAATGGAATATTATTCAGTCCTAAAAAAAGATGCTACAGCATAGGTCAACCTCGAAACCATTATGCCGAATGAAATAAGGCAGATGCAAAGACCACATGTTGCATGATTCCATTTATATGACATGTCCAGGACAGGCAAGTTCATGGAGACGGAAAGCAGATTTCGTGGTTGCCGGGGGCCTAGGGGGTGAGGGAATGGGCGGTGACTGCTAACGGGTATGGGATTTATTTGGGAGTGATGAAAGTGTTCTGGAATTAGATCGTGGCGGTGATGGTTGCACGAGTTTGTGAATATTCTGCAAGTCACTGAATTGTACACTTTTCAAAGACGGTAAATTTTATGGTCTGTGAATTATATCAGTTATAAATGAGGAAAACAAGATTCTTTGGTTAGATTGAGTCGGAAGCGAGGATTATTATTTTTTGTTTATTTGAGAGGAGCACATGCAGCAGCGATGTGGGATGGCAGGGGACGGAAGGGCAGCCAAAGATTTCCTTAAGAAGAGCTGCCGAAGACTTCCTTCACGTTTTCTTCATGACATCCAATCAACGGAAGTTAGAAAGAATCTCAAGCAGTTTGAAAATGCTTTTTGCGTGTGTGTGTAGACTTTAAACTAACACCTTCAGAGACAGAAGCATGGGGGCCATGGTCCTATAAATATTACGGAAGTAGAAGAAGTGGTCTCTGCAACCAGGAAGTTTATCATTTATTTTGGGGTCAAAAGGTTAACAAAGAGGTCATGCGGTACGATATATAACTGAGTGCTAAGCTGTAGGATACAAACTACAAATCTGTAAGACCTTAGAGAGGAAGATCGAAGAATCTGAATAAATTCACCCCCATTCCTTGTCACTAAAAGGACTTTTGTTTTTCTGGGGATCCGAGGCACAAGCAGAGACCTCCGTTGTAGATAATGGCCGTCCCACTAGTCCCCTCTAAATTCCAATTAAGTTGCCAAATATTAAAATAAAAGCAAAGTCCAGGTTTCATTTTTTCAAAAAGTAGTATGTTTACAAGGTGTACAATATCTTAGAAAATACATTATTCCTCCTATGTATTTGGATCTGAACTCCTCGATGCCTCTCACTGGTTTCGTGCCCCCCACTTTCCAGCAGAGTCTTAAACATAGTACATAGCTGACATATTGGCTGCCGAATACTGAAACCCACGTCTGTCTGGGCCATACCTACCATCGCCCCTTCCTGGGTGATTAGCATTCCAGTTAGTTCTTTTACCAATTTACCGAACAGTGTTCCTCTCTGGTGTCAAAACTGCCATGTCCTGTGAGTACTACAGGTTAAATTTAGCTACGTTAAGAGTGTTCATGATATTCTGGAGATCCTAGAGAAATAGGATCCTTCCAAGAATGTACCTCTCAGTAACTCTCCGAATGTTCTCCACAGCCTTGCTCTTCAATATTAATATTCTAGCGTACCCCCACATCTCCCTCATGGTCAAGAAGACACCCGCTGTCGGAGCATCATGCCTACAAAGCCAAATCATTTGGGGAAATTTTAAATGAACGTAAATCAAATCTCCAACTATCAATTTTGGGTTTCAAAGCTTTACGATTTCTATTATGTTTCTTTATTATATTTATATTCTGGAATTCAGTGTGGAATACTGAGGCCAGGACCTGGGGGAGGCCCATTGGACAGGCCCTCTGGAGAGGCAGTATGGCACAGTGGTTCACAGCCAGGGTACCGGAGGGCAACCCCCACCTGCTGCTTCGTCACTTCTTACCTCGGGTTCTCTGTGCCCTGCTTTCCTTATCTGTAAAACGGGGACAGTAATGATACACTTACCTCTCAGGATTGTTTTGAGGATTAACTGACACGATGTGAGTAAAGTACTTAGGGAAGGATGAGCACACAGTAGGAGTCGTGTAAGTGTCGCCCCTTAGTACTGTCTGGAAACTGCAGCATCTAATGGGATGTCTCTGCTGCCGAGTAACTGAGATGTTTGCCAGGGAGCTCTGTGCTCCTGGGCGCGGCAAAGAGGGGCCTCGGAAAGGTTGCGCGGCTTCTTCGCATCATATAACTTACACTGGGACCGGGTGGCATTGAAGCAGCAGAGCAGCGAACGTTAACCGGTCCACTGTTCATGGAAGGCACTAAGCAGAGTGACGCATTCCTTCTTCCCTCCTCTTTTACCTCTGTACCCTGTTTTTCCCCTTCCCCTCGTTTCCTCCTTTCTCCTGCATTTCTTTGATTGTAATCTCTTGTATCTTAAAATCGTTTTCTACGCCGAAGCTGGGAAATGACTCTAAAAAGGTAATATTGAAAACACATTTAGTCTGATGTTATAACCAGGAAATTAAATTTTGAAGTTGTTATTCTGCTTTGACGTTGTTTTCTGTATATTTAACTGTAGAAGAGCGAGTGGTCCCCTCTAAACATGCCACAGTCGGCCACAGAGGAAATTGCGTTTCCTTCTGAGGTTTGCAAATCTGGATGCATTTATATGAAAGCATGGCATCCCTTCCCAGCTCCCTCCAGGCTGCGGAGCATAGAGAGCTCAATATCACATTGCCCCCTTTTGATGAGAAAATGCCCCTTTGCACGTACTGTCATCCCAACTTGCCCTTGTTTGGGGGTTGTAAAAATCAAGCTAATGATCGAAGGTACAGTAGGAGAGCTTTTTTCTTTATGTCGATGGTATAATTTGTGTTATTTTCTGGGCTTAAATATATTTCTGTCTGTTTGAAACTACACGTGGAAACTGGCATTGGTGATGGAGAAGGACATACGAGATTCTGTTATGAGGACGGACACGATGTCACAATTTAAAATGTCACTTTTGGTTTTTAAGTAGCACTGGGACTTGAACGGACACCTGTCGATGCGGTATTCTCAGCTCGTTCTCCACATATGGCACACAGAAGTAGTTGTATTGCAACTAGAAAAAAATACCTGGGAGGCAGTGATAAGTTACGATCACCATGGTAACCCAGCAACAGCATATGGCAAAAACATAGTCACATTATCACAGTTCCCCTTACATATCAAGACAGGCGTTAGCGATCTAGCTCTGGGAAAGATCACAGAGAAACTCAGGCTCATCCATTCACCCAGGACTTTTTTGAGAGGTCTCTGGGGTAAGAGTAAGTTTGAAGCCAGGTGATGAGTTAAAAAAAATAAATAGAGGAAAGTTCCCCGCCCTTAAGGACTTGCCCTCCGACGACATTCTGCAAGCCCACAACTGTGCTGGAAACTAAGAAAAGTGAGACACAGTCTCTGCCTATGACAGAAAATGAAAGTCCAGTTTGAGTCATTCTGTCATCAAGTCCTAAAGCTGTTTTGTCCTTTCTAATGGTGTTTCCAGGGCTCCAGATCCACCCCAACTCAAGGGGAGAGGTGGTGTCTCCTTCATCTTTACAAGTCCAGTGTCTCATGCCGTGCCTGACACATAGCGAAGATTCAGTAGTGATGTGATGTGTGACGAAGGGGCGGCCACGCTCCCCCAAGACCCAGGCCGCCTCGGAGCAAACAGCCCATTTCCCAGGCTCTGTGCCAGTACTACGCAGACCCTAACATTTGCTCTGCCTTTTAAGTAGCTGCTCTTAATAATGAATTAAGTAACTATTCTCGAATATTAGCAAGTCTTTAACCATGATTGTAATTTATTATCTGAAACATCTCGTTTTCTTAGGAATAGTTGTTCAGACTGAAAATCATAGAAACCAGAAGAAATATGACAACTTATTTAATCTCGTAATCGACTATCAATGACAGCTTAATAAGAAGTGAATCAGTTTCGCTTTGGCCAAGTACTGCCAGAAAATATACACCCAGCTTGGGAACATGCAGAAATCCATAAAAAAGATTTCGTGCTTCCGGGGCCTGTACAGAAATCATATGGATTTTTAAAAACTGTATAAATGTTACTTTAAATGCAATTATCACATTATTCCATGAATTTCATGGAGCACTGTTAATGAAGCATGCAATTCCCAAAGTAGCTCCCTGGCCAAGTGAAAGTGTAGAAAGGTGTGTTGTTGTTTTGTTTCTCTTGCAAGTGTGGATATGTGTCAGAGGTCAAGCCACACTTTACGGGAGTTGCAAACTCACGTGTCTGGCTGAGCACATTCGCCAGAAGCCAGGGGACTTGCAAAGACTGAATGGGCTGGAGCAGAGGATCGGCCCCTCGGGACTGAGACACGTGGGCTCTCAGGAAATAAGGTTCACCTCTCGACACGTTTACGTCGCTCTGTTTGGCAAACTTACCCTGAGGAGGGAGAGACAAAGGCACAGACAGGCAGGGGGACTTCGGCGTCCGGTCACATAGTGAAGGGCAGATACGAGTCCTCCTGTCAAAGTTCTTATTTCGTGTCCCCACTGAGCCGGGTCCTTTCCTTCTGCTTCCTTTGCAAGTCACACATTCCCTCCTGTCAAGCCCAGACATGAACTTGAGGCTAGGACGGATTGCTTGTTGAGAAATGAAACACGGCTCCACAGTCCCTCAGCGAAAGCCTTGGGGGCTATAATGCAGCCCATTATTTTTCGGATTTTATATTGTATAACACCCCCGACAGAGCCTGAGGCAGAACCCAGAAGTCATTAATTTTTTTTTCAGCGAAAGGCATGAATATTTGCACGAAGTGGGATAGAGATTACAAGTAGCCTCATGTTATTTCAGGTCAGATTTTCTTGCCAGATGAGATGTGAAAAAACTGAGTTCGCACATTATTTTTGACTTTGGAATTGCGAGGATTGTAAAGCACTCAGCCCCCACCCCCCGCCTCCCACGTGACCCCACCTGCCGCTGCCGGGGTACGTGACTCACAGTCTTCCGGACCACAGTCTTTGGTCTTACACCTGCTTTAGCCCGGGGAGTGTACCAGGATGACAAAGGGGCCGCCTTACCAAGGCTCTGTGACGATGTGGTGGTTACCCAGGAAACCTGAGGGCGTCGCGCCAACTGAAATAAGCCAGCCGCCAAAGGACAAATACTGTCTGATTCCACTTATACGAAGTACCTAACGCGGTCAAGTTCATAGAAACAGAAAGCAGAACGGGGGCTGAGGGGAGGGGAAGAGGACAAACTGCTGTTTAGTGGGTATGGAGTTTTGGTTTTGCAAGATGAAGACGACCTGCCGCACAACGTGACTATACTAAACGCGACTGAACTGTATACTCAGACATGGTTAAAGGAGAATATAATGTGTTTTCTTAACCACAATTAAAAATGATGATAAAAACGCAGCCCAAACAAACAAAAAACCAAGAAGATAATTTTTCAGACGTATTTTGCCGTGATATAAGACCATTTGGAATTAGAGCGCTTATCATGAATCCACGGGTATGATAATTAGATAATTGGTCTTAAGTTTGTAGAAGTCGCTCCAGCTTTCTGTATTGACATACCTGATGCCCCTTTGGGTGCGAATCTTCTTGTCCCGGTTTAACTGTCACATTTAGCCCTGCGGTTTAGTGCAAAAGGCTTTCTGACTGCATGCAAAGCAAAATAATTTTCAGAAACAAAGAAAATATCACAAAATTTTAAGATTTTATTGATTTGTAAACTTACCCAAATGGAATGCAAGATTTGAAGCAGGCTTACGAATGAATTTAATAAATCCAGGACCCATGTGTGACATTGAATATAGGCTGCTCATTTTGATTACTGGAGCTGCAAATAAATACCTTAAGTGTTTTACCAGAAAATTCCGATATCTTGGAAATAATGAATAGATCTCAATCTAATTGTTTTGTCCAAATCGCACCATTCTCAAAATGCAGTCGCTCTTGGTCTCCAGCTCATTCCGTGTTTTTTTGTTTCCGAATCCTCCAGAATCCACAGGGCTTGCATATGAATGAACAGTATAGTTGGTCGAATGCAGTGGTGTCACGTGTCAACTCATCTTGACCGAAAGATCTGTGAGAGCGGGGACCGCCTTTTATATTTCTTCGGTGACTCTGGTGCCAGCGCTGTGTTCAGGACATCATTGTGTGACCATACTGTTCTGAATTAACCACAAAGAGTCACCCGTCTCCCCAAGGTGTCTCGGTTTACTTCTAAGCCGTTTGGTCCGAGGGGGTTATCAGCCTGGCTTCACGGAGTGGGGGTGGGGCCTGGAGACCGTTCCTTCCGAAGACATCAGTCGGGCCTGCCAGTTCTCATGCCCACCACGTCCCATGCCTTCCCCCTAACCAGTGCTCCCGCTCCTGATCGTTTCAGGCTTCTGCGTCCCCCGCCAGCTCACTTCCCGTTGGCTTCCACACGCCGACCATCCTCGGGCGCGGTTTCCTGTTTGCTAACCAGCTGCCAGCTCGGGTACCACATGCCCATCACTTCCGTCCTCCAGAAATGGGTGAGTGTGTTGATCTTTATTCCTTGTCCATGTATGCCTTTGATTTGCTCATTCACTCATTCATTCATTCAAACTAACTTACTAACTGTTTTTTGCTGTCATTTTAGTAGGATTGGGGATGGACAGGAGATAAGTACACGTTTTCTATGTATCACATTTAACTGACGACATCACCAGGCCATTATGATGAGTATAAAAGTTAGCCCAGAGAATGGTCTCAGCGATGGCCTGGCTGTGGGGTCTGGGAGAGAGGCGTGGCAGGCGTGAGATTTTAAAGAAATTCTTTCACCCTGATGAGGATTTTTACTAAATTCAGAAAACAATGCAGAGCTTCCGTAGAAATTTAAGAAGCTTTTAGTGTGGTTTGGTTTCTCTCATCTCTGAGTTCACATTGGCGTTTTAGTCTCCAACAGACTTGTCTGAGGGGATGGAAATATTCTTTCTTCGTGCCGTAGCACTTAGGCACTGGTGGCTACTGAGCATTTGAAATGTAGTTAGTGAAACCAAGGAACTGAACCTTTAATTTCATGTAATTCGAATAATTTAAATCTAAGTAGCCACACATGATTAATATCTCTTCAATCGGAAAGCGTAGCTCTTCTATGATTTGCTTTTGTCCTTCCCTAATTATTTCATGATGTCTGCCCTGTCACCCCAAAAACAGATTCTGAGACCCCAAAGATAGTGAGTGACCTGCTCGAATAATCTTGGCTCATAGTTTAATAACTCATAGCACAGAGCTGGGCTGTAAGTGGAATTACTATGTGATTTGATGAGGGTGCATGTTGAGGGTGACAAGCGGGACACACGTAGCCATTAGTGGCGTGGACAGATGCCGGACAGTGCCGAGAAAGACAGGAAGGCAGAGAGCAGCAGAAACTGGGATCTGTGGAAATCGCCAGGGAAGAGAAGCGCCGTAGAGAAACGTGACGAAGAAAGTGGCATCGAGTCACTGTAATGACAGAGCGTTGGAGTCGTGAGCAGAGGCTGTGGTGGCAGCGACTCCAGGACAACCTGATCACCAAGTTGCCTCCCAAGTAACCGAACTATCTGGTGTCCACTGTATGTGTATGTCCCCTGTGCCCTTACCTTGAGGTGACGCATGGACTTCCTCCTCGAAGTAACCTAAGTACCTCACGGTGCCCTTGGATTCTAAAAAAAGCTGAATGTGGAAACAAACGCTGACTCAGTCAGCCTCCCGGGCTCAGCTCCCTCCGCTGCAACGCTTTGGGATGAAGCCAGATCATCTTCAGCCTTGCGATCAGCTGTCCTAACACGGGATGGTCTGGGGACAGAGGGGACGGTTCTCACAGCGGTGCTCTAAGAATGTGACAGGAAGAGAGGTCGTCAATCCAGAGTCCTCTTTCCTGCGTTTGTGGAGAGGTCACTGGCATAAGGAGGCTGCCTGGACCTGCCACGTCTGACAGAAGCTCGGTTGGTGGAATGTCAACTGATGTGAGCCTTTTGTGTTGCTGTCTCTACATAAAAGCGGGTGTTTTTTTTCTATTATAAATACATATTTATTAGAGGTAAGATGAGGAAAACAACATCGCAGTTACTCGCCGAGATGGTGAGTAAATTCACATACTTTTTCCCTCTTCACTTTTCTCATCCAGTGTTTCGTCATGAACATTTTTCTGTCATTAAATGTTTTATGAAAATTAGATTTCCGTAGCTGCACAGTATTATAGCATATGGATATACCAAAATTGAACTAATTCTGTTATTGAAGTTTCCCCCGTATTTCAATATTTTAAATAATGCCCTGAAGAATGTATTTATACACAAATCTTTATGTTCATCTCTGTACTTGTTTTGGATAAGCCACTAAAAGCAGAACCTTGAACATGTGTAAGGCATTTGACACCCACTTTTAAACTGTCCCCCAGAAAAGTTGTGCCAGTTTCTGATCCTACTAGAAAAGACTGTAAAGGTACCCGATTTTCTTACACCCAGGTCAATATTGAGGATTATCTCCCCCCCCCCAAACTTTTGCCAAATCAACATGTGATAGAAAATCTCATTTTCAAGTGCATCTCTTTGATAATTGATGATGACCCTGTCTTCGAAGGTTTAATGGCCATTTTCATTTCTCCTTTCATGAATCATCTCTTAAGCGATTTGCCTGTTTTTCTTTTGGTGTGCTTATCTTTTTCTGGTTGATTTTAAGAGCTCTCTATGTACGAAGGACGTTATCATTGGTCTTTGTAAGGCCAAAAAAAAATACCCTGAATTTGCTCTGTTGCTAAAAGGAAAAGAGACTTCTGCCACCTCTTTTTTTCAGAGCATTTCCTTTGAAAAATTAGTCCTTATTTATTAATCCTTTCTCTGTCCCTTCAATGTGCCTGTAATTCTTTTTAGAGGCTAAATGAGCCTGTTGCCAGCAGTGCAGCTTATAAGGCTTCGCTTAAGGGCTTGGAGCCCGTTATTTGAAATGCACACGTCTAGGAAGAGTGTGCCTCTAACATCCAGTCGTCCATTCGCTGTGGGGAATTAACCTGGGCTCCTGGCTCTAAGCCTGCTTGTCCTAGAGATACGAGGAGAAGTCATATCTTTCCTTCAGATAGAAAGATTAAATTAGTTCATACCCATTAAGAGTTTAGGGCAATGCCTGATGCCCTTAAGCATGCAAAGAAACATTGGCTAATACTATCACGATCATCTTACTATTGATAAATGTATTTAAAACGGGGGTATTTCTTTTCTTCTGGAAGAGCCGCCGTTGGAATGAGGACTCGTTAGCTTCTGGGCGGGAGGGTGGCGCCCTGTGGGTGAGCCCGTCCCTTCGCTGGAGCTTCCGTTTGCTCGTCTATTAACGCCTCGCAGAGCTTTGGGACCGTGGACGGCGTGTTAGTTTCCTCGGGTCCCCGTAACCAAATACCAACGGCGGGGCTTAAAAGACAGAAATTTATGGTCCCAGTTCTGGAGGTCAGAAGTCGGAGACCCCGGTGTCGGAGGGCTGGCTCCTTTTGAGCGCTGTGAGGGCTTGGAAGGCCTTCACCTGCACATGGCGTTCTCCTGTGTGGCTGCCTGGTCCCCGTCGCCCTCCCTAGTGGCGGGCTAGGGCCCACCCTAAACACCCTGCCCCCGTATAACACCACGTTCTGAGGATGTCAGCGATAAATTTGAGGGAACAGATTCAACCCATAGCACATGGCGAAGTCCCCTGTCCGCGTGTGACGACTGGAGACAACGGCTGGCAGCAGTGCCCGGGTGCAGCCTGTCCCCAGCCACGGCCACCGCGCCCAGTCCCGATGCCACCGAGAAGAGGCGTCTGCGAGCCGAAGGCCGGAAGGTCTCATTTTAACCGTCGGAAAGGCGTTTCCTAGAGAAAATCATTTAAATGAAGTTTCCTTCTTCACCTTCACTTGCTAAATCTGTTCGCCGAGGATAAAATCTCACTCTAGAAAATTCAGAGGAATTTTTTAAAACCTTTACGTATCCAGGAAACTTGTCCAGTTCTGACTTGAGTCTTGCGAAACCTACACGTCCGGGTAGATTTTACTCGTGTTGCCAACAGCCTGAGCTTGAATCGACTTGCTAATGCCAGAGCAGGGAGGACGAGGGGACGGTGCTAGCTGGGATTTTTCTTTTTCCTTCTAAATCACGTAAAGATCTTCCTGGCAATTACACCGCATGGGAATCCGCCTCGACAAAAATGCCATCGTTTCCACAGCACGTTGGTGACTGCTCCGTGGCTCAGCACGTGAATTATTAGGAGGCTCGTGCGGAGAATTAGTCACGAGCACGGACAGAAAAAGAAAAAGCTGGAGGAAGGGAGCGATCAGCAGGGCACCTCGTCTGCTCGTGAGGAGGACGTTGGTGACGCCGCTCACAGCCCTCCTTCCCCCCCCGCCGCCGGCTCCTCTTCCACCCGCCCGTCGTCCGGGGCCGAGGGGGGACATCTGCTGCCAGCGTGAGGAGAGGAACCACGGATGGATGTGGGGACAGTGGCTAAGGGGCACGAGAGGGTATAAATAAGGCGTGACCAGGCTCGTCCTCCTCCGTCGTGAAAGGCTGGGGCTCCAGGTGGTGCGGTTATTCCACTTGAAGTCAGACCGAGGCTGGACACCTTCCATTCGGACACTTTGAATCGTCACTCGACTTCTCTGAGCCTAGGGGTGAACGACGCCCACCCTGCAGAATTACTGTGGTGACTGATATGTCCCAACAGATGTAGCAGCGACCACTGAACGCCCAATCCGAACTCG
>NW_006442117.1:1529854-1579691 GCF_000325575.1 Pteropus alecto | reverse complement strand
CAGCAGTTCCCTAAGCCAGCGGTCCCCAACCTTTTTGGCACCAGGGACCGGTGCTCTTACGAGCATCTCAGGTCATGCTACCGGATGACCTGAGGTGGAGCCGAGGCGGTGATGCCGGCGTCGGGGGGGTGGCTGCAGACACAGACGAAGCTGCACTCACTTGCCCGCCGCTCACCTCCTGCCGTGCGGCCCAGTTCCTTACAGGACACAGACGGTACCTGTCCACGGCTCGGGGGTTGGGGACCCCTGGCCTAAGCTAAGGCAAGACAGCTATGCTGTGCCCATCTTGCGGGGTCGACAAAGGCTTTGGTTTCTTTCAGACATGCCGGAATGGGAGCGAGTGTCAGGAGCAGAGGAGGAAGTGATTCGGTCAGCAGAGCTGGACCAGGGTCTTACAACTGCAATTTGCAAAGACATTTTCTCCTATTTATAACTGTCAGGAAGTGGATTCCTAGAAAAATCTCGAAGTCATGGATGGACAGCTGATGAGCTATTTGAATGTAGTCAACAGAGGAAAAAGCTGTAATGTAACCTGTTCACCGACCAGATTGGGGTTTCTTTAGAGAAGGCTCTTGTTTGGCTGGTTCCACGGTTGCCTGGAGAGAGGGTCGTGAGCGTGGGAGGTGACTGTTGCACGCGGCAGATGCTTCTGGCGGCTGCGGAACGTGGGTAGGCTAGAACTTAACATTCTGCCATTGTCTCCTCTTTAGGGGCCAAGTAAGTGGGGGAGGTGGGAGCCATTCGGTTGGCTGCTGGTATGGAAAATGCAACCTCAAAATAATCTAACATTAAGCACTTTAAGTGGGAAACAATGCACTCCTCCCAACACAGTGTATTTCATCGTAGATTGCTTGCTTCCGAGTTTATTCTGCATAATATAACCTTCATTTCTCAATATTTTCCCTGTGGGCAATTTATAGTTGACTTTGCTAATCACTGCATTTCAGGAGTGCTTCATCCTAGTAGCCAGTACCCTGTTCATCTTTTTGTCTTAAGTAACATATCCAGCTCAAAAACATGTGTTGACCTTGTACCATGTGCAAAAGACTGTGCCGCACGAGAGGCTGTAGGGATTACTGAGTCGCAGTTCGCGCCCACCAGGATATCAGACAGCTTTCCGGGGGGGAGGCGGGATTGATCAAGTGGGGAGACGGAGGGTCAGGGAGGGTGTGAGAGAACTTGGAGGATGGCCAAGGAAGACTTGGAGGCCATTCTGGACTGGGGTGCAGACTGAGCAAACCCAGGAAGTGAAAGTATTTGTGGATGAAACTGTTTAAGCCACGTCGTTAGTTAATGGTCATCTCTTCTATGCTGCCTTTCCATTTTAGCAAATGGTCCCGTGTGGGGACAAGGCTGGAGGAAGGTATTTGGGGATGGGGGCCATTCGCTGTGTTCTTAGATCACGCATCATCAGGACTGGAGCAGGACCTGGCCAAGTGAAATGCAGATGGACCTTCGCATTCGCTGTGTTCTCCCCAGTTACTTGATCTTTTTTTGTTTTTTTATTAAAAGGGATTTTTTTATTATTATTATTAAAAGGGCTTGGAAGGCCAAAATTAAAACTGAACCCGATAGCATTTTTTTTTTATTAAATAAGTTTCATTAAAAAAAAAAAATGCTATCGGGTTCAGTTTTAATTTTGTTTTTTAAAGAATTTAAATCAACCATCCATAAAAAGAAGTACAAAACTTCACCTTGTGTGGGTAACTTCCCGTACCGATCAAATAGCAAAACGCAGTGAACACGGTGCAGATGTAAAACCTGTTCACTGTGGTCACGCTGTCCCCACTGTGGCTGACTCTGCAGTCATTTACAGAGAAGACTTCTGTACAGGCCTGGTCCTGAACTGACCCTACGCAGGAAACATCCACGGTGCTCCCTCCGGGTCCTGGGACTCTGGGAGGTCTCCTTTGTCACAAACTTGGGCGACGTCTGTAAGACTTGGGGGCGTGTTCTCAGTTCAGAGGCTCTCTCGTCCCAGGACAGAAGAGAGGAACTGGGAAGACGAGCGTCCTGGTGGCCTGGCTGGACAGAGCTGGTGCGGTCCATGGACTGAGACAGGGAAGAAGAGGAAATAAATACAATGAGACTCGTTCTCCCAAATCCTCACTGTTGTACATCACATAGATTTGATGTATTTTTGCGGTCTGTAGTTCCCACACCCAAATGTGGCAGGTTATTACCACTAAAAGTCCGGGTGATTTTCTGGAGATTCGCTGTCAGTAATATTTACACACATGAGCTAGATTTAAAAAATATGGAATCAATTTAGGTTTAAGTGAGAATAGTAAGATCGTCTTTTTCTCTTGTTTTAGAGAACAATATATTCTATTTTCACTTTCTTTTTGATGCTTCGTATTCAGATAGAACAGGTCAATAAATCAATAAGTATCATTTTCTCATTTGTCGAAAATCACGAAATGAGTACAGATTTCAGCCTTCCAGGCATAAGAACGCACTGAATTTCACAGCATTAAGCACCCAATGAGATAACAGCCAGATATGATAATACGTTTCCTTATAAGAAACGGTTAACATTCCTTTTCATCCCTTTTCCTTTTAACAATTCTCTTTAGATTTATTTTTTACTTTAAAATTTTAATCTATGTGGACATTACTATAAATGCAGCAATATGAGATCAACAACAAAAAATTGTTACCGCGTCCTCCTGTCGTAGACACTGAGGGCTGAAAAAGACCTTCAAGAATTATTAACCGCCCTCCCTCACCCCT
This sequence comes from Pteropus alecto, assembly GCF_000325575.1. Classification (NCBI taxonomy): domain Eukaryota; kingdom Metazoa; phylum Chordata; class Mammalia; order Chiroptera; family Pteropodidae; genus Pteropus; species Pteropus alecto. The sequence continues at coordinate 1,576,958 of NW_006442117.1, read as the reverse complement.
CACTTCACGGAGTGTGCGATGCCCGGGGAGAAGGGCTTGGACCGAGGCCGCACCGAGGGTTTTGAGCAGAACCAGAGCTAGAGGTGGGCGGGCCTCCTGCTGGTGTGAGCTGGGGCCACAGGAGGCAGCAGGAGAGATGCTGGTTTGGACAAGGGTTTTCGCGCGTTGTCAGCGGAGTGATGAGGAGCAGCGCAGGGAGGGCGGGACGGGAGATGCACTGTCATTTTAAATGTAGGGGAGACGTTGGTTTACTTCGTGGCTGAGAAAGGAGATGACAGGAAGGAACCGAGGACCCAGGAGCAGCAGCACTGGGAGGAAGAAGCTGGCCGCGGTGACACTGGAGGACGTGGGTCAGGAGCAGTCGGGGATGGGTGTGCAGGGAAGGTCAGACACCAGGTTTCTCAAAACAAACGGGGATCGCGACAAGAGCGGGGACGGCCAGAACAGCAGGTACATGTGCTCTCAGCTTCCACAGGCCCGACCAGCCCAGCATGGCCCGTCAGGCACCGCCGACGTCACCTGCCTGCTCCCATGGGGACAGAGCTTGTTTCAAAACATAGGTGGTGAGGCCAGCTGTGCAGGAGACAATCGCCATGGCAAAGATAGTTTTCAGTCACAGTTCCCAAGAGGAGGGCCACGCCATGCCATGGGAGCCACAAGGTGAAGCACCAGGCTCGGCCAGCAGGGAGAGGCAGAGGCAGGGGCGAGGACTGTGCCAGGAGCCCCTACGGGCAGGGCATGGTCAGCAGCTCGGGACTGGCTTGTTTGAACAACTTCAGGGGCTGTCCCGGGCGTCTGATGTCTGGCTCTGGGTGACTAGGGCGGGGGGATACGGCCCAGGGTGAGAACCCACAGGGGGAGGGGGTTGGATGTGGGATCAGGCATGCTGAGGGCTAGTTGTTTACTCGCTCTAAGAGCTGGCTGTCCCCAGGAGGGGCAGTTCCTCCAGGGCCAGCAAGGCTCAATCTCAGGGTGCCAGACTCGGGAATAAAAGGTATGATTAATACAGTCTCCATTAGCACAGCACTCCCGGCCTCACCAGGGAGGGTAAGTGACTTGTCTGTTGGGCGTTTGGCAGAAACCTGGGTGTCATTGTCCATCTTTTTGCTTGGATGGGGCCTGGCTTTAGAGAGCACGTGTTACTCTGTCCGTCCAGGGGAAGCTGAGCACAGAAGCCGGGCCCAGCAGTGGAGGATGGCAGTGGCCCGACCCACCTCTGACTGGCCGATTCCTTGGCCAAGTACTGGGAGGACCACTCACCTGCAGATCCGGGCCGCATTCAGCAACACGGCCGAGTGAAAATCCAACCGATGATTGATCACATTCCTTGGTTGGGTCAGAAATCCGGTGACAAATAGACATATGATATTACCGTGTCCTTTTTCATAAGGGTAACAACTGCAAAAATAGGGAGATCGATTTTGATCCCGAATCCAACCCAGTAAAGTGGCCGGGGCCCCAAATGCCAGCTCAAAGAATCTTGGCTGCCATTTAACTGTTTCTGCTAAGGTTTTGTTGTCGTGCCTTTTCTTTACGAACATGTGACGTATTTCCTTGGGGATGCACAGCATCGCGTTCCAAAAGGGCCCTTTTTGTCACTAGTCAGTTAATCTTGACAGAGTTCAGATCGCTTGTCCTTGAGGTGAGCACACATTAGAGTGAATTTCTCTCCCAAGACAGCCGGGTCACTGTCAACAATTACTTGGCACTTCCTCTTCCTTCAGGAACCTTAACCCAGTGGCTGACTGTGCACCCTGACGTCTTCTTCCTTATTCCTCCCAGGCAGCACACTGCGCTTTCTGAAACTGAGCTCGATTTACATTCCCTGATGTGCCAGGCTTGCCGCAGATGGGGGCGATTCAGATGGAAATGATAAGAGGTGGAGGAAGGGGGGACTGTGCTCAGTCAGTTCACTCATGACATTTTGTTTATCATGAAGCAATAAATTAACCCAGTTTTTGAGACACATTTACACATAGTAAAATACATATCTCATTGTACGTTTGGATGAATTTTGACAAATGTAACAACCATGTAAAACAAGGGATAGAATTTTTCCATCACCCTTTACAGTCAGTTACCTCCATCACACACACACACACACACACACACACACACACAGAGGCAACCACCGTTCTGATTTCTGTCACCATAGTTTAGTCTTCATCATTCCAGAACTTCGTATAAATAAAATCAAATAGCATCTACTCTTTTGTGTAAGACTACTTTCATTAAATATTAGTTTTCTGATCTATTTATGTTATTGTGTATATCGGTAATAGATTCCTTTTTATGCTGAGTAGTATTTCATTGTATAGATATACAACACTTTTAGAGTACTTCTTTGTGCGTGCGTGTAAGGCCAATCTAACTTGTTCCTTTTCCTTTTTCTTTTTTTTAATTTTTATTTCCAGTTAGAATTGATGTTTAATATTATAAGAAAACATTACGAGCATTTATATGCCAATGAATTGGACAATCTAGAAGAAATGGATACATTCCCTTTAACATTTCTTGTAATACTGGCTTGGTGGTGATGAATTTCTTTATCTTTTTCCTGTCTGGGAAGATCTTTATCTCACCTTCAATTTTAATTGATAGTTTTGCTGGGTAGAGTCATCTTGGTTGTAGGTCTTTACTTTTGATCACTTTGAATAATTCATGCCAATACCTTCTGGCCTGCAAAGTTTCTGTCGAGAAATCAACTGACAGTTTTATGGGAGCTCCTTTGTAAGTAAATAGCTGCCTTTCTCTTGCTGCTTTTAGGATTCTCTCTTTGTCTTTAACCTTCGGTGTTTCAATTATGATGTGCGTTGGGGTAGACATCTTTGGGTTCATCGTGTTTGGGACTTTCTGGACTTGTATGTCTATTTCCTTCACCGGGTTAGGGAAGTTTTTCATCATTATTTCTTCAGGTAGATGCTCAATCTCTTGCTCTCTGTCTTCTTCTGTCGCCCCTATCATGCAAATGTTGTTATGCTTGGTGTCTTAGAGGTCCTTAAACTTTCCTCATTAAATTTTTTCTTTTACTGTTCCAATTAGATGTTTTCTGCTACCTCGTCTTCCAGTCACTGATTTGCTCCTCTGCTTCATCTGTTCTACTGTTAATTCATTCTAGCATATTCTTCATTTCTGTTATATTCTTATTTTCTGACGAGTTCTTTTTTTATGGTGTCTATGTCCTTTTTTATGCTTACTGTCTCTTTGTAGAAGTTCTCACTGAGATAATCGATTTTTCCCTTAAGTTCACTGAGCATCTTTATAACCAGTATATTGAACTCTGTATCTAGTAGGTTGCTTGTCTCTATCACTTTAGTTCTTTTCTTGGCGTTTTCTCCTGTTCTATCATTTGGGACATGTTTCTCTGTTTTCTCATTTTGGCTCCCTTTCTATATTCATTTCTATGTATTAGGTAAATTTGCTATGTTTCCCAGTCACAGCCGGATGGCCTTATGTGGTAGGTGCCCTGTGTGGCCCAGGGGCTCCTCGCTCCTCCAGGAGGAACTTTGCAGCCAAGACATCCCTCCCAATGCTCAACTGCCACATGGTGAGTGTGGGACCAGTCTGTTGCGTGTCTCCACCCCTCCTGCCAGTCTCAGTGTGGCCCCTTATTTATATCCTTAGTTATAGGCATTCTGTTCAGCTCGTTCTCAGATGGTTCTCCAGGTTGACTGTTCTGTGATTTGGTTGTAATTTTAACGTGGTCATGGGAGGAGGCGAGCACGGTGTTTGCCTGCCTCGCCATTCTGACCAGAGCCTCAGGGTCACACCTTTATCGTTGATTCCCAGCAGTGTGATGACTGAGGTGAGCCCGGCATGGCGCTCTTTGTCTTATTCTGCTTGAGGTTTCCTGGAATTCTTAAATATGTGGGTCACTGTTTTGCTCAAATTTGGAAAAATATCAGACAATATCTCTGGAAATATTTTTTTCTGCTCTATTTTCTCTCTCTTCTCCTTTTTGGACTCCAAGTACTCATAAATTAGGCTGCTTGATAGTCTTATTAAAGCTCTGTTCATTTTTTCTCAATCTTTTTCTCTTTTTCCTTTAATTTTGTCCAGTCTGCTAATAAATTATCAATTTCAGATATTGTGTTTTTCAATTACGATTTCCATTATTTTTTTTGTCAGTATCCCAACTTTTTCTGACATTCTTACATCTTCTTCCACTGTATCTGTATTTTCCTGTAGACTTTTAAATATATTTAGCATAGTTTAAAGTCATTATCTGCTAATTCAAAAAATGTAAAGGGTTTGTGCATCTGCTTAGAAAACTAGTTTTTCTCTTGCCTGTTGGGCACATTTTTCCATTTCTGTGTGTTTGTAGGAATTTTTTAAAAATTGTCCACAGGCATACCTCAGAGTTATGCAAGTTCGGTTCCAGACCACCGTGATAAAGCACATGTTGCAATAAAGCGAGTCACAGAAATTTCTTGGTTTCCCAGTGCATATAAAAGTTATGTTTACACTATACTGTAGTCTGTTAGGTGTGCAATAGCATCATATCTAAAAAAATGTTTACGTCTTAATTAAAAAATACTTTATTGCCAGAAAATGCTAACCATCATCTGAGCCTTCAGCAAGCTGTAATCTTTTTGCTGGTGGAGGATCTTGCACTGACAGGTGAAAACGCAACATCTTTGAAGCGGGATAAAATGAAGCACAATAAAACGAGATATATCTGTACCAGAAACTGTGGGTCATATGTTGTAGAGACTCTGTATTCTGTTCTTTTCTTATGAAAATCATTGAACTTTGGTTTAGCAGGCAGTTAAATCGCAGATGGACTACCTTAAACTTGTGATGACTTTGTTTTAAGTTTTGTTAGGACAGATTGATTTCAGTTTTGCCTCTCGGCTTAAAACACATCCCCTAGTCTTTGCACAGAGTCTTCACTCCTAAGGCGTGGTCTTTTCGGGTTTAGTGGAAAGCCCAAGATGGTACCGAGTCCTTCCATCTCGGCACCCCAGACTTTATCTCCCTGTGGTGAGTGTCAGCTGAAGTCTCTGCCAAGCTTCTCCAGACCTCTGGCTCTCGTCCTTCGTCTCGGCTCCTTGAATTATTACACTTAGCCACAGTGGAGCACGATCCCCGTCTTGGGCCCTAGGCGTCAGGAGACCAGATGCTTTAGAATGTTTTCTCTAATGTTCTAAATCCTGCTCCAGTGCGGGCGACTAATCGGGGCCAGCAGCGCTATATTGGAAAAGTGCGTCGAGGCTGGACGGAACCCTGTGTGCACCCAGGTCCCTATTTCTCCATTCGGGGGCACTCTCTGAGTCCCTGTGTCCAGTGGATTGACTAGATTCCAAGAAGAACGCTGGGGTCTGCATGTGGGGAGCCCCCTGGGCCCCTTAGTCAAGCCCAGTTCCAGGAGCGGGTCACGGCCACTGACTGGGGCAGTGATTCTTTTATAGGACAGCTCAGGTAGAACAGTTAGAAAGGTGTGGACACAGCCCGGGCCCCACACAGTGTAGGAGTGCCGGCCGCTCGGGTTCCTTCCCATGCACTTCCTTGAAGGAATAAGCAGCCTTGCTCTGCATCACTGTCGCCGGCATCAGTGGTGAAGAGGACATGACTTCTCCTTCGATCTTTCGGGGCACGTGTCCACTCCTGTGCTTTTGACTTTCTGCACACTCTTCTCTGGCTGGCCTCCAGCTTCACCCTGCCTCACACGCATTCGCAGGGGTCGGAATTCCCACTCTGATTATCCAGAGTCTAGGGTGTTCAGCGAGCAGCATTTTACGTGCTGGGAGCCTTGATCTTAGAAGACCAATGGGAGACACAACGTTGGCAGAGCCTTGGCAAGCCTGGCCATGCCCCCCAACTCTAATATGAGTTCCCCAAGTCTGTAATGAGGCGGGTAAATCAATGGCCGTCTTAGATCATGGGGTGAGGAAGGGGTATGGAGAAGGCCTCAATTTGGTCTTAGGTACAAGCCAGAACTTTCAACTTGGTTTAACTAGAGAAGCCCTGTGTTGATGGTATGAGGGCGGATCAGAACATTTACCATGTATTGATAAAACGGCACTTCGTTTCTCGTTTGGCAATTTCTCATTTACACATTTCCTCAGCCAAGAAGAGCAGAAGGAAAAGGGATAAATATATGTAGGATTCTAGTCTCTAAACACCTCCCCACATCCCGAAGAATTATTATCATCCAATATGCAACAACGTCTGTTCATTTTAATTCTTTGAAATAGTTAAATCAATGGTTCTCAAGTGGAGGTGATTTGTCCCCCAGAGGACAGTTGGTGATGTCTGGAGACATTGTCAGTCATCAGGACTGGGGATTACTACGAGTAGGCATTAATGGGTAGAGAAGAAGCATGCCACTAAATGCCCTGCGATGAACGGCACCCCCGCCCCAAACAAAGACTTACTGGGCCCCAAAATGTCCTTAGTGCTGACACCGAGGAACCCAGCGTTAAATGAATCCAACCCAGATTGTCATTTTTGAGTTTGTTCTTTGTTTTTCGGTAAAATTTAAACATTATTCTCTCAAAACATTTAAAAAGAGGATTTCAAAAATATAGTAAAATATGAAGTGTATTTTTAATAGCAATGAAATAAAGCAAAAGGAAAATAAGAGTAGAAGAAAGAAGATAAATCTGGAGTGTGTTTGACACATAAAGTATACGCTGAGCCCTCTGATTTACTTTCTGCAGTCCAGCCACAGATTTGTCTCTTATTTTGTGGCTGTGTTTATCATCGCTACACCCTCTCACAGCCCTGTTTCTAATCTGGTAACTAGGCCACCGACTACTGTGACATCACCAACCACTGTGAGCTTTGCTTTGGGGGGTTAATATGAGAAACAAATTTATTTAGATATGCAAAAGGAAGTTATCGAGATTATTGTAATTCAACAAAAATAGGTTATTTGGGAAAAAGCCATTCATTTCATTTGGAATTTTAAAATATCAAATGGAGAGTTAGCCCATAATAGAAAAAAGTAAACACTTTTTATTATAGATCTCACCACCATTCGATAAGAAACGAATTTGATATTCGGTTAACTAGTAATCTGAAATATTATATTTGTTATGTACAATTGGTTTAATTATTTTCCCCAAAGAAGAAACCACGAGAGGTCTTCTTTACTATTCTGTGTTTCTGATGAGCCTAAATTTGCAACCCCCTTAACCCATTAAATAAATTTTTCAAAATTGTATTTCTTAGATTTGGGGGAAAGAAGGAGAGAAGGGAATCAATAGAAACCGTGTCTGAAATATCAATAACCGCATAATAAATCTCAGAGTATTCTGCAGCTTAGTAATTAATTACAGAGCCAGAATCCAAGCCACCTCCGAAAACATCTGTGCGCAGAAAATGTTCTGAAACATTTTCCGCCCGTTGTACCCCGGGCCATCCTTTGCCTACACAGCTTCCTCATGCCTGTTACAGATGATGCTGTGAGTTCCTCCCGGGGCTCTGCCGTCAGGCTGGGGCTCAGCCTGGGACAAACGTGGTGACCAGCTACGTGCTGGCTGCTCCCGCTGCCCGTGCCTGAGCACGCCATCCTCGGCTCCACCGGATTTGAGCTAAGTGTTCAGAACTGAATTCTGACACGTTTTCCTACTATGGTAGGAAAAGCAGAAAAACAGTAAAAATAGCGCAGATCACTCCTGTGCTAGGGAACGCCTAGAGGAAAGAATGATCTGATGACCCAAGACACTGGTTACCAGTAAGGCCAGTTCTAGAGCTATGAGGTCACCCAGTTTTGCCTTTGGGGGTTCCCATTCTTGTTCCCTCTTCCTGCAATGTGTACCCCAGTGCTCCCTAGACTGGTACCTCCACGACACTCAGAGCGCCCACCGCACACTACAGACACTTCTCTGTACTAATCCCTCCTTTCGTCTAAACTCAACTCGAGGGCCGCACCCATCGTGCTGCGTGCAAGGTAACCTGGTCACCAGGTTGAGAGGACTGACTTTTAACAGGTTACCTGTGCAGTCACAGAAATCTAACCCATAGAAATGACCCTGTGATCCTGGCCTAGGTTGGGAAAAGGATTGGGAGACAAAAGGTACCTTGCAGCACCTCCAGAGAATGTCATCTACTTGGTTACAGGGAGAGGACCTGTGGAGATGAACGCAACAGGCAGTAAGTTATGTAGGTTCTGCATCTTCAGATTACCTGAGTGGAGCACATGAGGTTTTCAGATACACTATACTGAGCTCTAAACATAATTAAATGTGTTTCGTCCTAAATTCTATAAAGTGGTAAAATAGCTTGCCTAACTAGCTTCACCAATTCACCCATAATGAGTGATCGCAGCCATGGGGCCTAAAGTGACAGGAAGCATGTTCTGAGATGCTGTGACAGGCAGGAAATCAACCTCAAGATGTCCACGTGCCAACGCCCGTGGGTATGTAAAGTGACATGGCGAAGGAGAATTAAGGTCGCAAATGTAATTAAGTTTGCAAATCAGCTGACCTTAAACTAGAGAAATGGATCGTAGATTGTGTGGGTGGGGCCAGTGTCATCATGAGGCTCCTTAAAACTGGAGGAGGGAGGCAGAGAGATCGGGCGGGGGGTGTGCCCTGGGAAAGACACAGCCCGCCACCAGTGACGTCGATGATGGAGGAAGGGATCGTGAGCCGAGGAATGTGGGTAATTTCTAGCAGCTGGAAAAGACAGATTTTCCCACGCATCCTCCAGAAAGGAATGTAGCTTTGCCATCACCTTGACCTTAGCCCAGCGAGACCTGTGTCAGACCTCTGACCCCCAGAACTGTAAGATAATAAATTTGTATTGTTTGAGCCACTAGATTTGTGGTGATTGTTGTACCAACAGCAGGAAACCGGAAAAGGTGGGGTGTTCTGCCCAGGAACCACTGTCGTCTGAAGCCTGCGTCCTGTGAAGGACACACAGCAGCTCCCTGAGACTGTCACTCGCAAGCTCAGAAATATTCCTTTACCATGAGTCTTTCTCCCCACTGCCCCGGTACCATCTTAGTTTAAGCCTCTATCATTTTGCTTCAACTATTTCAACAGCTCTTTATCTGGCTTCCCTGCTTCCAGCTTTGCCCACTCACCACCCAGCTCCCCACTTTCCAGGGGGCTCTTTCTAAACTCAAATCGCTGCCCTGGATGAATGCCTTCAGAGATGCCCACCGCCCACAGGTAGGGGCACGCCACACACAAGACCGCATTTCCTTTCTTCCAAGAAGCTTAACATCGAACCCGGCCTCGTCACCAAAGCTAAAACACGAAACAGAGAACACAGTGGAGCAGAGGCAGCCCTGCTGGTTTGTAGGATGCGGGTCCCGCACAGAACCTGCCCTGTTCACCTTTAGAAGAACCCAGGTGTGGACGATGCCCGGGGGAGCTGAGCCTGGCAGAGAGCTGACCCTTACGCTCTGAGGAAGGCGGTGATGACATACAAGTGTTTTCTGAAACATCACGGAAGGCCAAGGTGGACTGGAGCTGGCAGGGCCACTCGCAGTGTGGAAAGAATTTCAGCAGGTTGAAACTGCAGTTGTTAAAGTGGCAGATGCCTAGACGGGTGATCGTGGGAGTGGGAGGCCGTCACTGTGTTTTGTAGACCTAGGTCTCTGGAGTTAAAACCAGCTTCCCCACTCACCATTTGTATGACCTTGGGTGAGTTTGAGGATTGTTTTGAATTTTAAGATTCCTGTTTTTAAAAACATGCATGTTACTTGGCGTCAGTATCATAATCGGATAGGAAAAAAAATAAGTAATCATTGTTCTGAAGTTTAGGACATTTTACAAAGAACTTGCACATACGTTATCTCATGCGGGCAGCTACCGAAGCATCCATTTCATTTCTGTAGATTCATCAGCTCAAAGCATAAAAGAAGCTGGATGGAAATGCATGCTGTGGGCTCAAGTACCGATAATCGCTAGCTCGCAAACGCTAATCTTGAAGGAAGAGAGACCTTGTCCATTTTGCCCATTTTGTGCATTTTCTGGCAATTGGATTCTCCCTAACATCTCTGGAGTGAGGTTCACACACATAAAATCATACAATCAGAAAAGTCAAAGAAAAGCTTTTTGGACAGTGTCGGCTCATGATTTCATCCGTGAGTTTTCTAGTCTCTTTTCTCTCTGCTTTATATGTTGCTGCCTTGGTAGTGAGAGAAGATTTATAGAAATGTGACCGCAAGAGGAGAGTTCGCAAAGCTTAGCAATAGCCGCCAGGCTGTCGCGGCTTCGGCGGCAGTGTTGGGGTGTATTCTCTCCACGTCTGTTCCCTAAAGCAGAGTGTATTTAATATTTTCCATTGTTCACATCTGCGACAGGAAAGTGTAAAGCTGCTCAGATCCTTGCTGGTTAATGCATCTGAGCTCCAGGATAACTGTTAGGAATAGAGCTGGTCAAGTTGGTCGCCCAGCTCGAGCTCATCCAATAACATGTCCCTGTACCCTCTCTGGGAACAGTGGGAAATCACCCCTCCCTACCTTGTGACTTTAGAAAGTCACTTGGTGTCTCTAAACCTAAGTTTCTCATTTGTAAACGGGTAATGATATTTAACTCACACGACTGCTGTGAGGATTACGTGGAATAACCCTGAGCTTATCGGTCGCATACCTGGTGCGTGGCCTATAGGGAGAAGCCATCACTATCACTGTGCCTGCTGCTCATCACAGTACATTTTTTAAATTTCCTTAGTTTATGAACCGTGGTATAGTTTACATAAAATAAAACACACAGATGTTCAGACCGGTGAGGTTTGACAATTGTGTATAATTTTATAACCACGATAATGTTTCTATCACCTGCAAACGCTTCCTTGTGCCTCTTTCCGGAAGTGCCCCTCCCCCAGAGGTAGCCATTTCTGACTCTGTTAGCATCACTTTTGCCTGCCATGGACGCTCTATCAGTGAGATTATATGGCATCTTCTCCTTTGCTTCTGCTTTCCTTCACGCCATATAACGGTTTGGGGATTTACCACCGTAGAGCATCGCTGCATAGATTCATAGATCTCTGATCGTTGCGTATGACTGTGCTATAATACGTTTGGCTGTTGTTCCATTGCCAGATGTTTGGGTTATTTCCAACTAAGGGCTATTGCGTGTTTTCATTTATTTGGGGTAAATACCTAACATGGAATTTCGGGGTCATAGGGTAGGTGTGTTTTGAATTTGATATAGGCTAAGCGGTTGCACTGGTTTCCACCCCCACCAAGAACACGAGAGTTCACTTGTTTAACATCTTTGCCAGTATTTGCTATTAGCAGTCTTTTCTTATTTAAGCCACTCTAGTATATGCAGAGTAGCCATCTATTATAGTTTAATTGGAATCTTCCTGACAACTAATCATTTTGAGCACCTCTTCTTGTTGCTTATTGGCCATTGATATAGCTTTTCTTATGTATGGTCTTTTTGAAACTGTTTGTTTTTTATATTGGGCTGTTTGTTCTTTTAATTTTTGATTTAGAGGAATTGAAAAGTATATATTTTGAGTAAAAGTACTTTGTTAAATATAGGTATTATGAATATTTCCAGAGTCTGTGGGTCGCCTTTTTATTATCTTAATGATATCTTTTTAAGAGAAAAATCTTAATTTTCATATAATCTAATTTATATTTTTCTTTTATGATTAAGGCTTCTTGTTTTATAATAAGTCTTTGCCTGAACCAAGTGTGCAAAGGTATCCCCTCTATGCTTCCTTATAGAAGTTTTATTTTTCAGGCTTTTACATTTACGGCTATGATCCATCTTGAATTAATTTTTATGTATGGATGGAGATGGGGCATGTGGTTTAATTTTTTTCCCAACTGGATATTCAGTTGTTCCAACATCTTTTGTTTAAAAGACTCTTTCTCCTTTGAATTAACTTGGCAACTTGGACATAAGGCAATATTGGTACATTTTTAGGTCTATTTCTGGGCTCTCAATTTTGTTCCAATGATTTATTTGATCTATTTTTGCACATGTACTATACTTTCCTGATTACTAAAGTTTTATGGTCTAGCTTGAAATCAGATAGCCCGGAAGGCTTACTTCTTCCCTGCCAATCTATGTGGCTTCTATTTATTTTTCTCGCCTTATTACATTACCTGCGACTTCCAATATAATACTGAATAAAAGCGATGAGAGTTAGCACCATTGCTGTTTTCCTGGTCTTAGATAAAATATGTCCAATCCTTCACCATGAATTATGATGTTAACTGTCAGTTTTTCATAGATACCACGATCAGATGTAAAAAGTTGCTTTTATTCTTAGTTTTCTGAGAGTTGATGAAGAGTAGGCAGTCTTGGAGAAATATGTTAGCACAGAGGGTATGAAGTAAGTGTAATATATGGGGAAACTTAGCAAGTTCATGTCTTCTTGCTGTCCCTCCACCATGGAGATAAGGCTATTCCTTTCCTCTGGGTATGGGGAGGGCACATCTCACACGAGAGTCTTACGACCGGCTTCAGGTGGACAAGGGCTGGGGGAGGTCAGAGAGAGCTTCCCACACCTGCCGGTGTCTCACACTCCTTCTGCTTAAAATACTCAATATGCCGAGGTGCCATGTGTTGGGGTAGCATTTGCCGAACTCCTTTAACTAACATATTAAGTAGAGACCAGTACACGAAGGGAATGTAGGATTAGGCTCCTATCTGTATGACACCGACACTAAGAGTTAAAAGCATAAATATGCACTGACAGAACCAAGCAGAAACCCACGTCTCTGATGTAGATGGCAACAGCTTTTACTGTTTATTTGGGGAAGAATTGCGATATCTAGTTTGTTTTCTACTGTGTGTGAGAAGATTACATTTTAAGGCATTGACAAGAACTTTAATTTGGTCTCTTTATTGTTTGTTGTTTTTAAGGGAAGTATATCAAATGTTTAATACAACCTTTAAATTTCACACATGATTTGAGCAGAGACGTACACACAGAACTGTGGATCACCTGTATATTTCCATTTAAATTTTATTCGTTTTCAGTCTAGTGATGTGAAAAACTCCACAGGGGAATCGAGTATGCTGAGAATTGATCTTGGCCCTGAGAATAAATTACCTTGTCTCTTGACAACCTATTTTTTCTCATCAGGCCAGAAACTGTGATCCAAGTGTTATTATAAGGACTGAGAAGTCCACTTAAGTGCAAAAATTACACCAAAGACTCACAATTCTCAGGTGATCGGGAGGTGTCCATGTACACGGGGGTTATAACTTCATAACCATCATACTTTTGGGTGGGTGTGACAGAGCATTCTTGACTCAAAATTCCATTTTCCAGCTAGTTCTTGTGTGTGCTGAACCAAGGAATTGCTTGCAATGAGCTGTCTTCAGCAGGCCTCATTTAGGGCTTCCTTTAGGCTCCGTCCTCGGTGCTGTGTTGACCGAAAGATCGAAGCATCACGCGATGACATCAAGGAGCTCTGCGCCCTGCTCACGTGGAACTCGATTGTTTCTGCTTATCCGGTGACTGAAGAGGTGTGAAGGCACATATAAAAAAACTTTTTATTTTGAAATAGTTGTAGAGTTACCTGCAGTTATAAGAAACAATGCCAAGACAACCCATGTACCCCTTACTCAATTTCCTCAAAAGGCAGCATTTTGTATAACTATGGTACAATGTCACAACCAGTATATTGACATTGACGGTCAAAATAGAGACCATTTCTATCACTATAAAGAACCCTAAAGTTGCTGTTTTATAACCAGACCTATTTCTCTCCCACTACACCCTCCTCCCACGCCCCCACCCCGCCTTAACCTCTGGCAACTACTAATGTGTTCTCCACTTCTACAGTTTTGTCATTTAAGACCGTTATATAAATTGAGCCATAGAGTATGTAAACTTCTTATATTTGTTTTTCCTTAAAATAATCCTCTGGAGATTCATCCAGGTAGTTACATGTATAAATAGGTTTCTTTTCCTTTTTATTGTTGATGACATCCCATGGTTTGGGTTCACCAGTGTACACGTTCACCGATTGAAAGGCATCTGAATTTTTCCCCAGTTTTTGGCTGTTGCAAATAAAGCTGCTATAAACATTTGTGTATAGGCTTTTATGTGAACATGACTTAATTTCTCCAAGATAAATGCCGAGGAGTGCAATTGCTAGGATGTGTGGTGGTTACGTGTTTAGTATGGTAGCTGCGTGTTTGCAGTTTAGAAACTATAAAATTGTTTTCCATAGTGACTGTATCCTATGAATGATCCAGTTTCTCCCCATCCTCATCAGCATTTAGTGTTATCACTATTATTAGTTTTTTTTTATTTTAGCCCTTCTGATTGGTGTGTAGTGATACTGCATTTTGATTTTACTTTGTATTTCCCTACTGGCTAATGATGGCGAATATCTTTTCATTGGCTAATTTTCCATCTGCATATTTTCTTCAGTGAAATATCTGTTCATGTCTTCTACCCGTTTTCTAATTGGACTTTTTTCTAAAAACTGTTGGATTTTAAGCGTCTTTACATATTTTAGATACTAGTCCTATGGTTTGCAAATATTTTCTCCCTGTCCATAGCATGTCTTTTCATCATCATAAAAGGGTTGTTTTCAGAGCAAAAGTTTTCAGTTTTGATGAAGTCATATGTATCAGTTTTTCCTTTTATGGATCATGTTTTTGGTGTCAATTCTTAAAACTCTTTACCTGCTCTAGGTCTTGAAGATATGCTCCTTTTTTTCCCTAAAAGTTTTATAGTTTTGCATTTTACATTTAAGTCGTAATTCATGCTGAGTTGGTTTTTGTAAAAAATGTGAGATTTAAGTCAAGATTTTTTGTTTGTTTGACCATAGACATACAATTACTTCACCATCATTTCTCCATTGAGTTGCTTTTGAGTTGAGTCCATCCACCGAGTTTTTATTTCAGTTGTTGTATTTTTCAGTTCTAAAATTTCCATTCGGTTCTTCATCTCTTCTGTTTCTTTGCAGAGATTTTCAGTTTTTTCATTTGTTTTAAAGCATGTTTATAATTGTTTATTGTAACATTTTTATGATGGATGCTTTAAAATTTCAGATAATCCTAACAACCTCGTCACCTAGGAATTGGTATCTGCTGATTGTCTTTTTCATTCAGTTTAAGATCTTCCTGACTCTTGGTATGACGAGTGATTTTCATTTGAAAGCTGGACATTTCGGGTATTATTATAAGACTCTGTATCTTATTTATACCTTCCGTTTTAGAGACTGGCGTGAGGTGCGGCCTCATGACTCTGAGCTTGGAGTACAAGTCCAGATTTCCACTCCTCTGTTCTACTGATACTTGGGGTGGGGGAGGGAAGCTCCGTGTTACTGTTGGTTGGAGGTAGAACCCCAGGATCCCCATCTGTAAAGTGGGGAAAGTAATAGTTCTCCCTTCAAGGGGTCATCGTGAGGATTAAATGAATTCATATATTGTTCACAACTACCAGCCAAATACCACGAGGAACACTGCTTGTCACACCTGGGTTTATTACTTGCCTCAGCAGTAATAAGGGAGACAGTAAGTAAATAATAATAAATTATTTTGTGGAACTCTGGGATGACACGTGACATCTCAGGAAGAGGGCGTCAGGAGGGGCTTGTTAAAGGATTTGAGCTTGCGTTGGAGTTGTTTGCACCCCCTTGACCTTGAACCTAGGAAAAGTCAGGGCTGCCTACAGGCCTGTGGTACTTTTGCAAAGTGGGAAGAGGGCAGTTTTAAAAGCGGGTAGTTATAGAAGACTGATGTGGAATGAACTCAAAAAGGGTCTAGAAGCTTTATCTAGACATAAATGACAAAGATTTCTTCAAGGGTCTTGGGGTTTGCAAACTGAAGACCCAACGAGGCAACATCCAGAGTGTTCCAAAGAAGAAAGAAACGCTGAGCTCTTCTAGTGAGAAATACATTCTTAGAAGCACCTGTCCTGTCTCCTTAGCCCCTAGGCAGACCGAGATGGTCATCCCCCCGATAACAGTGGCCGGGTCCTGGACGCGGGCGATCAGGCAGGTGGTCTGGGTGTGTGAACGCTCCGTCCTTAGCCTCCACGGTAATCAGAGGGTTACCCGGAGGTCTGACGGTTATGGTTATCCAGGCATCACGCAGGGCCGGGAAGGTCAAAAGTTTTAAGTCCCCAGGCCCATGAGAACAAGAATCAAAAGGTCTCCCAGTGCCTCAGAGCTGCTGGGGTTTAGGTCGCTCTTAGAACAGATTTATAGACATAGAAGTTTTTCAGCTCCTGGGGAGTTACGCTGCCACACTCATACCTTCTCGCAGTGGGAACCTGTCCACCTCCATCGCTCTCTTCACCGTTACCAGTTTTCTTTGGGTCGATTATGTACAACTGAAATATTCACCTTGCCCGAGCGCTTTGCATTATGACCCGGTTCTTGCCAAGGAAACCGAAGCCGAGTTGCTGGGGGAGGGGGCCGTCCTCGGGGCAATCGTTTTGTGAGACAATGGGACCAGCTCAGCTGGCACACCCCTTGGCCTTTTACTTTTTCCTCCTTCATCTTCTTGGAATGTAAACACAACCTCAGGGGGCGTAGCAAGCATTTTATAATGAGCAGAACAAAAGCCACATGTTTATAGCAGGAACAGATTAGTAGGTGGAGCCTGGATTGTTTTTTTTGGCCACCTTGGGAAGCGGCGCCCGTCCCGAGCTGCCAACATCTAGAATTTCGTTGCATGAGAAGAATAAGCCCTACTTGTTTAAGCCCTCGTTGTCAGGTTTTTTTATTTCTTGGCCCCAAATCCTAACTGAGACAAAAGATTCTCCTCTTCCCCGTGCCCTGGGGGAACACGTGATTTATAGTTCTGGCCTCAAAGATTTTGCTAAGTGCCGTAGGGAATGCTAATGAACTGCTACACATCATCTTCACACATTATTATAGGCATCTGTTTTCCTAACCTCGGTGAGACAAATGTATAAAATAAACGTTTTGAACACCACCCAAAATATTACAAGGTTTTCGTAGGCATCGCATCTTTGTAATTTCTGTTCTGGGAAATAGTAGGCAGTCAGTCAATATTTCTCCAACAGGTGAGTGTAAAGGGTGAAAAGGCCAACTCTAACATTGTTTTTTAACGTAATAATAGGAAATTGTAATAAATGTTTGAGAATGGCTTGTGAAAAATCTACAAATTCAATTCTAACTGTTCATGAAGTAGTTATAAATCCCAGTACCTGGGACATTGGAAATAAGATACAGTGTAATGTAATATTTGAGTAGCTGGGGCAACTTCAGCTGAAATGAGAATGGTGCTTTGTGACTTGGGGACTTGATACATTTATGAAAATTTATCCGTGAACTCGATCCAGTGCTATCCCAGTTGATAAATTGCCTAAAACTCTGAAATGAATCACAGTAATTATTCATTGAGAAAATGGCTAAGTGCACTGGTTGAAATCTCAAAAATGGCACCAAAATAGCACCCAAAATAACACCCCCACATATACAACAATAATAGCATTCCTGAGCACTTCAGATGTATTATGTCATATAATCCTTTTGACGACTCTAAACGTGAACATGGATATTATTTTCCTCGTTTTAAAGACAAGGAAAGTAAGACGCAGATAAATTAAGTGGCCTGCCCAGCATGCCTTCGACATCACTCAGCTGAATTTTTATGGGAAAGAAGCTCAGTTAATACTGTAAAGTGCTCTGGGTGGTGCTTGGCACGTCGTTTCTATGTTATGAGCAGTGAATAAGTCAGGAAATGTCCTAGCTGTCGTGCGCCGTGGGCGAGGTGGGGACAGGGCTTTCTATTTAATGGGCTGGCCTCTGAAGAGGGAACACTGCACCGCGTCCTGGCTGTCCTGAAAAAACAAGCCACACAAGTCCCTGGAGGCGAGAGCTCTGGGAAGAGGGGCAGCAGGTCTTGAGGGCAGTTCAGGGGACAGCCAAGAGGCCTGAGCGGCCAAAGTAGAGTGAGCAGGGCGCTGTGACAGGCCACGAGGTCGGACAGGCTATCGGCGCCAGACCGTGGAGGCCGGAGGCGCAGGGCAAAGAGGTTGGGCGGCCCTTAGAGTTGAGGACAGAAGAGTGACACGTCAGTCTGGCCGAGGTATGACGCGTCGGGGCGGGTTCCACAGGTCGGTCAAGGGCGACGGTATCTTGGGTGACGGCAGCGGAAGTGGAGGCGACGAGCAGTGGTCGGACTCGGGCCCCGTGCGGAAACGAAGGCTTCGCGGGTTCACTGGTGACGGGCGGGGACAGGGAGGCGAGGGCTTCCCGGCGTTCGGCCCCCGCCGGCGGGCGGGTGATGATTCACGGACCAAGACGGGGACCGTACCCGTCACGGTCCAGTTAGGAAAAGAAATCGCGCCATTTCTTTAACAGAGACAATTTACTATTAAAAAAAAAAAATAGTATTTAAAAAAGCTGTAGGTGTCCAAGGGCAAAGCGAGCTCCGCAGTGTCGTCGGGGACATCGTGACCTCGGGTGGGAGCCACTAGTTCTGAGGCGGGGAGAATGGAGGCGAGATCGGGGTCATTAACGCTGAGAGGGCTGGGAACGGGGCCCCTGGGGCTGCGAGTAAAATGACAGGGGTGCCGCTTAGCTGGTGCCGGCGTCTCCCAGCTTGGAGGCAGAGCCGGGACCTCTGAGAAGGGGCGCCAGGTGGAGCGCTGTGGGGTTCCCCAGGGAGACATAACGAGATCTGGAAAAACTTCAAACTGGCATCATCCTGCCGGTGTTGGAACAAGCTGCTGCTGACAGGCGGAAAAGCATTTAGGGTCACGTGGACAGGAACAGGGAGCCAAAACAAGGAGAGAACGCAAACCAGGAACAGGAAGCCAACAGGAAGGAAGCGCCCCCTCTTCCTTCTCCAGGGTCAAGGTCACCGTCTAGCACCCTCTACGTGCAGCGCCTACCAGGGAGCAAAGCAAAAAGACTAAGCTGAGAGAGCTCTTAACAGCAGACAGAGAGCCTGGTTTGGGGTGCTCTTCGGGGTAGGAGAGCCTGGTTTGGGGGGCTCGTCTGGGTAGGAGAGCCTGGTTGGGGGGCTCGTCTGGGTAGGAGGGATCAAGAATTCCGTCTGATCTATCATGATGCTAAAAGGAGGTGTCCAGACAATGGGCTGGATAGTCAGGAGCCTAAGGAGAGGTTGAAACCGGAGATGGAAATGTGATGTCAGCGGCCACGTCACTTGATTTATATCCACCAACAAAGGAAACGAAAGTCAGGCATTACAAACTAGATCCTCAGCATCCCGTGCTTCCCTGACTGAGCCGCACCGAAACACGGCATGTTCAGATCATTTTTTCTTTCTTTTTGCTTAAAAATTCGATAATGTGGAATTTAGGAAAAAAAAATGGAAAAATCTGGATAAAAATTTTCAATCTGGCAAAAGAAGTTTAGGGCTTGGTGTAATGGTGGAAAGTTTCTCTAACGGCCCTACACTCGCTAATACTTCTTCTGGTAAGGGTCGTATAGAAACGATCCCAGAAACATAGCTGTCCACTCCGTTTTGTCTTCATGTAGACAGTGCAAGTTCTTTCCTTGGCGTTTTAGTAAAATATAGCATTATACAAGAAATTGAGACACTCATAAATTTCTTTAACCAAACCAAAATGGTATGAGATATATTCATTTGATATTTTCTACTTACATCATCATCATTTCGAAAGGACCTTAATACACTTTACTGACGCTCTAAGTAATTAGTCATGGCAGGAACCCTAGACCGTGAAAGAAGCAGATGTCGTCATTCCTCTTTATAATTGTGGAAAAAGCAAGACACGACATTCTCCAGAGCCCCAGGGATTACTCATTTTAGGATTTAGACACACTGAGCACGCGCGTAGGTCTGGTGTTGCGATGACCTGCCGTGAGTTTATGGCACAGACGATTCGAGGCCCCTGAGAAAGAGCTCACCCAGGGACAGGGAGCCAGCGCACAGCTGTGTCCAGTGTTAGAGGCCCGGGCACAGTGGGGGTGGGGACTGGGCAGTACCATCTGCCTGCCACTAAGCTGTCCCTCTGAGCCACTTCCGTGGACTCATCTCTGAGTTCCAGGGAGAGATGTGTGGCCAATAAAAACCTGGTTTTCTCACCCAAAACTCTGTGAGACATTTGTTTTTCTTTTTTTAAAATATTTTTTATTTTTCAATTACAGTTGACATATATTTGTTTCAGGTATACAGCATAGCGGTTAGACATTTATATAATTTACGACGTGATCCCTCTGACAAATCTAGTGCCCATCAGACATCATATGTAGTTATCACAATACCGTCGACTGTATTCCCCGTGCTGTGCTCTAGGTCCTTGTGACTGTTTTGTAACTGCCACTTTGTACCTCTTAATCCCTCCCGCCCTTCACCCATTCCTCCCAACCCCTCCCATCTGGCAACCGTCGAAAAGTTCTCTGTATCTGGGAGTTTGTCTCCGTTTTCTTTGTTTGCCCGTTTTGCTTCCTAGATCCCACATATAAGTGGGGTCGTAGGATCTTTTTCTTTCTCAGTCTAATTTTGCTCAGCACACAAAATACCCTCTCGATCCAGCCACGGTGCAGATGGCAAGATTCATTCTTTCCTATGGTTGGGTGACAATCCATGTGTATGTACCTTTTCTCTGGCCACTCATCTACTGATGGGCACTTAGGTTGCTTCTATATCTTGGCCATTGTAAAGGACGCTGCAGGGAACACACAGATGCACGTGTCTTTTTGAGTTAGTGTTTGGGGTTTCTTGGGTTAAATGCCCAGAAGTGCGATTGCGGGGTCCTCTGATGACATTTATTTTCAGCTGAGCGTGTACTGCTTTTTGTCGCTGCCCGTCACGCCTCACCCCCTTCTGAGAGCAGAGCTTTCCCCTCCTGGCGGGGCGCCCTACCCTGTCTTGTGTGGGTTCAGTGGTGCCCTAAGTCTCCATATCTTATCGCTCAGCAGCAGCCATTGGCCCAAGGAAGAGCATCGGACCCGAACTGGTCCAGATCGTGTCTTCGGTAAACTTTTATAGATGCCCGTTGAAAGAGAGAAGCAGGATGTCCCCTCTGGGGCTGCTAGGCTGGAGTGATGTAAGCCCGGCTGGGTGGGAGGGAGGCCATTTCTCCTCCAATCCATCTTCACAGTGAGAGGGAATGAAGCCAACAGAGAGCGAAGCGCAGGGTTTGACACCATCAGAGTGAAGTGAGGCCAGGGGGGGAAGGAGGTGAGGGGAGGGAGGGGAGGGCGGGAAGGAGGAAGAGAGAGAGAGGGGAGGGCGCTGTTTTGGCACCGCGCGGTGTCTGAAGGCTCCGAAACCGCCTTGCAGACGTCGGCTTGTACAGCATCTCACACATCCCCGTTTTCCGAAGCTCGGAGAGTTGTTTAACGGAGATTAACCTGGGAGAGGAGAAAAGCGCTTTCTCCTGTCACGCCAGCCAGACGCACTTGGCCCTGTGAAGGCCCGAGGCATGCGGCCCAGCTCCGGAGCCTCGAGTGCCCGGCACTCGAGCAGCACCCTCATGGGGACACGTCGGGGGACACGCCAGCGGCACAGAGCGGCGCCTTAGGAATAGGCAGCTGTAGAAATGAACAGCTTGAGCAGCATCGGGAGGTGACAGAGCGATTAGAAAGGGCAAGGGAAGCTTCGGAAGAGGCGAAGGGTGCGGTGTCCTCGGCAGGCATGCGTCACCCTTGACGTGACTGGACATGATCATCGTCACGATTGTAATGGTCGATGTCTCTCGCTGTAGACATATTACTAAAAGGAGGGTGGCGGGCGGGGCAGAGCTCAGGAGAGGAGGGAGAAATTAGCAGCCACCATGGGAAACCGTAATGAGAAACCCTTTGCGGGCTGAGCTCGTGTGACCCAGGTAATTTATCATTCAACGGGGAAGTTTTGGGAGTGAAAGGCACGCCATTAACGACAACACACGGAGGCGAAAGCCGTGATTGGCCCCGTCAAACCGGAGCAGACGGTCCCCTACTCATGCTTCTGTTCATTGTCACATGAAGGGACTTCGCACAGCTTGGGCCTGTTTTTCTTTCTTTTTTTTTAAATGAAGCGCACATTACTTTAAAGATAGATAATGGTTGAAGCGAACAGTGTCTGCAGAACCAAGCTGGGGATGTGACGATGGCAGCCGAAGCATGAAGCCCTGTATGTTTCAGGTGGCACCCATGGCCCCCTGGACCCCTCATGGTCCTTGTGGAGGTCTCAGCCACTGGTCTCCCTCTGGCTAGGCTCCCCGCTATCCCGGCTCGCACCCCCAGCTTGCCTGGCACGACTTAGGCCGCTTGCTACAGCCCACCAGTGGCAGACGGCAGGTCTGTATTTACACAGGCCCGTGTTTAGTCTCATTGTGACACCGACCCCCCCACCCCGTCACTTTCTCTGCCACTCACTATTGGAGGGAAGAGAATGCACGGCTTTAATGGACTGTCCTAGAGCGACTTACGTAGATGAAATAATTAGGGTGCTGGAGGTGGGGGGCAGGGGACAAATGGGAGAAGGCGGTCAACAGGCTCACACGTTCAGTGTAAATAAATCAGGCCTGGGCGTAACGCGTGCACAGCGACTATAGTTAACAATACCGTGCTGTGTATTCGAAAGCCGCTGGAGCTTAAAAGTTCTCATTATAAGAAAAACATTCTGTAACTGTGGGGATGGGTGCTGACGAGACTCCTTGTGGGGACCACTTCACAGTGTATACAAATATCGAATCATTACGTTGTGCACCTGAAACTAATATACTATTCTATGTCAATTACATCTTATATGCAAAAACAAAAACAAAAAACAATTAGGAAAACACGAAAACAAGGAAATACCAAGCGTTTTCTCATGTCTTGTTCATCTCAAAATCTAACCGCTCTGTCACTTACTGGAACGAGCCACAGGACGTTTGGGTTGTGGCTCCCGCTCCGTTTACGTCACCAGGTGTTGACCGGAGGCCCCTGGGTCTCCACGTGAGTCTCGGCGCGTCCACGTGAAGCCGAGCGACCGCCTCAGGCCGCGATGTCCGCGTTGTCTCTGCGTCTGTGCTTCTTAAACCATTGTCCGTCACCCACCCAGACAAATAAACGAAATATCCCCAAGGGAAGCAGGGAACGTGCTCTCTCATGACTGGGCAAGAGCCGCGAGGAAGCGGGGCGACCCGCGGGGCCTCTGTCGAGAAGGGCAGAACAAGGCCTGCGATTGTTCCGAGAGAGAAATGGCCCGTTTGGAAAATCCGAGCCGAGAGGCGGCACGGGGCGGAGCTCTGGTGGCAGCCGTGATGGGCACATGTCCTGTCCGCTCCTCGGCCTCTGATCAGCACGACACAGCCATGCAGCCCGCGCAGGGACCAGGCACCACGCTGTCACCTGTGCGGCTTGTACGAACATGGCCGCAGTGTTTCTGGCGGGCTGGAGCACGTTAGCCTCGTCGAGGGGCTGATGGCGCCGACCGCTCTCTCCTCCTCCCCAAGTTGCCCCCAAACACGGCTGGCCCTTGAGAATTCCAGGGGGGCCGAGAGGCAGTGTCTGTGGGACCATCCCTGTGGCTGTGGCTTCTCGGTGACACGTAGAGTTGCTGATAAATGCTGTCCTCTGCCAGGAGCCACACTTGTCCACTCCGAGCACAGCCTTGCTGGTCCACGTGCCTGTGGGGGCCACGAACTAGCACAGCCGGGAGCCAGTTACTCACAGCTCACCCTTACACACACAGGTGTGTCCAACACACACACGTACTTCCCCGAAGCGTGACTGCCGGGCCCAGGGACAGGGTCTGGAAGGCCTCTAGCACCTTCGCGTGGTGGCCTGTGCCCAAACCAACCCTTTCAATGACCACTGAGGCCCTCGTCTGAAGCCTGGGCCATTGGCATGTTTTAAAATAAAGTTTCTTAATAGAAAGTGTGAGGGGTAGTAAGGCCGCAGAGCAGAAGATGACCCACGTTGGAAAGATAGTTTGTTCCTCAGAGTTCCCAAGAGGGGATGCACCACGCCGTGGGCGGGGGGCGAAGCGGGGGCGTGGTGCACACAGGGAAGCACCAGGGCCGGTCAGGAGGCAGAGACGCGGAGGGCTGGGGACGCCAGTCTTCCTCATGGTCTCTGTGGGACAAGATGGGTGAGGCAGGAGAAGCCTCCTCGGGACTTGGTAGTATGAATGATTTCAGCGCTCGGGGGCATGGGGACTGTCCCTAGCTGTCTGGTACCTGCCCTGGGTGACTGGAGCCCCGGTGTGAAAGTCTCGCGGAGGAGGCAGTGGGGGTGCGGGCTCCGGGTAGGTGAGCTGTATTCGAAAGGCACACTCCCAGGTGAGTCACCTGCTCTCTGCAGGTGCTGACAGACCCTGGGGGGACGGGCCCTCCAGGCTCAGCAGGCCCCGGGCGTCAAAGCGTCAGAAGACAGAAAAAGCATGGCCGTCACACACCTTGACTATTTCCTCCGTATCGTTTTATACCTGGCACCTAATCGTACTTCTCTGTCCCTGGACACAGTTCAGGACTTCCTTGTCCACCATCTCCCCGACTTTGAAACTCGGAACTGAGGCTTGCGTCCACGCCCTCTCACAAAGGCCCTGGATCCCTTCCTCTCTTAAAGGGTCGGCCTCGACCCCAAGGGGCGAACTATCCTTGCTAAGGCACTCAAGAAACGGAAAGCCCTGTGTCCACATCCACTGCGCTCCGAGTCAGGAAAGGATGTCGCCCATGCTTTGAGCCCCTACCGACCGCTATGCCGGCACACTGGTTTCTGTTTAAAATACCAGGCCAGACGCCGACCCGACCTCTTCCGTTCCTTTTGTGCAGCTAAGCCAGACCAACGTTTAAAAGAAACTGTGCTAAATACGGAGGGGAAATATTTAGACAAAGCTTAATTTTACTTACACTTAAAAAAGCATCATTGCACACATCGTCTAAATGTATCGTTATCACAAAACTCAGTGAAATAAACAGTGTCATTATCCAAACTTTACGGAAGGGGAAACTGCGCTTAGGCAAAGTGACACACCGGAGATCACCCTTGCACCTGGTCCGGATGACAACAAACACAACTTCTCATGACATCCCGCCCTCGACGTTAACCCACTCAGAGAAGACAAACAGGGCAAATGCAGCTATTGCCAGAGGACATATTTCTGATTTGGTCTTGTTTATCTCTAAGGAGAAAATGGCA
This sequence comes from Pteropus alecto, assembly GCF_000325575.1. Taxonomy (NCBI): domain Eukaryota; kingdom Metazoa; phylum Chordata; class Mammalia; order Chiroptera; family Pteropodidae; genus Pteropus; species Pteropus alecto. The sequence goes on along the minus strand of NW_006442117.1, from coordinate 1,551,997 downwards.
CAGCAATCGGAATGAGGATTTCGAAGCCAGAGAGACCTGCGTTTCGGTGTTAACTCTGCCACTTGCTAAACGGACGCCCTTGAATAAGTCGCTGCTTCTGAGCCTCAGCTTCGTCATCCGTAAAATGGGGATGACAACAAGGCCACCTTCCCAGTCGCATTGTGTTGAAGACAATGCACGTACAGAGGTGTCGGGCGCAAAATGAACATGCAATAAGGTATCGGTGAACTTTGTTATCACACGCTGGAGGGGATATCATTTCGCAGATGTTTATCTCATTCATTCGACAGTTACTGAGCACCGGCTATATGCGGAGAATAAAGGAGGATTTTCTAAGTTGACAATAGACCATTTAGTAGAGAGAAACTGACCTTGAAACTAGTAAATGCAGTCAAGGGTCCTGGTTGCCCGGGCCAGCGTGGTGGCCGCAGGGAGAGCCGGTCTGTCCCCGATGTGATCGGAACTGTCCCACGGAGGAGTACGCAGCCGCCAACACGAGAACAGAGGCAGTAATGCGTCTATAAAGTGTTTAAAAAATACAGTTAAGAGCTAAAAAGAATTCGTAAACAGCAAGATCAGTTTGAAAGCGGACGGATCCGCTGAGTCGTCAGAGTCACGGAGGGGCCACGTGGATTATCGGGGCTTGGACGAGCACTTGGGAACACGCACCGTCGACCCGCTTCGTTTTGGCCAATCTGCCTTGCTCGAAAGATAAAACGTGAATTCATGAAAACGCTGCCAGAGGCACATCAGGAAACATCCGAAAACCAGACACTGACGAAAGGTAGACAGTCACTCCGTGGCGAGTCTCCCCCTGCAAGTTAGCCGTGAACCCCAAGAAAATCCCCAAACTGGACACAAGCTACTAACGGCATGAAATGTAGAGGAAAACATAAACGTTCTCAAGGGCTGAAAAAGGAATGGCCGAAAATATTTATTTTAACCAATTAATCATGTCGGTCAATTTGGTTTTTGTTATTTATCGATTTAGTTTTCTATTTCTTTATAGTAAATTCTGTTCCCTGTTTACCGCATATTGAGGAGGAAGGGGCGGAAGAGCAGAAGTAGCGGGGGGAGGGGAGGGGAGAGAGATTGGGGCCGGAGAGCAAAGAGAAGAGGGAATCTTAAAAGCAGAAGAAAGACGTGCACGATTTGGAAAGCGAAGCTGAACTAATGAGAAACGCCACACGCGCCCCAAACAAACATATTTTGTAATAGAAGCCGAATCTCGTGGTTTTCTTTCCGTTTTTCGGCTTTCAGTGCCCTCCTGGGGTAAAGGGAGGCTTCTCGGGGGGAGCGATCCAGATGGGAGACCGCGAGGGCGAGTGGCTCGGGGAGAGCTTTAAAACACAGTAAGGGGGACGTTTGCAGAGCTTGCTGCAGCCCCCAGCGACAAACTGAAGAGGCCGTTCAGAAGCGGGGGTATCAGGTATGTGCTGCTGCTTAACGAACCACCCCGGGATTCAGTGGCTTAACACGGCAGCCTCGATTTGCTCAGATGTGAGCTGCGCTCATTCGACCGACCGTTTGGGGCTCGGCTGAGATGGCCTTCTCTCTGCCCGTCGTCCCTCTTCTTCAAGGAGGCCAGCAGGGAATTGCTCAGATGACAGAGGGGAAGATGCCTCTGGCATCACGGCTGCTGTGGTCTGTCCGTCACAGTGAGTCACCGGGCCAGCTCCGACGGAAGAGGTGGCCAAAGACTCCAGCAGGTCATGGAGGAATGGCAAAGAATTGGTGGCCGTTTGTGATCTCCCACGACGAGGAAGCCACTTTCTCCCCATGGAACACCCTTTTTCCCTTAGGGGCAGCCCCGTCCTTTGAGAGGAAAAGGAAGGCGCCATCTCCACATGTGGCCTGGGTTTCCGGGCAGGCTCAGCTGCCACCTCAGCTCCATCAGAAATACCTGGAAGCAGAACCCTGGTGTGAGGCGTGCCCCTTCCCCGGGGACCTGCAGGTCCTAAGCCAGCCTTTCCCTCAGGCCCTGCCTTCGGCTGTGACCCTTAGCAGCCCAGAGGGCTTGAATTCCTCCCTGCCTGAGCCCAGCTCAGAACTCCCCAACGCCACAAAACGCCTGATGTCCAGAGGGCGGGTGACTTCAGTGGGTGAGTCCGGCCCCTTCCCAGACTGTCGGCCAGGAGAACAGAAACCTTTGCCCTCTGCCTACCAGCCCAAGCCCCAACCTGCTCCAGTGCCGGGGCCCCTGTGGACTCGCCCCTCCTCTGCCTCACACCAGCCTCCCCTCTCCACCCTCCCCTCCATCGCCCTAGGACCCACTCCCCGAGTCTGCTAGAGCCCCCCGTTTTACACCTGCCTCTTCTCTGTGGGTTCCTCTCTCGGGCACAGGCTTCTTCATCCGACCCTCTGTGAACGTTTGTGATCCTTCAGCGTTACGTAGAGAAAGCTTGAAGATGAAGAGACTCGCTGACCTGATACAGATATTAACGAAAGGAACCCATTTTAAAGCACATCTCCCCCAAATAAAGGGGGAGCCGTTCTTACCTCTAAAGTCCTTCTAGCCTTCGACATTTTATTATTTTTTTTTTTGTTACTGGTTTTTAAAAAAATTACGCAACACATTTTTCTGTGAGGATAAAGCTTAAAGAGCTATAGGGAGATTTCCTTCTAAAAAGAGAAGAAAATAAAAGCGTGATGAGTTCAAAGCAAAGACATTTCGATGAGATTCGAGGAATAAGGGACTGTCCTCTGTGTTTATTCAGCAGCATATGAAATAAGCTCTTTAAGCGGATTTTGCAGTTAATGGAAATGTAACCCTCCAAGTACCTTTTTAAAAACATTTTTAAACATTTAAGGCAAAATATTTTTAAGACTCAGCATTAGAATAGCTAGATTACTTAGAATAGCCATCATAATTCGTGCTTATCCTTCCTGGTCAGCATCCTGGGTCGGAGCATCCACTCGCACGGTGGCTGCGACACCGCGATGCAGGACACAGCCTCGCGCGCCTGGCAGGCGGCGACGTCGAGCCACGTGGGGCCTGCGCCTAATCGTGCAGCTTTATTTACCTTTCCTTGCGCGAGCTTTTAGAAACCACAGTAGCGAAAACCAAGTACTGTCTTCTCTTGTAGCCAAATACTGCTCTCTTGAAGCAGCCCGTGCCAGCGAACTGGGAATTAAAGGCGTGGGCGTTGGGTGCCCGGGCCGCGTGGGGACACGTTTCCGCGAGAACGTGCGTCTGCTCTGCCCAGGGCAGCGCGGGGACCTTTTCTTCTTATTATTATTATGGTAGTGGTTTTATTGCTCAGATTTCTCCCCTGCCTCCTTCCGTTCCTTCTTTTTTTCGGGGGGTGGGGGGGTGATGTGGGAGAAGGAGGACTTCAGAGGGGACAGGTTGCAGGCTGGCTGAGACATCCCTCTCCGTGCGCTCCGCTGCCCTCTTTTGGAGATTAAAGGAATTACAAGTATAGCCAACCCTCCGTGTCCGTGGGTTTTACATCATCAGCAGGTTCAACCAACGGCAGATTGAAGATTTGTTTTTATAAATGTTACATTGTCGCTCACATATACTATGTAGTTAGGCCCACGATGGTTATGCGAACATGTACAGACTTCTTTTCTTGTTATTATTTCCCTAAACAATACATATAAGAGCTATTCACCTAGCATTTACATTATATTAGATGTTATAAGTAATCTAGAGCTGTTTTAAAGTATACGGGAGGGTGTGAGCAGGTTCTATGCAAATAGCCTGCCATTTTACATAAGAGGCATGAGCCTCCGTGGCTTCTGCCATCCCAGAAGGGGGTCCAGAGACCCATACCCCGCGGGTCCCGAAGGACAACTGTAGAAACGAGTCTTCTTTCTGTCCCGCACCAGAAGACGCCAGATGATGCCTGGGTCTCATCCATAGGTAGAGAAAGTAAGCCATGTCCACATGGGTGGATTTGCCATGGACTTGGCATTAGCTGTCAAAATCAGAATTCGGTCAGATGGTTAAAAGAGCATTTGCGAAAGAAGGTTTGAAAAACAATTTCTCTTTTTCCATGAGCAGCTATATCTCTTGAGGCCAGCGACCTGGGTGTATATTCCTTCTGGACCTAATTCACCAACACCACTCAGTAGGGCCTCCCCCTTGGGTGGGCATTTTTCCATGGTACCATTGTCCCCTCAGCCAGGCCTTGGCCTTCTCAGCAGGAGACGGTCTAGGGTTAGCTCGGCTGTGTGCCCTGGAGCATCACCCCACTGCTCTGAGCGCCCCTCCTCAGCTGGCTCATTGCCAGTGCACTTCCCACTGAAGGCCCACAAAGGCTGAACACTGGTGACAGACACGTGAGTGTCCTGGTTCCTTAATACTAACTTCTCAAATGAATTAATGAATTGGCTGCCAGCTTTTCAACGGCAGTCTTTCGAGCTTAGTTACTACTTCTAAGAGACAAGTGGCGAAATTGTATTTCCAAACCTGAGAGCTGAAGGCAGGGCCTGGCAGAGCTGCCGAGGCTGGAGGACCACCGTGTGGCTCTCTGGGACAACAGCAGGCAGGCTTCTTCCCCAGTGACAATGCTTTAATGAGGGCAGATGCCAGAGGGCTCTTTGAAGTTTTCTGCATGCTTATGCTTCTTGTTTACACACGTGTGTTTTGCCGTCCACGGTGTAGATTCCCAAAGGTAGGGATCAGCCTCATCAGCCCTGCCCCATGCTGGGTGCAACATACGGGCAAGTCCCCACTGAGGGGGAATTGGTCTTCACTGGAGACCGAATTTTGTATATCTAGGCGTACTGACTCAAGAAAAAAATGTTCCCATGGCCTCTCATCAAACAACAGCAAACGAGCTTCGGGCCGTGGCTTTGGCGGTTCGGGTCCTCCGTGAACACCAACTTTTACGGGGCGCTTGCTGTGTGCGCAGCTCAGAGTCAGGCGCCCTCAAGTGGCAGGAAACAGAAGAGGCGAAGAGGTTTGATCTGACCATAGGCTGTTTCATGGAGTTCAGCTTATAAGGCGGTGTCCACCGCCCGCCCGGTTCTGTAAAATACAAGACAGAAGCAGCACATGGTCCAGTGTAGGATACTCATAGCTTCTTTTTCTCAGATTGGGGAACTACAGCTGTGTGTGCATTTTGAGCTTAAAAAGTTGAATAACATGCAATCATTACTAGCGTGTTAAATAATGGGAAACATCTAGACGTGGTGGATATGGTCACCAGTCTCTTGTGACTGTCCTTCTGTGTCAGGGCAGAGACCCACTCCGCCTCGTGACAGCTGCCTGGCGTTCGACGGGGGCCCTTGGTGGAAGGACACAGTGGACGCCCCTGTCCTGCAGGCCCAGGGAGCTCCCCCCGCACCCCGGTCCTGACAACCCGTGGCCCATGGAGGGCTTTCCTTTGGGCCTCGAGTGCCCTTTCGCGGGGGGAGGGGGGCTTCTCTAGCCTCCGCCCAACACCAGTTGTGAAATCTTCCTAAACAAAGGGAGACAAAAGGTTTTATCTTAGTCCATTTTCAGTAAACGCGTCATTAAATATTCAGCTTTTCCACAGTCGGGAACAAATCGGTATAGCTTGAGCAAGTACAATAATAAGCAATTTTCAGGTGTTAATTATAATTATGTTTCCTTTTCACTGAAACCTTCACAAGCGAATTCTGTGACGTCAGATGAAAATTTCAGTAGACTTTTTCAGCCAGTTTTTTTTCATGTCGAAAACGTGGCATGTTCTTCAGCTTCTGTTATAGCTCCATTGAAATAATCACCCCCGACTGACAAGGTTAATGGAAGTCTCGGGTTCTGTTCTTTTAATTCTAAGAAGATTTCAGCTGCAAATCCTGAGCTCCGTAGGAAATTACAACAAAGGGGCATCATTTGTAAATGAAAGTTCCGACATATCTCAGTGGGATTCAGTCCCCATTGCGGCTGCCCCCACCCAGACCCTAACCACGAAGCTCACGTGCAGCTGGAGGCAGGTGACGGTGGCAGCAGCTGTTAGTCACGTTTTACTATCTTGGGGTTAGAGGAAGAAGAAGCCTCCACGGCAGAGCCGCTGTGCCCAGCGTGGCTGCTCAGACCCGCACCCAGAGAGCTGAGTAGGCACTGGGAGAAGCGGGTGTGTCAAAGGCCACCAACGGGTGTCGCAGGCCACCAGGCCCCTGCTAGCTCCATGTGACACACTCCGCCTGTGCAAACCAGAGGGGCCAGTTCCTCTCGATCCATCCCGACTGATCAGGGAAAAGAAAAACGTGTTGTGATAATCTGTTACTAATACAGTATTCGCTCTTCCTCCACTCATGGAAGCTTCTGGAGGCCAAAGGCATGGGAGTAGATGCCAGAACTGGGGTCAGAATATGTGGCGTGGAGTCCTCATTTGCCACTTACTGTCTGTGTGTGATTTAGGGCAAAAATACCTGAAATCTTTGAGTCTCAAATTCTTCCCCTTAACATGATTAAAGTATGTGTTGTTTTGAAGAATCAAGAGAGGTAATGAAAATGAAATTATTTTATAAATTTTAAAAGCACTTTGTAAACGTTAAATGCATGTAACCGTTGCTGACAAAAGCCTCGTCTGCCAGCCGTTCAGAGGCTGTGTCCAGCCAACTCACACTGCCCCCTGGAATCTGGGTCTTTCTGGATGGAGGGCCGAGTCCACCGGAAAGTCCGTGTCCTCATGGGAACGGGGGAGAGAAATTAAGTTTCCGGAATTAGTCCTGTACCCAGAGTCGAATACCATCCATCTCAAGGTTTCTTCTGACTAATTTATCTCAAATGTGTAGGTGTCAGTCAGGATTAGGGATAGAGAGAATTAACTCTAACAACGTTTATGGCTTCACCTGGAATACTTAAAACGTGCACACACACGCACACACACGTGCACACACGCACCCCTTAAATATCGGGACAAAATACCAGCCTGGAGAAAGGAATGAGCAAATAGATTTATGCCAAAAGGCAAAAGCTTAGAAAATGGATTAACTAGCTCTTCTTTAGACCCACCGTTTCTCTGCTGGGAAGCTTTCTGTTTCTCACTCACTCTATTTTTGGTGGAAAGACATTCGAGAGACATCGTGATGTGACTATTCTCAAACCTGGGGCCCTGAGTGACCTGTCGTTCGGCGGAGGGGAGGCTTATTATGGCAAAGGAGGAGAAGCGTGGAGAAGACAAGCACACCGCTCAGACGTCAGCTGCTGGCACGTCGCGGCCTCGCCCGCGTCCCATGGCCCCCAGAGCGCCAGAGGTTTGTGGAAGGAAATCGGGCTTCAGTGAGGAACCAGGAGGGCTCGGGAGCATTCGGAGGGTGAGCCCTCTGTCCCCACCCTCCTCTCACGGCTGGAGCTGGAGATCAGTGAGTGGGCGAAGGCACAACCCAGACTCCCAGAAGGTTCCAGAGCGGAGATGGGCAGAGAGACAGGAGCCAAGAGCAGAGATGTGGGATCTGAACATCCCGAACGCCACACGCTGCCATACTGAGAACTTCAGTTGTCGGGTGGTTCATATGAACTCAACGTGATTTAGCCTATTTCCACTTCCTGTGGGATATTTGAGGAAAGGGTGATGTATTTGCAGGACTAAATCTCTTTTGCTTCTGAAATCCCAGGTAAGACTCAAAATATTAGGAAGAGACTACGATTTCCAAAACTGCACAAAATGTTAATTAAAAATTCTCACCCAAGGTGGTAACTATACAAAAGGAACGACGACTGTTGAAAATAACTGAAAAGTCATGCATTTCCTCATCGACACATTACTTCCTAAGTACCTGTCACGTGTCAAGCCCCAGGTGTATAATGTGCTTATGGACTACGTGAGGAAGACAGTTAGCTACACAGCTTTCGAGGTGTTTCGTCACTGACGGGTAGGGGTGGGGACCAGGTGGGCATGGAGGAGCCGCGGGGTGTCCTGGAGGAGGGGGTGTCACTCCCTTCCAAGGCAGACCTACCTACTCAAGGAGCCAGCCTGGGGCGAGAGAAGCAGCTCGTGTCGGGCGGTGAAGCCACAGCACACTGCTTCCGTCGTCAAGGCAACCTGGCTGAGGACCGGAAGGAACTGGACCAAACAGTCTGCTTAGTGAGTGCATGGATTTAGGTTATGACACACACTCCGTATCTTGTCACAAACCAGGACCAGACTGTCCTAGGCTGTCAGCTGGTCTGTGGACCGTGCTTGGAGCGCTGCGTAGTTTTAAGTGACTAATGGAAAAGTAAAAAAAAAAAAAGTCCTCGTCTGTTTGAGAAAGCCATGGGGTTGGAGCGCTTCAGTAAACCACAGAAGTCTCAGGCAATCAACAGAAGAAAGTATTTTAGGAGATTTTGTGTGGGAAATTCAACTAAGCGCTAAAAACACAGCCTTAAAGTACATTTATTTTGTTACTTTTGATTGAAGGCTCTAATTATGCTTCATATTAAAAGAACTAGTTATGAGAAGTTCACATTCAGGAATAATATGAGAGTTTGTGCAATCATCCTAGTTAATAAATCGGGTTCCATGCCTTTTAACATTCATTCGACAAACGTTTATTGGGTGTCTACCGAGTCCCAGGCTACAAAGGTGGATCAGATTCAGGAAGAGAGCGAAAGCTTTGCAGAAACCTGAGTCTTTAAGTGGATCGTGAGGGATGCGGAGGAATTTATCAGAGGACGAGATGTATTTTGGCAGCTGGAGAGGAGGCGGGGACAGGGGACAGGGGAAGGAAAGGCGGGAAAGGCAGAAGGAGGAGCCTGCACGATGACCAGAGCCAGGAACCACAGTGCAGGTTGAGGGAGCCACAAGTCCCAGTGACGGGCATTGAGACGGCGATGGGAGGCAAGGCTCAGAACGTCGTTCGCTGTCACCGTCTGAAGGAGCCCGGCCAAGCTTAGGGACCTGCCAAACGCCAGTCCTGAAGGGGCCGCCGATATGTCTGAAACCAGAGGGCTGCAGGATAAGACTGCTTTAGGGAGGTTCCTGGTCTTACTGTCTTCTGTTAACATTTCCTCGTGCGGGAAGCAGCAGTTCACTGTCCCAGCCTCTCAGACCTGCTCTGTCTTCATTCGTGGTGATGGACTTTGCTGGGCAGAAGCCTCTCTGACTTCCGCCCGCTGTGCTTCCTCTAAGGCAATCTAGGACAAAAACGTGGATTTCACCATTTAAAACGACTCTGAGGCTTAATGTTTTTGTAAGGCAAAGAGCCACCCACTCGATCTTTATCCATCTTATGAATTTTGATTTTTTGAATATGAATAAGAAACAGCGAAGGCATGTTTTCTGGTTTCACAGGGCAATTAATTATACATGTAAAATCAGTGCCTCTGCCCCAACCCGCCCCGGGGACGTACAGTAGCACGTGCTTCCACAAATGACAGCAGCTACTGAGACTCCAGCAAGAGATATTTGGGGTGGTATTGTTTGTAGGAAAGATAGGAAAACACCTCCTACGTTAACTTTCTAGTGTGAAAAAAAAATCAAACGCTTTTATATGTCAGAACATACATAGTGGTAATTTTTGGATGATTAATTCGATTTTGAAACTTAAAGAAAAATCATCGCTTAGGTCCAAGCCTTCACCCTCATGCTTAAAACAATTTCAGGCCTTCAACGAAGAATCTCACTTCATTTGAGATCATTTCATCATCCCTAGAGAGCCTTTCCATCATGATTCTTTTATGCAGAAGAAGGTGCTCGAATGGTAAGAGACAAGAAAGACCAGAAAACATGTCCTGTTTGTGCAATTTGAGTAAATAGAACACTCTAGAAAGAAGACGTGTCAGATACTGCCCGTGGGCAGCCAGCAGCGTTCCGACGCCCTTCTGTGTGTGCCCACGCCCACCGGGAGCTGGACTCCTGGGAAGTGCCTCATCCAGACATCGAGGCAGCGGGATTGTAAATAGTTTGGCCAATGAGATGGACTGGCATGGGCTTTAGGAATCAGAAGGGCGGTAGAATCCACTCCCCTCCATCCATCAGTATCTGCAGACACCTGTGTCTTTGAGACACCTGATCAGCTCTGCCGTCTGCCAGTCACCTACACAGACAGGACAGTGCAGTGGTCGACCTGAAATTGTGTGATAGGCCTAGACTTTTCTCCTGCCTTCCTAACAGTTTTGTAAGCCCCCAATTCCCTGTATTAAATCCCTTTCTACTTAAACACCTAGAATGGTTTCTATGTTTCTTTCTTAATCCTGACTGAAATGGAGACCTTATTTAAATTATTTTAAAGGGTCAAATGTTAGCATCTTTTTTTTATGATTATTTACCATGAATTGTTGAAAGATAAATGTATTAGAATTAATCTCATGCTGTTTGCTCTTACAAAACACACGATACACTTACAAAAAATTAAGCCCTTTGCTATTATTTTACTTTCTTGTTGGTTCGTTACAAAATTAAGTTCTCCGAGAATTCCTTGGATTCATATTCGCAGAGCGTGATAGGTTTAAAGCAGTGGTTCTCTCAAGGAGAGGGGGGCTCTGTCCCCCAGGAGACACCTGGAGACATTCTGGGTTAAGTTGAGGGTGAGGGTGCTGCTGGCATCTCGTGGGTGGTGGGTGAGGGTGCTCCTAAACCTCTGCGAGGCACAGGACAAGCCCCACAGCAGAGTTGTCAGGCCCAGAATGTCGACAGCGTCGAAGTGGGAAAACCCTAATCTAAACAAAGCACAGCTTCCTGCTATTAGACGCCTGCTGGGACCGAGTCTTCGCCAGGACTCTGCCACTGACCTTTACTGTGCCCTTCAAATCGTTCATTTCCTCCTTGCCGTGCATACGAAAAAGCTCAGCACTTTGGCTCCTTCTAATTCCGGGACCGTCCTCCCGCTGACTGGGTCAGCCTTTCCGCCTGTGAAGACGCGGTTCCACCGGGTGTCCCATTGAGTCCACGCTTCCTGGAGACTGGGTGTGGGCAGCTGGCCGGGTGACCCAGGGAGCCGAGAGAAGGCCTCGTCAGCCATTTCTGTGCACAGGGTCACGGGACTTCAGGATTGGACCGACTCCTAGAGGAGGTCTGACCCCACGCACTTGCCTCAGATATGGTAACTGTGAAGCCCAGAGAGGTAAACTGACTCCCTCTGGGGTAGTTCCAGATTGCTATAGTTCTATCTGATAGCGTTCACAGGACTTATAAAGGCTCTCCTCTTATTCCAAGATAGAACTTTCTTGAATAGAAGACTTAATGAAAGATAGGAAAAAATCTCCTTCTTTGTGCCAAGCCCACTTGGCACTTCCCAAGGTCGTGTAACCTCTCAAGGCATCCTAACTCGGGATGAATCCAGGGTTGACAGGGACATTCCCCTGCTCTCTGGGCAAGATACACCTCTCCTCAGGGTCGAGTGACAGAGACCGACAGCTTATGATGCCCAATTCAGCCCTCGTGGCTCCTCCAAGAGCCTCTATGGAGAAACCCGTTAGCCAACATTGATTGACATTGTGCCTGCTTGAGGTTCAGTCTCGTCGATAATATGTTTTTTAAATGAAAATAACCTAAGAGTGGTAAAGAGATAAAATAAATATTAACGTAGTAATATAATGATCAGATCTGCTGACGTGACAAAAAGTTGTTGCCGAAGAATATTCGCAGGCATGGAAAATTATCCATATAATACATTAGATGTGAAAAAGCAGATGATCGAAAACTACGTGGTGTCATTTCCAATTTCGATCGAAAACATTTGTATATATAACATAGGGGAAAGTATTGGCAGACTATGAACCAAAGTACTAAAAACGAATATCTCTGAGTACACGTGAGATTTTTCCTTCTCTGTACTTTTTAGAGGTTTTCGACTTTCCTAAAAGTGAAACTTGTCATTTAAAGGGGCATTCTGCGAGCACAGTAAGAATTTTCGCTGCCGTGTTAGCGCGGGAGAGGCCGAGAGCAAAGACTGAAAAGGAATAACAGAGCTTCGGGATCGACGGACGTTCACATGTGTCACCTCATCCGACCTTAATTAACTCGCTGGCTGAGGCGGGTGCTACGATTGTTGTTTCATTTTCAAGATGAAGAAGAGCCTTTGGGGCTTTCTGAAACTCACTCAGGAGCACGCGGTGGGTGTGTCGCATCGGAAAGGTCTGGAGCCAGACCATCCGACTTTACATCTGGATGCTAAGAGAGAATGTTCGTCAGCTCGTCTTCCATAACGGTGATAAATGTGAAAAATAATGACGCGGCCGTCAGATAGAAGAGTAGTCAGCATTCAAACTCACTTGCAGAAAACTGTTTACTGACAACGGAAGTGGTCTGGACGGACGGCCGCGTGAAGCAGCAGGTGCCGCACGTTCTGCTCGTGAGCATCCACTCGTGCCCCGTAGATAAGTGGGAAGGAGACTGGAAAATGAGGACCAGTCATCCACCAGTGGTCTCTCCGATGACACGATCGTGCACGATCGTCTTTTTGTTTCGCTGTGAGTTCGTGTGTTCTCAACCGGGCACGCGTTTCTCGTGTAATTATAGGGACTGTATTTCATACTTAGGCTTTAGATCGCTAGCTGAGTCATACAGAACACGCCCATAGTGTTACATCACCAAATTCTTCCGTCTCGGCGGATAGTGAGGAGGTGTGTGCACAAAATGGCACATTTAAACGTGGTTGACACGAGGTCGTCACCTCTCAAACTTTTTGGGTTTGGAGGAGGTGTGTGGTCAGAGATCTTCAGTATCCCATGTCCATCACAGGAAAGCGATACCCCGATACTATATTAGAACATCTGTAAAGCCAACATCTATCTTTACTTTAAAAGGAGGAATGTATTGCTCTACTTTTAATAGTGTTGAAATTATGCCAAGCACACAATGCCATCAAGAGAGCTGATAGACTGTCAGTCGGATAGGACATAGGGAGTTGGCGTAAAAAACAGTCACGCCACCGATCCAGACGTCCTTGGGCACCGGATTTAATGGCCTCGTTATAATGCTGCAGGCGCTTGAGAAAAGTTAACCTCCAGAGGGAAAAGAAGTACACACGCCGAGAACATCTCAGGTTAATTTGCAATTATTAAATGTACCAAAGAGTATTGTAAACACAGTGACGTGACTAAAGCAAATCGAGAAAGATTTCTACCTTGATCTCTTCTATATTTTGATGATGCATAAGAGACATTAGAGTCTTTAAATCTATTAAATATTAATGCAGTCTTTATTTTTGTTAGTGACGAAAATGTCAAAAATGCAAGGCTTTTTAAATTGTCCTTTCCGTCAGCATAAGATGATAACCAGAGGCTGAGGCAAGTTGTCCGGGGGGTCCCCTCTGTGCCTGTCCTATGTTTTAGAGGCCACCCTCCTTTGGAGGTGAATCATTTGGTAAGCTGAGTAATCATGGTGCTGGAGTGTGAGTGTGAGTAAGTGTGTGTGTATGAACATGTGCGTATAAATTTAAATGTGTGTTGTAGGTATGTGTGTATCTATTGTGTTTAAGTATGTGTATGTTGTGTTGTATATTTGTCTTTTGTTGCGCATTTAAGTGTGTCATTGATAAACGTGTCGTGTGTCGTAAGTATGTACTGTAAGTGTGGATGTGTTATCTGTTGTCCATGCGTGTTGTGTGTATATGTGTGTTGCATATATTTAAGTGTGCATTTGTGTGTATTGTGTGCTCCCACAGTATCCAGTATAGGACACAGTATGTGATCAGTTTATTAAGTGAATATTAGGGAACATTTCTTAAGCAGATATTTTTAAATGGGTTGTTGAGTGCAGCAGGGGAATTCTGTTTCCGGCCAGTGTCTAGTGGAGGTGGGACATCTGCTGTTTGAGACACTCTGGTTCAGTTCTGCCCAGGCTGATAAAGACATTGGGGACTGGACCTAACAAGCAGCTGTAAAACTTCCTTGTCTCTGTTTGGAACAGATATATAAAAAAGATCACTTTACAGAGATATCTTCTTCCTGTGCAGCCGTCTCTGAAAATCATTTTCCTTTACTGCCTTTGTCTTTCCAATGCCTTCCCAAATCACATCCATTATTTTTCCTTTTTCTTCAAAGAATATAAATTTGGTTGCAATTCTTCAAATGATCCAGTTAGGTCGGTGGGCCTTGTCTGTGAAGTAATGTGCATATGGCGCCATCTAGTGTGCAGAAGTCAGAAAATCCAAGGCAAACAATTCAAACGATTCTGAAACAGGTATTTTCGAAACAGGTATGTTGGCGTGGAGTGACGAAGAGATTGGAGGAATAAAAAACAGTTATTACCAGATTCATTGACTTGAATCACGTTTACATCTCTAGAAATACCTGTTTCCAAGGAGAAGACTTCACTCATTGAAATCCAATACTTATTAAACCACAAAACAGAGATTTTTCTAGTTTTTAGTTCGAGTTTTTCAACGATCATGGCTCACTGTATCTCCTTTGATCAAACTTAAGTTAAAAACAAAGTTCATTCTTGTAGTGGAATTTTTTTTCAGATAAATGATATATTTTTCTACAGATTTATGTAATAAAATTAAGTATCCGTTTCATGTGGAAAACATTACTTAGTAGACTAAGTTAAAACTTTTGGGGAGAGCTACATTCGAATGTGTCGTGACCTGACTTGTGACATCTAGAGTGAGAAAACCACACTCCCTTAGGGCCTCGTCGGCCATCTATTTTAGCTGTCTCTACAGACGGCTGCCAGGGGTGTCTGTGCGGTGCTGGGCCGGACCAACAGCAAGAAGAACATGCCATCGCTGACACAGATCTGGCAGCCATTGTAGGGACAGGCAAGAGGGACACTGGGACCTGGAATATTAACCAGCGTGTCTGAGGCCAGGTGATGGCGAAACTTGCTCTTCGTCTCTGTTCTACAGTCGTAAGAATAGGGAGCTTTCACACGTGGTTTGTGCTGTCGTGCTGTTTTGACCCCTGGGAAAAGAACAGAAAGGGGAAACGTGGCGTGCTGTGGCGTGCTGCGGGGTCACGGAACCGCATTCCGTGGCCATCAGAGCCCCCTTGGGGTTTTATAGGGAGGCAGAACTCAATAGGGCTGCTTCTTTGAATAAAACCGGTGAGCGTCCACTTCCAGCGGATGGGGTAATTCTCAGAAAACATGAGCCTTAAAAGTGTTATCATGAATTGGGGAAGGATTCGAGAAGTTGCGACGTGGTCTCCCACTGCTTTCTCGTCCCTGTGAGCTGTACCCGCTCTTTGCATCACTGTCTGGCTCCTGTCACTCTGTGCCGGGGAGGTTCCTTCAGCTTTCTTGTCCTTACGTCCCTCGTTCGAGTCATCCAGCACCTTCCATTATCACCCCAATTCCCATGAATCCAGAATCTCTCCAGCTCCAACCTCTGCCTCAAATTCCAGCCCCGCCAGCCAGTTGGACGTCTCTAGAGTTTTATTATTCAGAGCTGCAGACTTCGCCTCCCCAAAGTGACCCCATTGTACCCAGGCACCAGCTGTCCTGGTGGAGTTTTGCTTCTCGTCGGTGATGCCCACAGCCTCCCACTGGGCTAACCGTGCTGCCCCGGCCGACCCCTCGCTGTCCCTCGCCCTCTGCAGCCAGCAGTCCCATGCGGAGGGGAAGACGTGAGACCCGGTAGAGCCTGCTCCTTGGTGCTCCAGTCCCTCCTCCCGTTTGTACGCCACTGTCATATTTAGCATTTGGAAGCCTGTTTCAGTCTGCCAAGGAGTGAACTGTCCCCCGCCCCCAGTTCATACACCGAAGCCCTACCCCCAGTATCTCGGGGTGTGACTTATTGGGGGGTAGGGTCTTTACAGAGGTAATCGTTACAAAATGCGTCTTCCATATCAGAAAAGGAATTGAACAAACAGACGTGCAGCAGGAAGACCACACGAAGACACAGGGTGACCTACAGGACAAGGAGAGAGGCCCCGAAAGGGACAGCCCTGCCCCCGGCTGCACCATCAGCTCTCCCCTGGGCCTCGGGCCTGTCGGCCTCCCCCGCAGAGCTGGAACACGCCAGCCCCTACGATTGATGGCGGGGCAGTTCCCGCAAGTAAATCTCCCTCATGCTATAGATGCGTCCTGTCCTGATTCTCTGGAGAACCCGAACTACAGTCCAGATCAAAACCCGTAACTGTTCCTTTTCAACGCGAAATACAGCAGACTAGTCAGTACTCCAGGCCCCCGGCAGTAATGCCCGGAGCCCCATTCCCAGCAGTGCATCCTACTAGCCGGTGTTAATGGTGATATTTATTGAGAACCAACTCTGACACTTACCAAACTTCTGTCCTGTGGTTTGAGGCATCGACTAGACTCAGACTGGGTTCAAATCCAGCTACTTTCTAACCTCCCTAAGCTTCAGTCTCTTCCTCTGTAAAATGGGCGCGATTATCCAATTATTCTGCAAAGTTACCGAACGGCCGTGGGCGACACGGATACGTTCGTGACGTTGCAGGATGACCAGCCAGGGAGGACTCTGACGCCTGGGGGCTGGTGCCGTTTACTGAGGAAGGAGCCAATTTAGGAAAGGCGCCGAACCGGGAATTTTACCTGGGCCATGCCAGGTCGAAGTGCCTCTGGGACATCGAGGGGTGGTGACGAGCAGCACAGAATACGTACGAATGGATTCTAAGGTTAGGACAGAGCTGGAGATGGAAAATGGGAACTGATTCGCCTTAAAATGCATTTGTTTAGAGCCACGAGGTTAGCAACCTGAATTCAGAGCGTGGTGCTCCACGAGCCCGTCGGAGAAAGTGCCTCAAAAGGACTCAGCAATCAGCTTCGTAAAATATTACTGAGGTTCTGCTTACGGCCCGGCCATCTGAGGAGGTCCAAGGACCCACTCCCCAGGAACATAAGCAGAACTGGCGAAAACTAAATTTTAACAAATTTTAAAGGCTCTAAAAATTGTCCTGAGTGAATATAGCAAATCAGTATTTATTGAAAAAGAATGTACTAAATCTCGGTAAAAGCAGCGAGTCTGTGGCTTCTGAGCTCCCCGCTCCCCACCCCGCCAGCCCTCCACCCCACCCAGCACAGCTGGCCTGTGAAATAGCGAGGTTCTGATCCCTCCCACGGGGTGTGTGACAGGTTCATTCATAAAACCTTCGTCTTTCCGTTTTAGCACAGTGGCCTTGTCAGAAATAGACCATAGATAGCTTAAGCCCAATTCGTTTACATTTACGCTGCAGTGCTTAATTTCACCATATTGATAAACCCATCACTTTTCAGAGAGGATCTAGTCTCTAATAGATCCATTTTAGTAATTTCTATTTCATTGTACACTTAAGAAGCACTCTGCCCCAGTGTGTTAAACGTCTTTGCCTTTGGTTTTAAGTAAGTGCTCGCTCCTTTCTAGACTTAACTTTTTTAATGGTATGATTTTTTTTTAAATTTTATTTTATATCAGTTTCAGGCGTATAGCACCATGGTTAAATATTTATATAATTTACGGTGTTCCTCCGATTAGTCTAGTCCCCACGTGGCCCTGTACATGGTTATTACGATGTGAACTGTACACGGTTATTACGATGCTACTGACCATGTCCCCTGTGCTGTACTTTGCATCCCAGCTACTAATTTGTGCTTCTTCACCCTTTACCCCTGCAGCCCCCACCCCTGCTCCCCTCTGGCAACTTTTTGATGAACAAAAAATGACCTTAGCTTTGGATTTCATTTACGAAGCTCCGATTTCGGACGTCTTCACCTTCTGTGCTATGCGGATGGTTACAATGAGGGTGAACAGGTAGATGATGTGAGCAGCTGGGTACAGGCTGGGTCCCTGTAAACTTAGCAAACGTCCCTGTGTGTTTCATGTCTAATGAGCTAGGGATCCCACTGCTTACCTCACGGATTTTATTAAAGAGAATAACAGGTGTCATATAGGAACCTGGGAGCTAAGCAGTAGATGCTGAATTTCCCTTCCTCCCACGGGGTAGGGTGGTGCTTGGCTCGGCACGAAACGCCGTGACCTGCTTTTTCCACCCAGGCTTTTATCCCTTCGTAAGAATTACCAGATGTTTGGTGGTTTCTGAAATTCTTCTGATTTAAACGTATTAACAATTAGCATAGCTCACTAATCACATTCCTGTAGCATCAACTGACATTTAGTTCATATACTGACTCCTCGCTGAGGAAGCAGGCCTTCTGAGAAGCTGGAGTTGCAAATTTTCACAAGGAAATGCAACTTTTCAATGCACATGTGAACCAGACAACATTTTAAATAAATATTTCGTTATACCTTTTAAAAGCAGTTAACCCCATGACTCATTTAGGGGCCTTCAGTTTAACGGACTTGGCAGGTTAATAATCATTAATAATCTTAGTAATTTTAATAAGCATTCATCATCTTCAGTAACATACTTTTCCTGACTGAATACAAAATAAACCATTACGAACTGTAGCCACAATCGTCGGGAGAAGAGCAAAGGCACCGAGCAAATAGACTAGCTATAAAAAAAAGTTTATTAAAAAAATAGACAATGTATGTAAACATCTTTTTCACTCACAAGGCTTCATAATACAGCAGTGCAGGCCCAGGCCTTCACCCTGCAGAGGGCGTCTTAATTGTTGACTAACAGCGATCAGCTTAATTTACCTTTCAGGGAACTAGTCAGTCTACACGAAAATAAATAACCAGATTCTGCTACGTATACACGGACAATCGCAAATGTACACTGGATCTCGACCGAGAACAGCTAGCCGCAGGAACATGCGAGAGTGAGTCCTTGTGTCGCAATTATCCTTTTAAACCGCTTCATTTCTAATTTCGTTATAATGTAGAATCGGCTGAAATAAAGCTACACAGGAGCAGGAACAGAGTGGAGGGATGAGGCGGATGACACCCTCCACGTCCCCACCCCACAGGTCATAGAGTCCGTACCTCTCCTGTCAGGTATGATTCAGGCACACCTTCCCTGTACTTTCCCTGGAAGTTACATGTCCCCAAATGGCTGGGTACAAGGCAGCCGACTATAGTTTCGGATGTGATCCTATTTTGAGGAAACCAAATCTCGATGATCTAACTCAACATCTACCCAAAAGTTAAGCCAAACCACAGAAGGGACACTAATACAAGACACAATAAGTACCTGAGATTTTGCTGCAAGAATCTTAAACGTGAGATCATTTTCTTTAGGGCGAAATGTGTTTATGATACTATAATCCTTTCAGGCCTTGTCCATCATCCGCTAGGGCACACCTGCTGGGTGACTGAGATGTTCCAACATGGCCAAATGGAATTTACCTTTTTTTCTACTATAGGTAGGTATTTTATCACACCTGATTTAATTTAAATTGCTGGCAATTCAGTTATTCAGTAAACCTTAACCAAGAGATAATTTTAAATAAAATATCAAGGTTTGTAATTTAGTTTTTCATCATAAGGAGAATTTAAACATTTATTGTCTGTCATCTGAACAACCATATGTAGTGACAGAAAGGGAACAAAATAGATTTAGCAAAAGAGACCCAGGCAACTTTACCAAGCTCCTGGACAACCATGTTTGTTATTACCTGACTCAGTGGTCTCTTTGTATCATTCCGGTCTGATTTACGAATGACTCGTTTATAATTTTAAATCATTTCAATCCTGATCTGCTATCCAAAGATCTATTTTACAAACCCATTTCTGAAAATAATCTGTAAACTATTTGTCCTTTCAACCATATCTAACATTGTCAACCATATCTAATCACGTCTAACATTTGTTCACAATTAAATGAAATGTGAAATAACGACAAAACACTTAAATTTTAACAGTACCGCTGTTTCTCGACAGTGATTTCTCTCTAATTGCATTTGGGATTATTAATTATGCATTTAAATAGAGAAAAATAAAATTACATGGCATGAATGCTTAATGCATGGACACGTGTGTCACTTAATTTTGTGAAATTCTACTACAAAATGAAAGCGCTTTACCCTTCTGGAGCCCAAATAAATGGCTACTGAAGGCGGCTGAGGCCTTCCGCAGGGAGAAGCTGTGCGTGACTGCCTCTCGGGCACACGCGGACCCGACCCGGCCGCAGCCAAATGTCGGCGAGTGGTCTTTTACAAATCCATTCTGGTGTTCTAATGGATAAAAGATTTTAAGTTACATTCAGTAAAACGTTTACAAGTTACATTCAGTAGATTTTCCTCAAAGAGAGAAATCGTGCATAGTTTATTTGAGAACTGTACATATTTACGCATCATAAACCTACTGCCGAGTTTCGGTAGGATGAATAGGACTTTACATCCATTCCGGTCATCATTTTTTAAAACACAGACACCTTTACTTACTAATATCACATTATTCTTCTTGACTTTTCGTTGCCTAAACAAAGGAGACAAAGGGAGAGAGAGAGAGAGAGAGAAAGCAAAGGAAAAGGGAAAGAATGGAAAAGAAGGGACCAGCACAGAGCACCTCACGGCAACGTCTAGCAGACGAGGATGTGAACGAGAGCAGAGCGTGGAAACGGCGCTTCAGGGAGCTCTGCCTGGCACAGTCGCGTTGCTGCCCGTGTCCGGTTTTATACTCGTATTTCAAGTTACAAGGTAGGAATCCAGGGGGGAAAACAGCGTTCGCAGGCAGCTCGTAGCGATCACGTACATTTTTGAGAAGTCAGACATCCGTCACCATTTTAGGAACATGGCCACAGCTTTTGAAGACACGGCGGCGTGAAACAATTCAAAGGTAG
Organism: Pteropus alecto; assembly: GCF_000325575.1. Classification (NCBI taxonomy): domain Eukaryota; kingdom Metazoa; phylum Chordata; class Mammalia; order Chiroptera; family Pteropodidae; genus Pteropus; species Pteropus alecto. The sequence continues at coordinate 1,531,527 of NW_006442117.1, read as the reverse complement.
ACACATTGTTTTAATTTGTTCACCTTAAAGAAAAAAAAAAATGCTCGAACAACATAAGGTGCTTAAGACAGAAATTCTTTCTCCAGCTCGTACACGGACGGCCGGCTAGTCCTGCTCTTCGTCCTGCATAAAGGCACCGTGCAGTCCCTGCTCTGGCCTTCCACGTCGGCGTCCAACAGGGACGGCACATGCGATGGAGTTCTGTCCGTGGCACCGAGGGCACAGTCAGATGCTGGTCCTGGGCCACCCAGGGCGGGGCCGGCCTGTGCCGGCTGGGGCTCTGAGCCCCATGGGAAGGCCGGCGGGGTGTCCGCTGGGCCTTGTGGGGCCGGAGGGTGAGGCAGAGGCCAGACACTGGCAGCGCCTTGTTTTCCAGGGTGGGGCTCACTTGGCAGGTTCCGGTGAGGGCCGGGTGAGGCGTGGGGCTCCCCCCAGACCCGCTGGGGTGGCGGTGCGGGGGCTCCGGCGGCTGAGACTGGAGTCGCTGGTGGAGAAAGCAAAGACAGGCTGCGCTTAGAACCACGGTGACCTCTAAAACAGTGCACATCCAGAAAGCTAACTGCGGTTCAACAGAAAAGCCTGAATAGAAGCCTCCTGGAGCTGTGAGGAGACGGTGATTGTCTGATTCTTTCTGAAGAAGTCCCGCAAGCCTGGAAAAGTGCTTCGGACTGCGGAAAGTGTGTCTGTAAACGGAGCTAAACCTCCACCCAAGGGCTGGGGTCAGCGATCACTAGCATGGTTTTATAAACAGAGTAGATCGCAAAATGGAAATTAGGATGGACTAAAGTTAAGACTTTTAAAAAGGATGGTTAATACGATTCACTTCACTTTCAGATTACGATTTGAAAAAACTAAAGAAAACAGGAAAGCAGTCAGGTTTTTACATGCTTCCCCTTCCCTTTTGTGATTTATTACCACTAGCAAATAATTATTGGCTTATAATTAAGAGAAAAAGAGTGGTTTCTTATGGGGTGATTGTGCTAGGATTTCTCCTTGTGCAGTTATAAATTACTAATACTTCGCCGTATTACAAAAGAGCAAGAAACCCAATTTATCTAAAGGCAATGAACAAAATCACGTGTAGGCATAGTCTTAAAGAGAAGAAATTACTTTCGGTTTTACTATACTTTGCAACCAGCCCTAACGTTACTATCTAAAGTGTAAAATGTTCACGTGCATCGTCGCACCTGATGCTCAGGTGTACGAGGCGGGAGTGATTACCTCCGCCTCGCGCCCGCTCAAGTCCATCTGCGCACAAACTGCGCAGCGGGGCGGGGGACGCAGGCGTCAGGTGTCCCAGGGGAGGCTGGACCCCCTGGCCGTCCCACGCGTGATGGGTTCAGATTTGGAAAAACGACCTGTCTTCTCTATCTCAAGGGACACGCCCTTCGCGTTTTCCTTCGCAACTACATATCGAAGTCACCGAAAAAGAATTAGACTTTCCCCAGAATTCACGTAATAGTCAAAGCCACACGAAAGAGCAGGGCGAAATTCGGGGATCCACGTGAACAGCGAAAACGAGCCTGCAAATGCAACGACTCGTCAGCCATGCGGACGAGGTCGCACCGCCACCGCAGCGCCACCTACGTGGGGCCTGAGAAGCGTTTCCCTCGGACATGCTCCGGCGGTGACGCGCCGCTCTGGCCCTCGGCGGCCCGGTCCCACGGCTCTGC
>NW_006442117.1:1516121-1529443 GCF_000325575.1 Pteropus alecto | reverse complement strand
GGGCGTGGCTTTCTCACCTGGATAAAGGTACAAAAACACACGTGTAGTAGCATTGTACAGTAACCATCACCTAAACTGTACCGTACGATAAAGCCGAAGTCTAATAAATATTCTGAGTCAAAACACGGTGGCGCCCTCTGCAGTTCCGCGGACGGTTCGTCCAGGGGGCCCCCAAGGAAGGGGGCGCCCCTGTCGGGGGCACGAGCATTCAAGGCCCCTGCGCAGGAACCCGCAAGGCCATCTGCTGGCTCCTGTCCTTCAGGAAGCGGTTCTTCATGAGCACGGAAGATCAGATTACCGTAGAAACAAGACAAGTCATCAGGACACAGAGAGGCGCACACAGAGCCACACGCCCTGTGGTTTAGCGGACAACACGTGCCTCTTCCTCGTCCAGGTAAACGTGACAGGCCCGAGACCCACAGCTCGCCGTGCGTGAAAGGACAGCCATGCATCAGATCTGCGGGTGCCAAAGGGTGTTCCCCAGGCCGGCCAGCTACCCCGGTCACCTGTTCGAGTCAGGCTTCCTGAAGCACATACCTGGCTGGTCCACAAATAATGATACCAACGGCATGGTTTTCTGATTTTTTATTAAGAGAGTTGACCAAGGACTGTTGCCATCTGAGAGAGGTCTTATTCTACAAGAAAAGATGTTTATTTTAATACAGCACAACCACATGACAAATTAGGTTTTGAAGAGCTAATAAAGCACAAATAAAACCTCAAAATGAGACAGAAAATAGATCAGAGAATTTTTTAACTGCTTAAATAATTTAGTATGATGAACTCACCCTAGAAACTAATATTCCGATATCTCTGTATTATTCTAATATTTTTAAAAAAGTTGTCAGGTCATTGTGATATTTAAAAAACACTGCAGTCTGTCACAGTACACAGTGGAACCACCAGATGTCACACACATACCTTTCTTTGCAATCAGTTCTTTCCTTCATTTGAATTGAGCTTGGTCCCCAGGTACGACCCTTTTTCTTGAAATTCCTTTTTATATCTTCAAATTCTTCTTGTCGACAGACCGTGTTCCTGCCCCAAGTCTTACTGCTTTCATCTGAAGTCACTGAACAGAGAGCATTGGTCATTAATTTAAAAAATTTCAAGTTAAATGAATCAGATCAGTTGTAAACTTTACTTAAAATATGTAAATAATGAACTACAGCCACGCCACCCTGAAAATGCCAGATCTCGTCTGATCTCGGAAGCTAAGCAGGGTTGGGCCTGGTTAGTACTTGGATGGGAGACCACCTAGGAAGACCAGGTGCTGTAGGCATGTAAAAAAAAAAAAAAAAAAAAACGTAAATAATGAACATGAAAACAACTAAGAAGTGATTTTTTGCTCTACCAATGACAAACTGCTTTCTCTTATCATAAAAATAGCAAGAACCATGGAATAAATTAAAAGATAGAAATTCGAGGTAAATGAGAAACAACGATCCTGGTTAGTACTTGGATGGGAGACCACCTAGGAAGACCAGGTGCTGTAGGCGTGTAAAAAAAAAAAAAAAAAGTAAATAATGAACATGAAAACAACTAAGAAGTGATTTTTTGCTCTACCAATGACAAACTGCTTTCTCTTATCATAAAAATAGCAAGAACCATGGAATAAATTAAAAGATAGAAATTCGAGGTAAATGAGAAACAACGATTTCATTCTATTGGGGAGAGGGAGAGCCAAACTGAACATTTAAAACTAACGTAGTACCCTAACTTTTTAATCAAACCAATTCAAGTTTTGAACTTTAAAGATATATTTTAAAATTATAACAGGCCATTTTTCATCAGTCATCACAGTTTCGCTCAGTCATGACAGCAGTTTGGCCACAGAGACCTCTGAAAATCTGAAAATATTTTAACAGTTTCCCCAGTCTAGTCTTTTCTTCATCGTCTCACCGGGAGGTTTATATTCACATTTAATATAATGTCACGTTTTGCCGACACACATATATGCTGTCCCTCCAGCCTCAAGTGTGCTTACAATTGATTTGGAAAAAATGGTCACTGCAAAAAATAGCTATTATCACTATACACATAGAAACATAACCCTGTAACATACTAGATGTTCTAAAAACACAATTAAAAACATTATGACATATCTATACTGTGCGGCCACATAAAAAAACAAAGTTCATGTAAAACTCATATACGAGGTTCATGTAACACATATATAACCCATTTTCATTAAAACTTAAGTATTTATGCATGTGTACATACACACATACAGAAGTTTTTTTTAATTTTTTCATTTTTATTTTTTCAAGTATAGTTGAAATTATAATATTAGATTCAAGTGTTTTGAACTCTGCATCTAGTAGATTGCTTGTCTCATTTGTTTATTCTCTCTCTGGAGATTTCTTCGGTTCTTTTGTTTGGGACATGTGTCTGGCTGCCTACTTGTACTTGCTTCTATGTATAAGGTAGGACTGTTACGTCTCGCAAGCTTAGCAGATTGGCCTTATATAGTAGGTGGGCTGAGGGGCGAGTGGCACAGTCTCTCCTGGTCACCGGAGCTGGGTGCTCCATGTGTGTCCCTTGTATGGGTTGTGTGTGTCTTACTTTGTAGTTGAGCTTTGGTTCCTGTTTGCTTGTCAGTGGGAAGGACTGCCCCTCGGGCTGATTGGTGTGAGGACCGGCCGTGACTACAGTGGAGGGCTGACCCCACAGAGCAGGATTCGCTTTAGCAGGCCTCTGGTGCCTGCCTTGTCTGCCCTTTGGGTGTGTCGTCCTCAGGTGTGACCCTAGGTGGTGCTCTGGCTCACACCAAAGCTGGCCACTGGGTGGGCAGGCCGGGGCCTCACAGGCCCTGCCACAGGCCAAGTTCAGCCGTAGCCTGTGCCCTACCTGGGGCCACCTGACACGAGCCACCAGGCAATCTGCAGATGGCTGCCACCCACCCTGGGCTTGGATGTCCTCTGGGAAGCCAAACCACAAACTGAGGCTGGCTGCCACTAGTGCCAGGCTTGGGGCTGCTCAGCAAGAGGTACAGGGCACGCCGAGGCCAGATGCTGTTTGTTTAGGTTTTGTGAACCTTTAAGAGCTTTTAGCAAAGTCTGCAGCCTGAGACTTTGTATGGAAAAGCCACAGGTAGCGGCTTGGGCAGCCTGCACGTTGGGAGGGGCGGGGTCTCAGGGACTATCTGGGCGGGGCGAGCGGTGTCAGTCAGGCTGGTGGAGACAGACATGGCGGCCGCCTGCGTCCGCACAACGCGCGGGGGAGAGCTCGGCACAGGAACCATGGCTTCGGCCAGCACTGCTGTCTGGGAGGAAGCCACCCTCCAGCCCTCGCCCTGAAGCCAGACAACTCAGTCCCTCCCAGTGTCCCCGGCACCTGAAGCCAGACAACTCAGTCCCTCCCTGTGTCCCCGGCGCCCCTTGAGCTGCTGCCCTGGCGCTGGAGCTCAGAGCGAGCGAGTCCGTCCGCGGTGAGTCCATGGCGGGCCCGTAAGGGAAGCGCCTGCGTCTCCGGCCGCCCTCCGTGTCACTCAGCCACCGTCCCCGCTGGCTTTCACAGCTAGACGTTGTGGGAACCTCTCGTCCCGGCACTGGAGCCCTGGGCTGGGGAGTCTGGTGTGGGACCGGGACCCTTCACTCTTCCGGGGGGACATCTGCAGCCGAGACTCCTCTCCTGACGCTCCGCCGCCACACGCGGGTACGGGACCAGCCCGTTCCATGTCCACGTCCTCCTGCCAGTCTCAAGGTGGCCTCTGCTGTGTGTCCCCAGTGGTAGGGCTTCTGTTGTCAGGCGACTCCCAAAGACAGCTGTTCTGTAGTTTAGTTGCGATGTTGACGCGGTCGTGAGGGGAGGCGATCCCCGCATTTCCCTGCTCCGCCATCTTGACCGGAAGCCCAGAGAAGTGAACAAACGTAGATATCAAACTTTTACTCAAGTGTTCACCTTTGAGGGAGAGAACTGCTTATGTAAAGAGGGAAATATAACTTCTTTATATCATTTCTTTAAACTGGCATTATGGGTGAAGCTTGATTTGTGAGTTTCAATATTTTCCACATTTTAAAATGTACGTATAGATGCGTTAGTGCATTTATCTACATAGCATGTGTGCATGACAATCCTGAATAAGTCGCTCACTCTCATTAGGAGCCTTCCAGTAGAATTAGAGAGGAATGGGTCAGCAGCCTTCATTCCCAGGAGGGAGTGGCAGAGTGTGATGGGAAAAGCTTTAGGCTGGGGGTGATCAGACGTGAGTGTGTCTCAACTACAGTGTGCCAGCCTCCAGCCCAGGAGCCAGCAACAGTCTCTCAGCTTCGGTTTGTTCATCAATTAATGTTTCAACATTAGTTGAACTTTTACTGTCCTGGGAAGGGGATGGGCAAGGGTCCGTGCTCTGGAGCTGTGTTCGAGTCCAGTTTCCCCACTTCATAGCTGCTGAGTTAGGTCAAGTTCATAGCCGCTTCGTGTCTCATTCGGGAATCGTAAGAGTATCTACTTGATGAGGTTGTTTTGAGAATTAAATGGATTAACGTGTGGAAGTAGCTGAGAACGGTGCCTGACACTTAGCTGCTGATCACTGATGTTAACTGTTGTTATAATCGTGGGAGGGGCTGGGTCACAGAGGTCTCTGCTTTACAGAGCTGTGGCTTACCGCCCGCCCCCTGTAACCCGGCGCCTGCTCCTCGTCACTTCACTGAGTTAGCAGAGCTCTTTTGGTTTTGCTTGTTAAGCAGATTGACGAGTAGGACGGGGTCGAGCCGGGGAGGGCTCCTGACATTCAGCTTGTCCCAACCATCTCCGAGGTTCCCACCCATTGTGACAATCTGTTACTGCTGTGGTGGCAGCAGGTTCCCGAAACAACAGGAGGCTGCGATTGACTTTCCACCACCTGATTCTCCTGGATGGCGGGGAAGAGGTGGGCTTTGCTCTTGCTTTAAGACATGGACCATAAGACGTACCCCGAAACCGGAAATCCCCAGAGGATTAGTGAATTCTACCGTTTCTCATTCTCAAAGAGAAGTGTGCCTTAAGTATAGCATCATTTAACAATACCAGTCATGAGAGTAAGCCAAAGGAAGCAATACTAAGAAAAAATGGTAAGAGAATATTTTGTGCAAAAATCAGAAGGTGTTCTCTAGCAGACAGAGATTCTGGGGATGATGATGAAATACCCACGTTTTTATCCGAAGTCCATCCTACCCTGTAAGGCTCTTGACTTTGGCTTTCTTTAAACAGCCTTTGGGGCTAATCTCTTTGCTGTTCAAGTTCACCGAAATGATTCCCATCTCTCTCGATACACATAATTATTCTTTCCTTCAGTTTCAGAGGTTGTATTTTGCTTCTCACGATGCTTTCATAATCCGTTTTTCTCAAGTTTACCATCTTTGGTCCAGGGGAAACGTGCCAGACGTTAACAACTCATAGTGAAAAGAAGTTCATTCCCGAGTCAGGTGTGTGTCTAAGTGCACCCTGGTCTACCTGGGAGGGGCAGAAACTGCACGGTGGGTGTAGCCAGTGCTACAAAAGGCAGATGGCAGTGAGAGACTGTAAGGCCACACAGAGCTTCAGAACAACAGTAAAAATGATGACCGTAACGACTGTCCACACACGGAGCTCTTGCCATGTGCCAGGCGCTGTTCTAAGCGCTTTATACCCACCTGACCCTTTACATCCGCATCCTGTGTGTATCACAGGCCGTGGAGTCGGCTCCGACTCCCAGTGATGCTGTGACTGAGTGAGGCCCACAATGCCCTGTGCTCGGCGGCCCTGCTCGGCTCCCACACAGAACTACTGCAGAGTGCATCCCCAGTTTACAGCAACGGAGCCCGAGGCAACGAGGCTAGGGGCCTGTCCAGAGTCACGGCACAGGGGGCTTCGCGCCCAGGCAGGGTGGCTCCAGAGACCATGCTCTTAACTGCCACACGACACTGCATCGTGATGACAATGGGACACCTGTGTAAGCTAGTGGCCAGAGGAGACACAGAAACGAAGCTGTTGGGAGCACCTGGGTCGGAGAAGAGTACCACGACTCAGGCTAAGCACGCGACGGAACGGTCCGCACACGCAGAGCTGGGCCTCTCTGGAAGACCTGACTTCCGGCGTTTCCACCTGTCACTTCAGAGCGGACGCCGAGGACCTTGCTGCTCGGGGGCAGTGGGCACACTCCCTCAGCGGCTTCATTTCGACCCCACAGGGATTCGATTTCGTACAGATCTTAGGCCTGGCCAGTCTTATCCAGATGTGACTTCACAACTGAAGGATGAGAAGTAGGCCTGCCACTCACTGCCGGTGGGGATGAGACCTGGAACGGGCACTTTGGGCTGTTGGTGGGTTTTACAAAAAGGACCACGTGATCCAGGCACTGCTCTCCTTGGTACGTAAGCAAAGGAGCTGAGAAAGTCCGCACAAAAACCTGCTCACGAACGTTGACATCAGCCTTATTCACGGCCGCCAAAACTAACCAGGACGTCCCTCAGTGGGTGACGGATAAACTGTGTTCCACCCGGAGGATGGAATATTATCTGGCACTAAAAATAAATGAGCTGTGAGCCATGAAAAAGCAAAACGGAGGAAACTTCAATGCACGTGGCTCAGTGAGAGAAGCAATCGGAAAAGGCCACATGCTGTGTGGTTTCAACGCTATGACATTCTGGAAAAGGCAAAAACGCGGACACGGTGGAAGGATCCGTGGTCACCAGGGCTTGGAGGGCGGGGCGGTGAACAGGGGAAACCCAGAGGATTTTTAGGGCAGCGAAATACTCCGTGCGACATTATGTGCCGTATAACGACGTTCTGGTCGACTGACCGCATGTGACAGGGGTCCCGTAGATTATAATCGAGCTGAAAAACGCCCGTCCCCGAGGATGCCACCATCGTGACACGCATCGCACGACTCTCACGTCCATGGCGATGCTCGTGTAAACAAGCCTACTGCACTGCCGGTTGTACAAAGCGCAGCACGAACAGTTATAGGAGGGGCCGCACCATCCATGTGTGCACACGTGCCTCTGTTCACACAACGACGAAACCGCCTAGCGACGCCTTTCTCAGAATGTGTCCCCACGGGTCAGCAGCACAGGACTGCATAATGGCGGATGCATGTCACTGTACATCGGTCCAAACCCACAAAAAATACAACGCTAGGGGTGAATCCCAGTGTCAACTGTGGACTCTGGGTGACGATGACATGTCACCATAGGTTCTCATAAGCTAATCTGCCTGTCACCTTTGCACTGAGAGAGACAAGCCTTGTGCCCTCTGGTTCCTTTAATTAAGCCTTTCCTCTATCTGGGCAAGGACAAGGTCCGAAGTGTGGCGTCGTGAAAAGCGCTTTCTCGGAAAGACTAATTATAAGAAAATGATGGTACTTTAAGTTCTAAGATTACACATTTATTTAGATTGTTTTCCTTTAACTGTGAAGAGACTGGGATCCTGGAGCTTAAAAAAAAAGTCCGCCAGCGCCAAGGTTTCCTTACCCGCAGTAGAAAAAAAGAAAAAGCAAAAAGCAATCGCTTGCAGGCCTGAGGAGAGAGAATATTCTTTGGAATTTCGTTCTCCAAGTCGAGATGGGGAGCAGCAGGTAATTAAGCGTGGTGGGGAAAGGCGAGGATGGGAATTTACCGACCCAGCAACTCAGGCGCATGGCCAGACGAGCCACGTCCACATCGAACGCGCTCTTTTGCTTAGCCTGCTTTTGAGGTTTATTTGGACTCACCTTTAAAAATAACCGGTCGTTTTATTTCATGCCACTGAACTCTGATTCGGGGGCTAACTGAACTCTGATTCAGGGGCTAACTGAAACTCACCCAGCGCAACGGCGACAGGCAAATTAGCTTTGTGGATTCAGAAAGGCCGACTGCTCTTTCTAAAAGAAAAATACTACATGGCGTTTTGAAGTTCTAGGTCGGTCAATACTGACGAAGTTAAAGTTAAACCTCAGAGAGCAAAATACTTTTTTTTCTTTCCAAAGCAAGGAAAGAAATGGAAGTAACCTTAAGTTCCTGATTTCATTTTTCAAAATATCCGTAAACATGCCCGTGATAGAATTAAGTTATGCTAATTTTGTATCCAAGTGTGTAACTAAAATGTCTCAAGATACGGCATTTCACTCTCTACTCTGCGGCCTGCTCGCATCGCGAATTGGGTAGAACAGAAAAATACTGTGACCGTAAGGAAATTAGATTAAGGCACGTAAGGCTAGATTTTGTTTTCCAAATAGTCGTGACACCTATTAAATGCCATATGCTTAAGTTATGAAACCATGTCTGCTTGAGCCGAGCCCTGGCCAGCTGCTGCCAGCCCTGAGCCACGCGGCGGGGCGGGGGGCGCTTACGCTGTATGGCGCGGAGCCGGGGGAGCACCGAGGGGCTGCTGGGCGGGCTGGAACTGTGGCTGTGCCTCCGTCTGTCCACGCTGGGAGAGGCCTGCACGGTGATTTTGTGCTGGAAATCTGGTGGATGTGAACAAGAGGAAGAACTGAGATTTCGCGGTTTTATTTTCACAGCGACATCTTCAGTGCGTAGCCAGAGAAGCAAAACGGCCAGGTGGGAAGAATGAGGTGTAGCGCAGTCTGTTTCTGACGCAGCTTCCGTTCGGGGTTCAAGTCAGTCGATAGTGATTCGGTCTGTGCGTCAGGTACAGTGAGACACTGAGACACACGCACACACATACACGCACACACACATGCACGAAAACACATGCACACACGCACATCCACGAAAACACATGCACACATGCACACACACGGACACACACATGCACGCACACACGCACGCACACATGCATGCACACACATGCACGAAAACACACGCGCACACACACATGGACACATACATGCATGCACACACATACGCACACAAGCACATGCATGCACACACAGGCACGCACCCACACGCACGCACACACACATGCACGCACATGCACACATGCACGCACACTTGCACATGCACATGCGTACCCACGCACACACGCGCACACGCACACTGCACACGCACGCACACACACAGGCATGCACACATGCACACACACAGGCATGCACACACACATGCACACATGCACACACATGCACGCACACACATACACACATGCACACACGCAGGCACGCACATGCACACACATGCATGCACACACACATGCACACACATGCACACACACGTGGGCGCACAGAAGAAAATGAAGCGAAGCTGCACAGGTACCTCCCATGGCACAATCCTCCGAGAAGAGTGACCACCGTCGTTCAGTCTGAAATCGTTAGAAACAAACAAATGGAAGACTCTGGATTTCAGTGCATCCTGGTGCTGTCACCAACAAAATGGACCTCAGCCAGTAAGGGGCCTACCTCTCCGAGCCCAACGCCACGGCCGTCACGGGAACGAGCCCACCCAGGGCTGCGATGGCGATTAAAACGGCGAGTGCCGTTCGTGACGGGGCGCGGGGCACGCATCGTACTCCCACAGACGGGCCGCCCGGCGTCCCACCGAGCGTCAAGACCCGGGTCTCACCGCTCGGGTTTCGGTTCCTTGGGAAGGATCCCGCGTCAAGTCAAACTTACATTGACCAGATTTTTGTGCTTTTCCTCCGTCGAGCTCTCTCTGTTAGTTTAATTTTCAGACCCAGCCAGGTGCCCTGTGAGGGTCAAGGGAAACCTCCTCCTCCCCCACAGTGGACGCCTCTGTGGTCAAGGCAGTGTACCGTCCCCCAGCTGTAAGTCGGGGCGTTGTCATGACAAAGCTATGCCGAGAAGCATGGGGACATGGGAAGAAAGCATAACGTTACCGGAGGGAAGAGGAGAGTGTCTGGGAAAACGTAGGAAACTGTCAAAAAAAAATACTGAAAACTCAGACGCAGGTAAAAGAAATTCCTGGGCGTCTTCAGTGCAGCGCCGAGGTAACCTGTGATCGATCTACTGACTGGGCTGTTTTTATCCGCAGTAGGGGCAGAGGTTAATGTGTAGATTTTGTCTGTTGATGATGCAAATCATTTCTGTCTGGCGAAAAAGACAAACCCAAAGGCTATGGTTTCTTGCCATTATGGGCATTTAACCAGGTTTGTATTTAACCTAGCAATCTAATCCTGACATTCCTGTGTTAAATGGCCTGTAAACACTCAGCTCCCCCAACTTTTATTTGAACCAACTGTAATTGCGTCCCTCATTAATTAATGATTTGAATAAGATCTTCGATACATGTTCATTTCATATTTGCAAGAGAGCTAAATGTTACCTTTTTGAAAAGTAAACTTTAAAGAACTTTAAGGAACTACCTGGTATTTGAAGCAAGAAGGAGCTAGAATTTTGTAGCTAGGACAGCTGCCCGGTTATTCACGCTGGAAATATGAAAAATTTTCTTCTCCCTGGCCCTCCCTTCCTATCCAACACGAAGTAGCTTGTGAATTCTGTGGCATATATATATCCTTCTCAAAGTTATAGTCGAGAAATTTATATCCTAGGTTCTGGAGTTAGCAGACTTGGATTTTAAACCCCAGTTTACTAGCCATGAATTTTGGGAAATCAGATTCACGTCTCTGAGCACCTCCCCGCCACCATGTCAGGCTGAGGCTGCTACACTTCCTCGATCCACCCATCTTCCTGCATCTACATTCGGCCCCTCTGGTCTGCCTCACGGCAGCCAGATGCATTTTTAAAAATACATGCCCGACCATGTCACTCCCCTACTTAAAGTCCTTCAAAGGCATCTCGTGATTCTTAAGTTACAGATCAAAATCACAACATACTGTACAAACCCGGGGAAATCTGAGTCCGCTCCCGCTTCATCGTGCCCTGTTCTGTCGCCTGGGTCTAAAGCTGGGGTCGCACACTTTCTCTGTAAAGTGCCACGTGGTAAATATGTCAGTTTGTGGGCCGTGTGGTCTGTCACAGCGACTCGACTTAGCCGACAGGGTGAGAAAGTGGCCATCACAACACGAGTGAGTTCGTTCCAGTACAACTATGGACGCTGCAATTTAAATTTCATGTAATGTTCATGTGTCAAGAAAGAGTCTTACTTTCAAGCATGTAAAAGTGTAGAGACCATTCTTAGCTCGCCGGCCATATAAAACAGGCTGCGTGTGGCCCACGGGGCGTGGTTTTGCTGACCCCTGGTCAAGCCACACTGACCTTTGCTCAATTCCCGGAAGAAACCAGCCCCTCTGTGCCTGTGGCCTCTGCCTCTTCCTCCCCGCATATGTGGTAAATTCCTAGTTCGGGTCTCAATTTCAACGTTACTTCTTTAGGAATCCTTCTAGAATCTCTTTATATCAGGTGACATCTCTCTGCTGATCACTGTCATATGACTTTTCTCTCACAGCAGTTAATAATTATAGCAAGAAAATAAGTATTTGCTTAACTATTAGCTTCAGGTTTACCCCTCCCCCAACACGACGCCAGGTCTCCGAGGGCAGGTGCCAGTGCGGTCTGCACACGGCTCTATCCCACCCCCGTCCCAGGGGCAGAGCACCTCACACATAAAGAGCATCTGTCCAGCCTTTGCTGAGCGGCTGTTTTCCCTGGTTAAGATTATGAGTGACGTGAGGGCAGGAGCCGTGTCGTTTTATCCGGGTCATCGCCAGCACGTGGCAGAGCCTCCAGCGCGTGAGGAAGGAGAAGACTGTGAAGTTTTGCAACGGGTTCCAACTGGCGCTTAAAGTTAACGGCTGACAGATAGATGGCAGGGCGGAGGGTGGCATGAAAGACCGAGCAAACGAAAACCAGGTGCCAGGTGTCAGGTGGGGGGCTTCTGCCACCTACCAAGTAAGAGATCATGAAAGGTTTGGCCAGGCTCAGTGACTTAAGCAAAGAATGTCAGCAAACGGCTCAGGAGACGGGATGGCTGACTGGTGTCGGGGCGGGGTGACGGCCAAAGGAAGAAACATTCTTACCCACAGACACAACAGTTTACTCTCGATGGAAGAGCTTATGAAGGATCCCCTAGCCCTGTGACCGTCACACTCACTGGAAGCACATTCTCCGTGAGTTCTCACGGCAGGAGGGCTGCAGCCCTGGCTCTTAGAGCTTCAGACCTAGAACACAGACCCAGGCCAGTCCTCTGCGTGACCAATCATGGGGAACAGACGGAGGGAGAGGGGACCCTAAGCAGAGCCCAGGGACCAGCAGGGGACATTCATCAGGCCAGGGATGGCAGCACACACACAGGCTGGACTTGAACACCAAAGACGCGCGGCACTCATGACCGTCCGGAAGTCTAAGCTGTCACGGGGGCTGGGGAGGGGTCCGGGGAAGGGAGGCCCGCTCTGTGTTTTTGTTCCGTGTGTGTGTGTGTGTGTGTGTGTGTGTGTGTGTGTGCTCTCTCTCTCTCTCTTTTGAGATAAATGACGTATAACATTAGTTCCAGGTGTACAGCATGATGATTCGATATCTCTATACACTGTGAAGTGGTCATCGCAGTAGGTCTGGTTAACACCCACCACCACACGGACTGACACTTCTTTTCTGCGATGAGACCTTTTAAGATCTACCCTCTCTGCAACTTTCGAGCACACAGTACAGTGTTCTTACTTAGAGTCGCCGCGCTGTGCCTCACACCCCGGGACTTGTTTCTCTGGAACTGGACGTTGTACCTTTGACCCCTTCGCCCATCTCACCCCTGCCCGCTCCCCATCAGCGGTCTGTTCTCTGCATCTATAAGCTCAAATGGTTTTTTTTTTTAGATTCCACATATCACTGTTTAGGTTGTAAACATAAAGAAAATACTCTTTCTTATAAACATCCCCGTGAAGCGAGGAAAGGTCGATTCTGTCCATTATACATTTAGGAATGTGGAAACTGAACTGCCACATGACCCAGGCTGCTGTTCAGTGTTCTTTGTCCTCGAAAACAACTGTTCTCAACTTATCTGCTCATAGCAGGTTATTATGTGGTCCGTGGGCTTTTGGGTGAAGTCTATACTTGTATTTTTATTGGGAATATTTGTGTTTCATTCAGGAAATCCATATAGCCTCAGAGAGAATAATCATTTTTAAGCTGAAAGTAGTAGTATTCTTTAAAGAATCCTTGTGAGGCGTCTGCTTCCTCTCCCCTACACACATACACACACCTGCTCTCACGCTCGCACACGTGAGGCAGACGAGCGTGGCAGGCTTTGGGAACTTTCAAAGTGGTGGCAGTTAAAATGCCAGTGCTGTAGAGAAGGACCAGCTTTTAAAGGTTTTAAAACTTCTTCGCCTTGTTTTTATGCTCAAAAAACACAAATTTGGTTCGAAATAAACCTAATACAGAGGCGGTGACATAAAGTGATCACAACTTAATAGCTACTGTGATCATTCTTTTGCTTTCTAAAAATTCCAAGAAATTCTAAGAATTCACAACATATCATTTAAAATCTCTTGTCTTAGATTATACCGTCTCATTT
>NW_006442117.1:1504697-1516063 GCF_000325575.1 Pteropus alecto | reverse complement strand
ATTTGAGTTTTCTAGCAATAAGTTAACACTGCCATCTATAAATAGTCATAAAAGTTATCACTGGTGGTTCTGAAGGGCAAAATTACAATAATTAAATAACTATTCACATTTCATAACAGATTTTTGAAAGCTCTTGCGAAACAAGTCTTAAGGGCCAGTTTGCAGGAGTCTCAGATATGTTTCTGAGAAATCGTGAAGCTAGTTATAAAGGGGGGAAAATCCTGCGGAAGGGGTTCGGTGGTTCGGTATGCAGAAAGCACCACCGCCTACGGCATGTGTCCTCCCTAACGGCGTACCGTTAAGTGGTACTAGAACCCGGTAACTCAAAGGATTTTCTAGATGATAATATCAGAATCAGCTAATTCCCTTGAACTTAAGGTACAAATAATCACTTTCTCTTCTACACTAAGCAAAACACCTGAAGGGGGAAATTAATTGTTGTATAGTTATCATTCTGCTCTTTGAATCTTTGAATGTATGTCCTACTTTGGAACATAATGCGAGTAGCTTCTGTGCGTGCGTGCGTGCGTGTAGTGGGGGGTGTAGAATGGGGAAATTCTACTGGGAAAAAGAGTTTCCATGGTGCTAACAGTATCACAACAGTGTAGCATCATCTTGCGGGCGAAAAAGGTAACTGCTATGCTAAATTACAGAAGCCAAATTTCATTCCTGCCAGATAGATTAGGTTATAGCATTAGATTCTTTGGGTTATATTTTAACTGTAATCTTTTACTAAGTGCCACCACATAAATAAATGTGTGATTAAAATGTCCCCTTTATTCTCAGAAAGAGAAAAGAAGCCAAATGGTACAATTCAGGAATGATATCAATCTAGCAAAAAGAGTCAAATATATTGTCTGCTTTGAATAAATGCAAGGTATTAGCCAAGAAACATTTGAGAAGAAAAAAAAAAGATTGGAAGTCTGACCTCCGGAATCCTGAGACAGTTTATTTAATCTACCACTGAAGGTTAAGAACCATGGGAGCTCTTTGTTTTTTTTCTCCCAAGTTTATTTTCCTTCATTTTCGCATTACCCACACCCCCAAAGTTTCCCAAATGCGTCAACAAATAGTGGTGAAGATGACAGTCACAGCACAGATTAAAGAAAGATGGACTGGCTACGAACTGGAGACGCAAACCCGCGTTGGGTGACTCTGTACTTTTCTGTCACCTCTACCTGAAAGGAGAAGCCTCATGGTGAATAAAATAGACTCTTTAAAATTATGTCTGACGCACTGACAGTCCAGTGAGTTGCCCTCCAAGCTATACCTGGACTTAAAGCAAACATCAGAAGAGAATCTAGGAAAGTACCTTGTTCCTTTTCCCAGAGAGGTCGAAGGAAAAATGAATAAGGACCCCCTAGTCCATTCTCGCCTGCTCAAACCAAATAATCAATAATGTGCGCTGTTTACTCACGACCACCCCACACCGAGCACTTTTCTGATCGCGGGAGGACTTCCACACTGACCTAAACGTCCCGGTGAGCTGCAGCCTTCCAGTGCTTTGTAATAAGTATTTTTTTACAGGACAACTTAGACATACTTTATGCGAAAACTGTCGTTAATATCATTTAAGTCAAATTCTCATGCCATTAACACACGTCTTCGAAAGATGCTAGGACCCAAAATAGAGAGCTCGGTCCAAACAGACACACAGATAGTTAAGCCAGCTCTTGCTCTGTCACCATTCTTCCCTAGTATTAGAATTACAAAAAACGGGGCATTTGGTTTTTTTCCTTAAATCGAGTATAAAACATTATTCAGAGCTTAATTGATGAATTAATATGTTTACTATTTTCTATTCTCTAGTTTCTCTGAACACATGCAATCCTTTTATAATACTGTCAGTGTTTCGAAAATATTTTTAAAAGCTTCTCTGGGTTTACTGGTTCATTTTTATACCTAAAAGATTTTAAACCCACAAGGAAAGTAACTGAAGTACTGATCTATTTTGCTGAAGGCGCTAACAGCACCTTCAGTGTCCCAAATGGACTCAGTTACCACGTGACACTATTGATCCTTGTGGAGACAATAAACTTAAGGATGAAACAGCAATAGTTTGGTTGTCCTGGACTTTGGCAATGCCGTGCAGGGCTGGCTCACTGCAATCAGCTGAGAAGGAATTCTGCTTTGATTTCAAAGGGAGCAAATCGATTAATCCATAACAGAAAGAAGGCTGATGGCTGAATTCCCGGCACGCCTTACGCCACCTCACTCGTGGGAACGCATTTGGTCATCGCAGTCTGCCGGTGCATCGAAGCAAGAAACCGAAGATACTCATTTATGTCTGAGAATCTCATCCCCCACCCCTTCCCGGTGCCGACGACACGGGGCCAGCGACGGCTGACAGACCAGCCCCCGGAGAAGCACGAAGACCATGCCGTACCTGAGGGCAGACTGATTCGGTGGCCGTCTTTGAGCTTTAATCGACTTCTCTTGAACTTGCCCTTCCTCTTCTTGACCTTGGGCTTCTCCTGGTTCAGCTGGAATATGAGGATGCTGAGCTCGCGCTCCAGCACGTCGATCTCGCGCTCCGCCAGCCGCTGCTCCCGCCGCCTCAGCAGCCGCTCCTGTGACCTCTGCTGCAGGGCGGCACGTGTCAGCTCCTCCTCCCGGGACCGCAGCTCCTGAGACAGAGGGACACGGCATCAGCGCCCAGCGGGACCCTGCTCCTCCTGCCTCCGGCCGCCAGTCACTCCGGGCCTCCCGGGGCAGCGCTGCCTGCAGTCCAGACAGCCCCAGCCGGGCCCCTGTCACCAGCTGGGCCTGAGACCGAAGCCTGGGCACTGGCCCCGCCTCGCTCTTTCGGTTTTGTGGTCCTCAAAGAGGCATCGCCCGTTTTAAACTCGATTTGAACAAGTCCCTCTCGCTATCTCGTGCCTTCGCGGTCGCCTGACACACGAAGTGAACATTAACACAGCAAGGACGACGCGCAGAAGCGGCCGACCCACGAGTGAAAGCCACGCGTTAAAGCTCGGCCGATTACGGGGACGATTATTCTCCTTAGGGACTTCTTAGGGCATTTAAGTCTCTGCTTAGAGGTCTAAACATCTTGGTGGCCAGATTAAGGGAAAGAACAAAGCCGACGTGTTAGGAGTCAGTCAGAGGCCCGTCAGACATGAAAGCGAGACACCTTGCAAATTACAAATCGACAGAAAATATATTTTATTTTACAAAGAGTTCTTCAGGATCCCACGGGCGGGCAGAAAGTATCAAGGTGTGTGCATATACTGTGAATTAGCTCGTAAAAGCCTCTCTGGGGACAATACTTCCTGATCAAAGTCTGACTTCCTCTCCGTTTTGTTTTGGAATTATTGAACTCTGAGAAACAGAAAATCTGTGAACTGAAGAATACTTTTATTACTATTAGAAAAAAAAGGATTCAGTAGTAAAATCGAGAACTCCACCAAGTTTTAAAATCGCACCCCCCGTTCTCATTTCATTTCTGCAAAGTGTTCTATTCTCTACCAGGGACATAAACATCCCCGTCAGTGCTGAGTGACTCTTCTGGGTCCCCGCCACCGCACCGAGCCCTCACCCGGCAGCCGAGGCCCCGCGAACTCGACTGCTCTGGGCAAACGTAATCTTAGAGGAGCCAGGTACCACTTTATGGAAAGCCCGCCTTCTCGGGGGGAGCTGTGGCTGTGAGCGCTGTGCAAACATGTCACACTTCGTACGGTCAGGCCGCACCTCACACAGGCCGCCCCCGAACGCAGGCTGCGTGAAGAAACTGGTAGACAGGGGCTCATGGAAGACAGCAGAGCTGACCCGGAGCAGAAGGCCACTCGAGTCCACCGAGCCCTTGGCCTTTCAAGGACTGGCTGGCTCAAGAATAACCGGAGGCCGGCAGCACAGTTATCATAAAGGAAAACAAACCCAGAAGACCGCTCTCCCACAAATAAACACAATACTGCCAAGGAGAGACTGGGGAGCTCTAAAAACAAACAAACAAATGTGTTTATTCGGATCAAACTAATTCTGAACTTAGGGTAATTCTACCAAAGTGAACTGAAATTCACCTTTGAAACACTCTTTAAATTCATTTTCTAAACTTCATAAATAAAATTGCAGGAGAAATAATTTCCTGAAGACCAATTGATATTCAAATCACTTCTGCTAACACGTACCACTGATTCTTATGTATAGAACCAATACGTATTTCTTCATTACACTATTCCGGATATAAATTACTATGTATTGCTTGAAAGAAAAAAAAGAAAAAAAAAAGAAGAAAATGTTATATATTAAAGAAAAAAACAAAAAAACAATCTGGACTCCATTACTTAACTGGTGGCTTCCCCCAACCAGTTTGTCGAAATCGGAGATTTTACTGTAGTGTGTTTGGGGACACAGAATAATTTCCCGTCAACTTCCCAATTTCTAACGCATGACTGTCTGCCCTTTGGTGAAGACAGTGCTTTTCGGCGGTGTTGGTGTCCGTCCGGGTAGCTCTTGTGAAAGGAAATGGCATGAGGAAGAAATAAGGACAGCAAATTCGATCGGGCTTTTTGTGTGTTACTGCGACAGTAATTGAAAAAGAAACCATTTTTAATTCCGGGTCCCAAGCTAAAATGCAAATCCCCTTGTAATGACTTCATGAATAAAAGTCATACAAACGAAAACAAACAAACAAAACACTCGCCCAAGACTCATCAGAGAAAAGAGAGACAAAGCAGCCGAAGTGTTCTTCCCTCTGAATGAATTTTAAAACATTGAAAAGTAAAAACGTATGGGTATTAGAACCCCTCTGAATATTGTGAAATCATAAAGCACACAAGAAAATTCTTTTGCTTGCCGCGTGCTAAGCAGTACCGTTTAACTGCTGGGCACAGGCCAAGCTCGTACTGGCAAACCCAGACTCCTGGCAGAAGGTGTTAATCATTAACGGTGACGTGCCTCCGCATGGTGGCCCAAAGACACTCTGTGCACAGAGACAGACACACAGACAGGCAGGCAGGAGCTCAGGGAGGCGCCAGTCCCTACGCAGGCTGCAGTTTACTGAAGAACACAGAGCACGCTAAGCCACTGACCATTAAGTCATTCCCAGCCTGACGCCGCCTGCCCTGAGCAATCGGTGAGCGAGAAAGCGAGCTAGAGCACGCACACTTGACGCCAGCAGACGACACGCGGTTTGAAACCTCTGAGCAAAAAAAGGAGCGTATGTTCTTTAACTGTGAATCGAAGGCTCGCTCACAGGATACCGTGGAATGCTGTATGTCAAGGAACACGCACAAAAACCAGAAAAAGCAGACACCACTGCAGGATTGCAAATAAAAAAAGGAATCTGAAGAATAGCAAAAGAGCTACCATAAAACTTCAAAGCAGAGAGAGAGCAGGGCTCCGCGCCCGAAGCACGCCTTTGCGTTTGACACCCCACATAACAAGCATTAACTGACTCAGGCCGCGGACTGCTCCCGAGGGTGACAGCGTTCTTGTGGCCTTGAAGGGTGAGGAGGCGGCAGGGGCAGAGCAGTCCTAGGTGGGCGGATGGCAGCGCCCAGTGCTGCCCAGGCCGTCTAACGCCGGTCCTTGCTCTCCACCCCGCCCCACTGCGATGGCTTCTGGCATGCCCTGGAGACGGAATACTGAACCGGGAGGGTCTGTCAGGGTTTTTAGAGTCCCCTGCCATCGGCCTGACGTCGCGGATGGAGGGAGACGAGCAGTGAGCAGCAGTCCGCCGGCTCAGGGCCACCGGGAGTCAGCGAGTTCTTGATTCTAGGATCACAAACTTTAATCCCCAGAGCAGCCACCCAAGCAGGCCTCCCTCTGAGCTCGGGAACAGCACGCAACCTGTTTCCTCCCGCATCTGCTTGAAGGTTCTTCCAGTCCTTGCGGGCAGCCCCCTGCACCCCGCAGCCCCTCTGCGTCCCTGTCTGTCCTTTGCTCAGACTCCCAAGCCCCTCTCCTGCCTCCCCGGTCACCCACGGGCCACCCTCCATATCCCTGAGAGGCCGACAGCCACGCACGACACCACGGGTGTGATCTGAACAGACACAGGGGGTTATTGCTTCTTAGGATGCGAGCTCTATGGATTATTAGCGGTGTCAGGGTCTAAGGTCGCATTTGCTGGTCTTGTATTTTTAAACTCACAAAATACTGAAAAATCCAAGGAAGAGAGTGCATTACGTGTAAGTCTCCTACTTGGAAAAAGTGTGTTTAGAAAAAAATGACTTTTGCAGCTTCCATATTTCTTTCTAACCTTTATTTGTCAACCTTTTCAATTATGAAATATTTAAAATATACTGTAATTAGAAAAGCAAATACCCAGGCACTCACCATCAATATTTAACGGGTGCTAATTTTTACCAGTTCTGTTTCGGGCCTGTGACACTGTCCTGTTTCACTCTGGTCCTATCTCCTCCCTCTTCAGATCCGCTGTCCTCAGGTTGGTTTGGGTCCTTCCCATCTCTATTGTTAGTCTTCTTGTGCATGTCAATAGTTCTGTTTTATGTGGTTTTATCAATTTACATAAATGGTATTTAATGTAACTATTCTTCCGCAACTCACTTTTTCCACCCAATTTTATGTTTGAGATTTATCCGTGTGGGAACACGAGGCTAGAGCTCATTCATGTTAACTACTGGATAGCCATCCGCTGCGTGAACACAGTAGCTCAGGCACCTCTCCCCCCTATTAACAGATACTGGGGTTGCTCCCAGTTTTTCACAACTACAAACAATACTTAAGTGAACGACCTTAATTTCCTTGTGCACCTGTGTGGGAGTTTCAAGGATATATAACACGAAATTATATGCGTCTATTATAGCATAAGATTCCTAAGAGGATCCATAATACTTATATGCCTTTAAATTCCTTTTTTACTTAATATAGTTATAATAATTATTAATATCTCTCACCTATTAAAATATGTATCAGGAGTATATTAAGCAACATTACTTGGGCTTATTCGATGTATTTATGTATTTCATGCCGAGTCCTTTGTTCAATGCTGTGGACGAAAATGACCAGGAAGGAAACTGTATCTCATGAACTTGTTCTCTAGCAGAACGGGCAGGCCAAGAACTAAACAAGCAAATAATGAGGGATGACTTAGTGCCGGCCACGGCAGGGAGGCGCAGGCCCCTGTGACACACAGTTTACCTGGTGCAGCCGAGAAAGGCTGAGAACAGCGACTGTAAGTCCGGGCTCCGTGCCAGAGAGGGGACAGCGTTCTCCACAGAGGAGAGAATGTGTACAAAGGTCAGAAGTCAAGAGCGTGGCATCGGAGGCACCGGCAGGAAGTCGGTGTGGTCGGGGACAAAGCGAGGCTCACTGTGGAAGGACAAAGGGAAGCAGCAAGGGAACGGAGCTGGCCAGGGACACAAGGATGCGGATTTGCATTTTAGAAGGGTCACTGGTAGAGGTGAGGGGACAGTTAGGGGCACAAGACCGGCTGCAGAGCCACCAGCTAGGATGCTGCTGTAGTAATCAGGTGACGTGAGGACACTGGCTTAGGGGAGCGAGTTACCACGGATGGTCTCTGTCGCATAGGAGACCGAGAGACATCTTCAGAGACCCACGAGACAGGGTACCTAGGAGAACAGCAACCCCATTGTCACAGAGGAAGGGAGGGTGAGCGGGAAGGCAGAGGCCGGGTGAGGAGGGCAGACGCCGCTCCCAGCACACACGCAACAGTCACTACGTGTCTGCGGGGAACAAACTGTAACGTTGAAACTCGGAACAACTTCCCCAGAGACACGTGTTTAAATTCGTTTTTTTTAAAAAACGGTTCGTACTTTGGGGAATACCCATGACACACGTTACCTTACTTCCCAATTCGGCAAGATTCCAGCAGTGAGAGACTCACGGGCAGAATCCGGGCGTGCGCTGTCCCGTTGTCAAGCACGCCGTTACGCGGAGTAGCCCGAGACGTGCCCGCGGCATGTATGCGAACCCCGGCTTTTTACTCCCTCTTTGGCCCTGTCCTTCGCACTCAAGCAGGCCACCTGCCTCTCGTGCGACGGTCAGTGCGAAAGGCTGGAGGTGCGACGTGGACACGTACCACGTAAGTGAAGGCCACTTTCACACGGGACAATGACTCAGCCACACCACGCGCCCAGGTTTCAGCGTCACGGACTGGAATCAACGCGTGGACTTTTTATTTGGCAAAGCATTGCTGCCTCTTCGAAAAGAATCGCAGAGACCCGGGGTATAAGAATTCCTTCCTGGACAATGATGTGGCTTTATAAAAGTTATCGAAAACTCGAAGTGTTATACTCGAGCCCGTTGGTCGCACGTACAACAGAATAATTTAAGCTATTGAACGGTAACGCATTTCAGACCGTCAGAATAGACCTTGATTTATCAAAATGCCCAAGTACTCCAAAAATCTCTCTCAAAAAATAGGAGCTGCCACTGAACCGTGCCTTGAACTTGGGGTTCTTCAGTGACTGTTACCAGGCATTTGTCACCGGTCATGAAGACCACGCCAGCCGACTTTGCTTCCCAACTAGTCCGCCTTCCGGTTAGGTGTGTCCCCACTTCCGATCTTTCACTTTCGGGGAACATAAATACAGCTTCAGCATGTTTAACTTATAGGTTTATTTTCTGCTTCTTAAAATATGTAAACCAACCAGAGCTTAACGCGTCATATTAAAAAAGTTCAAAAATTACACATTTTCCCAATGTCTTGGAGGAAAAAAGGACGTTGGTGGAAGGACTCGCAGGGAAGGGGCGTCGAAAGACATGACTGGAAACAACACGCGGACTCGGCTTAGCTTCGGAGTCGCGCCGCCTAAGAACTCGAGACAAACTGTGACATCTGAATACTGAGTATTATACGGTATCCAAGAATTACTGCTGCTTTTTAAGATAACGATGGCAAGAAAGTTATTCCGAAAATCCTTATCAGTTAGAGATGTGTATTGAAGCATTTTAGGGTAAACAGGCAGGAGTCTAGGATTTAATTTAAAATACTCCAGTTTAAAATTTAAAAAAAAAAAATGTTAATGGGAGAAAGAAATGAAGAAAATGAGAAAAGACTGACAATTGTCGAGGCCGGTTCATGCGCACCGACGCGCATTATGCTACATGTCAAAATCTCCCTAGTAACAGGCCGTTTGTGTTCCAATCATGTATTTCAAGGCCAGCTCTATTTTGTTTTGTTTTAACCAGAAGAACCCATACATACTGATATCTGAAAACAGTTTAGAATGCTTCTAACCAGTGGTTCTCGACTCACGTTTTCCATCGCCTTCGCAAATGGGAGTATTTTAGGCAATCAGAGATATATGTATATAAATAAGTAACCACTTACCTTCTCTTTCGTCCGAAGCTCATCGAACATTTGCTGAATTTCCAGCTTCCAGTCATCTTGCATGGAATGGAAAGACTCCTGCGGCATGCCAGTCATCACCGCCCCCTCGATAGCAGTCAGCTGCTGGAGAATGGCGGCGAACGACGGCCGGATGTGCGGGTCTTGCTGCCAGCACCCTAAAACGAGAATCGCGTGAATTCTGCGTCCAGCGCAGTGCCCGTCGGCAGCCCGTGTCGACAGCGTCCGCCGAAGATTTGAAAAATCTCTTGACGACGATTTTGAAAACTGGGTTTTACACAGGTGAGCGGCATGCATACTATTACTGTTAGATGGGACTCTTACTGTCCGTGTAGGACGTCAGTACGTGGACGTGAGTTTCAGGGCCTCGGGTGGCCAGATGATTTACTGATCTAGAGTTCTACGGCTCAACCCAAGAAAACCAAAACTCTCTAAAATATTATAATCACAAGAGAAGTCCTGAGAAATAGCCTGATAATTAAGTAGACTAAGCTAACTTGCTGCTTACAAAAAGAGTTAATTTTTAAGAGATACGGATTAAACAGACAAGGTCATGGCGAACCACGCAGGTTAAGACTGTAAAACATTTTTGATCATTAGGTAGGATTTAAAATAGCAGATCTGGAGCCAACTCGATACCGTCTTTGAACTCTACTAGCATACTTGGTGGAAACTTGATTACCATTCTGGTGAATTTCACATATAAATAAGTTACTGATAAAACTGGACTGTTTTTAAATTCCTTAGTTCATCGAAACTTTGCCTGACATTCTAGATCAAAGACAAGGCTTCTAACTCTTAAAACAGTGTAAGTACTTAAAAGCATTTGAAAATTAGAGTCACAGAAATTACTCTTCTGTTTAAAAAAGTAGAGATGCTCTAATGAGCAAACCCGGGGCACTGGACACGCCACGACAGGGCTGCGCAAATACCTTTCATGAGCCTGGCAAACGGCTCGGGGCAGGTGGACGGAATGGGCAACGTGAGCTTGTTGACCGCGACCCCGTAGGCCACGGCGAGCCCGTCGATGCCCCGGTAGGGGACCTCCCCGGTGAGCAGCTCCCACAGCAGCACTCCGTAGCTGGAAAGCAAAGTTTTCCGCAGGTTAAAGGGAAGGGTGGCCGTGTCTCGTCCCGCGAGATGCTGGCGGGACAGACGCCTCAGCGCCCTCCCCCAGCTCCCGACGGGGCCCTTCTCCCCCAGCAGAGCTCCCGGCGGCCCCTCCCGGCGCGGGAGCGGGGACTCTTCTAGTCCCCGCAGACCCCGTCCCTCCTGGGAGCCAGTCGGGAGCCACTCAGTGAGCTGGGCTGCGGAGCTGGGCCACAGTGGTCACTTCGACGCTTGTCCTTCTAGCCACTTTCCACGCCTGCCCGAGACCTCTGGGGTCAGTGAGGACGTGAGGTTCCAGCCCCACAGATGCATCGTGCTGCACACTGCGGGGCTGGGACCGGATCGTGCTGACCGTTCGTGCCGCTGCCCGCCTTCCGTGTGCTAGGAGGGGAGCCGCCAGCATCTTCGCCACGTGGCTTCGCAGCGACGGCCGGAGGGAACCAGCACGGCCGCCAGGCCCGCTGCCGGCCGGGGCCTCTCCTTTCTGCGGCAGGGGGGCCGACGTGCAATGGGGGAGAAAGCCGAGGCCTGCAGCGGCCGGGCTCCTGGACCCCAGCAGGGGTGACACAGGGTCAGTGCTGCACCAGGCCGTGCAAGGCACACGCGATTCCGAAGAAATGCGAAATGAACGTTTAAAACGAAGCCGAAGGACCGCGTTTCGCTCCACAGCCACAGCAGACCTTCGGGCGGCCAGGGGCGGCCAGGGGCGGCCAGGGCGGCCAGGGCCAAGCTCGCACATCTCAGACGCGTACTCCCCTCCGCAGCACTGGCCAGTGCCTTGCTTCCTCTGTATCTGCTACAAACGTAAACTTTTGCGCATGAATGATCTTTCTTTAAAAAGCACACAGTCTGTCCGGGCCACCTACCCGGCTTTACATCGTAAGGAACGGTCCGTTTAGTTTCTTCTCTGCTTCTGTGACAGAACGCGTACAATCCTACAATCCTGTTTACTCTCCTAGTCTGTGAAAACTTTATTAGGTCT
>NW_006442117.1:1486404-1504660 GCF_000325575.1 Pteropus alecto | reverse complement strand
TCAAGGGGTGCGGGCAGTTGCCGGCACAGAAGCAGCGGGAAGGTCCTCGGGGAGGAAGAGCTGGTCCGTGGGGGGCGGGGGGCTCCCTGGACCCGCGGGGGCCCTGCCGGACAGGAGGCTTTCCGCTGACCACTCTCCACTAGCACCCCCTGGACTCTGGACTCCGCAGTGAAAACATTCAGACACAGAAGTGGAAACGAGAATGTGCCCACGGCAGGGCCTCGGGGGCTCCGGCCGCTGCCCGCCGGCCCTAGGCACGGGGGTGTGGGTCCTGCCCTGAAGGGGTGCCAGGCACCCCGAAGGACAGATGGCTCTGGGGGAGCAGATGCGAGTTTGACCTTTGGGAGCATTACTGCCTCCCTGCTGTGTCCCCACTCACAGGCCCTGGAAGCTGACCTGGAACATCTACAAAATAATAGTGGTGTCTGATCGAACATCTCAAAGGCTCTTCTATATGTTTTCGATTGTTTTTGCTTTTCGTAATTACCGTTGGCACATGGCATCATTTTCGTCTCAGGTGTACGGCAGGGTCTTAGACGTTGATACACCTTACGAAGCGATCCCCCCGATCGATCGAGCGCCACCTGGCACCATACGTAGTTACCGCATTATCGGCTGTATTCCCCGGGCTGCCCGTGACCTTCCCATGACCTTCCCGTGACCACTTCCATAACGGCGATTTGTCCTTCCGCCCACTGCCCCTTTTTCACCCAGTTTGTTTCTGTTTTCTCTGTTCGTTTATGTAAAAAAATAATAATAATGCAATGTAGTAGTAAATTATACAATGACGTGACTATTAGCAATGAAGTTGCAAGCAATATTTTTCGAAGCTTATCTGCTTAGTTTCTTGAAAATTACCTATGCTACGGCTCAATAGCAGAGACACCCTCTTAATTTCAAGAATAAGTAAATTTAACTCATAGATCAATCAATAAAATTCACTTCAGAGCAAGGGGCCAAAACAATCTTAGAATAACTGAAAAGTGTCTAAATTCAAAGACGCTTCCTTGCTCCTCTCATTAGCAAATAACAAAACTACGACGAACAGTAAAAACCACATGACTTTGCTCCTTGGCAGCTTCAGAGAACCAGTGATTCAGGATAAGGTCATTTTTCCAGAGAGAAGAGGGCTCACCCTGGTCAAAACCACTGTGAAGAAATGAACTATTTTGGTGGAACGACATTTCTGAAGTGTGAGGCGTGCTCTCCTGCTCTCTGAGCCTGGGCGGGGGACAGTGTAGGCGAAGCCCTGTCCTGCACCCTCCAGCCGCCGGACGGGCGAGGGCTGTGGCGGCCCAGCGTGGGTGCCAAGCCTGGGGCCCCGGCCAGCCATATAGCAGTTTTGCAACCTGGGGAGTGAAGCTCTCAGTGCCCTGATGCCTACCCTGTGAGCCTGTGAATCTGGGCTA
This sequence comes from Pteropus alecto, assembly GCF_000325575.1. Classification (NCBI taxonomy): domain Eukaryota; kingdom Metazoa; phylum Chordata; class Mammalia; order Chiroptera; family Pteropodidae; genus Pteropus; species Pteropus alecto. The sequence continues at coordinate 1,503,251 of NW_006442117.1, read as the reverse complement.
ATCGCAGGGGACATTGTGAAACCTCAGTGACAATGTCTGTCTCAGTTACCTCGCGGTGTGACACCGGGTGGGGAGGGGACCAGTGAGCACGCTAGCGCACCCTCTGGTCCTCAGCACCACACGCAGCAGAGCGGTGCTTCCTGGATGAAATCATTTTTACAGAAACATCCTAACGAGATTCTAAGGAAAGGTCTGTGCAGTTCAGACGTGGCCCCCGGCCCCGCCCGCCCTGGCGTGTTGGGACCCTCGCATCTGAGTCCAGTGACGCTGTCTGGCACGTGGGCCGTCTGGCTCCGCGGCCGGGGGCTCCAGATGTCTGCAGTTTCTAGAACCCTCCACTGCGCCTCATGCGGGCTTCCTCCTGTTCCCCCTCTGGCTTCTAGTTGCCTGTTCCTACTGTCACCGGCTCGGCTCCCTCTCCCCTACTCCAATTAGCTGCTTTTACTGAAAATCTGATAACTCAGCCTATAAAGCTCAGAATTAGAAGTAATAGATTTTGGGAAAAGACATATTTTAGATTTTTTTCTTACTTCTTGACTGTCCCCTATGTTCACAGTAGATGAGGTTGCTATAAAGCATTTATGTAGATTGTACAGAGTTTGCACAGCTTGTAATTCCATAGTTTGTAAAGGAAGCACACAAAATGAAATGTTTACATCTTAAGTAATGTTATTTAAATGTAAAATTATTTCGATGTATTTAATTATTAGCTTTTAGAGTCTCATTTTAGAAGTATAATTTGAGAAGAATCACCCATTTCACTTAAGTATTTTGGTATCATATGGTCAGCAAATCATTGTAATTAAATCAAGAAAAACATTTACTGTTTCATAAAGACACACGTGCCTACGCTCCACCACTAAACTCTCTAATTCATTAAGTAAGGGCTCACGCATCTGTGTTTTTCAAAATGGCCCTAAGACACTGGAGAACCCTTGACACAGATGATAAAGTTCTTGAAAGTCAGTCAAGTTACATTTTAAATGCAGGGGCTAGGCTTTAAATTTAAAGAAATTTTTTGGAACGTAAACTAACGGGTTCAGCCGCTGACCTGACGTGTGATTTTGAGAAAGCAATTTCTGGTGCATCCAATGATTAAAGGGGAAAACTGCTTTTGCTGATCATGCCTCTGGAAGTCAGACAGCTCTGGACTCAAATGGCAGCCCTGTCCTGCTTATCGGATATGGACTCTTAGCAAGTGGCGTTTCCTCTTAGCCCTAGTTTTTCCTTATTAAAAAAAAAAAAGACCTGGAATTTGACCCAATGAGATACCACGACACAACCACTAGAATGGCTAGAATCAAAACTCAGATAACCACAAGCGTTGGTGAGGGAGTGGAGGCAGGGGAACCCCTGTGCCCTGCCCGCGGGAGGGAGGCCTGCAGCGGCTACCTGGGCGAACAGCCTGGCGGCTCCACAGCGATCAACCACGGAGCCACCACACGCCCAGCAATCAAGGTCCGAGGGACGTGCCCAAGAGAACTGAAAACAGGTCCTCACAAAAACCTGCTCACGAGCAGGCAGAGCAGCAGGATCCACGGCAGCCAAAAAGTAGAAACCACCCAGATGCCCATCGACTGGTGAATGAATAAACAAAACGCCGTCCATCCATGCAATGGAATATTATTCCACCTTAAAAAGGAAGGGGATTCTGTCAGATACTGCAGCGTGGATGAACCCTGGGGTCACGGCGCTAACTGAAAGAAGCCAGCCACAGGAGACCACATATTGTGTGATTCCATTTCTATGAAACGTCCAGCATACGCAAATCTAAAGATACAAAATGCAGATTAATGGCTGCCTGGAAGGGATGGGGTGTCGGGGGTGATGGCTAAGGGGTGCAGTTTCTCTTCTGGATTATGAAAATGTTCTAAATCTGCTGTGGTGTATTAACATATTAAAAGCCATTGAACTGTACAGTTTAAATGGGTGAAATGTGCGACGCATGAATTATAGCTCAGTAAAGCTGTTAAAAACCAATAGACGAAAGCTGGAATTTTAAGACACCACAATTAATTTGAGAACGTTTTCATAATCCAAAAAATTCTGCACGGGATATTCTGAGCATTAACTAAAGGCACGTAAGCCCCTGGTGCATGGCGACCGTTACAGTGACTTTTCTTTGCCGTTCTGTTCTTGAAAGCGTCTTCACCCCCTGAAGACACGGAAGGATGGAGAACCCAGATGCCCTGGGACCCCATTGGCTGCAGCTCTCCACCCTCAACCTGGGGGCTCTAAGCTTCAGATGATGCGATCTGTAGACAAAGGAGCTGATCTAAATGTTTTTTCTCAAACTCCTCCCATGCGATTAGTCTGTCTGAGAGCCATGAGAAATCAAAATTTTGCTTCCAGTGAAAATTTGCTTTTATTTACTGACAAAATCCCAGCATTACTGTTAACTCTAATTACAACCAGTTTTAATCGAACCTCAGATTTAACAAGAGGATTCTCCTCACAAATGGAAGCCACGACAGTGAAGACCTTAGTTACCCGCTCCACTGTGATGATACTGTCTCGATCACGACCTTCTTCAAAGAGCCAAAATTACCCTTTACACTCAGAATTGCCGAATAGTCTGGGGCTCATTAAAAGGAAGCGCGACGACCCATTTCTGCAGACCTTTGCAAAAATAAAAAGCACAGCGCTTACCTCCAGATGTCACTTCCCTTAGAAAACAGGGACGATCTGATGACTTCCGGGGCCATCCAGGCGTAGGTGCCTGCCGCGCTCATTCTGGTGGTCCTGTGCCACTCCCTCGCCAGCCCGAAGTCTGTGATCTTCAGCGTTTTATTGCAGATGTCATCGTGTTCTATCTTCTCAAGCAGCAACACTAAAGAAAAATCAGGGGCGGTGGGTGTAAATTCATAGTCTTAGGATTTCTCAGTCACGATTTTTCCCTGGCATTTATAACACAATCTCCACTGCAGGTGGCAGAGTACGTGAGAAGGTCCCTTAGCATTTTATCTTCCTTAAATCACCTATATCATAACCTTTAGTGGGTCATTTGTGCCTGAAGTTACAAATTTTTTTTAAAAAATCCACAGGCACAATACAGCTTAGCACTCTTTATGACTGTTTTTCTTTATGTGAAAGTAAATGATTTCAGGAATCATTACTGAGAGGGAAAATATATATTGTTTTCTTCCTAGAAGTTAGGTCCTCATCTGAATGCAGCCTTTTCTCCTGAATATATTACAGAATCTCTTAAACAGATGACATATTATCATAAATCATCATCAAACTGTCTTATGTTAAATTTGCAAAATGCTTGCAGATGCTTTAATTCACGAAGATGTTTTATGAGATTTGATTGCTTTACTGGACCTTGAAACATGTCAGAAAGTGAAAATGTTAGAGAAATACTGTCCAGAGGCTTCCCAGCCCCCAGTTTCCTACAGGAGAGAGCTCTTGCCAGCCCTCCGACCCCCAGCTCCCAGGTAACAGTAGCTAAAATAAACCTGCTACCCATCAGGCCCCGTCTGCCCCTCCGCCTCCCCAGCACCTCAGGTCCCTCTCGCCCTGGTTGATTTTCCTCTGCCTACGACCATGCAGAATTGTTCCCGGGCCTTCTGCGAGGCTCTAAGGCACCTACCAATCCCTGTTGCTTCTTCCCATCTGCTCCAAAGGGAATAGTTCCAACCTGTGTTTCCCTAAGTCATGTCCCACGTCTTCCCGAAGCCCCGCATTCCAGCCCGCAGCTCTGCTGTGCTGCTCCTGCCGAGCGCTCTGCAAATCCCCTCTCCCCACCCTTCCCGGCCGCGACGTCACCAGCATGAGACGTTCGTTATGTTTTTGTGACATTGTCGTAAAGAAGGGCATTTTCCCCCAGACGTTATAGGGATAATTAATGCTTACTGAGTCCATTCTATCTGTTAGATACGCTTTTGGTATTTCGGTCAGATAACCCGCACTACAATGCTCTAGGCATGTACCCTTAATTATCTGGACTTGACAGATAAGGAAAACAGGCACAGAGACTCTGAGTCATGTGTCCAAGGTCATGAAGCTAAGGAGCCATGAAGCTCAAGCCTCTGGCCCCAGAGGCCGCGGCCCTGACAACCATCTGCGTCACTCAGGGGACAGGTCGCATCAGTCTTAACCCGGGAGCTCCCCATCCGACCTGGTGCCCATTCTCCTGCTTTCTCATTCCCTGTCATTGGGCAGTTATCAGCTGACTGGAGTAGAGGCAGTGTGACGACAGGCACTCTGGGGCCAGGCCGCTGGGTTTGGAGTCTGACCTGTCATGGGGATGATGACAGCACGTTCATCACAAGGTTGTAGTGAGGAGGACAGGAAGGCCTGCCTGGCACTCAAAACGGTGTCTGAAACGCCGTGAGCATTTCGTGAGACACACACACACACACACACACACACACCCCTTCCTTTATCAATGGGTTGAAAAGTGTTTTTAGCAAATCTCGGAATCAGTCTCATGGACGTCAGGAAATATTGTATCTTTTGCAAGGCCTGAGATTTCCCTTCGCTGTAGATTCGTGCCGTGTTCCCATCATTCTCAGACATTTACGTCAGTCATTAAACATTACATTAGCGTCAAAGAGTTCACGTACCTGGAGAGAACAAACCCGGGTTTAAACACAGAGACATTTGAGTGGGCACTTAATATATAGGTCGCCAACACTGAGTAAAATCTGTCGTGCTGTAACATTTCTTTCCCCAAACGATCTGCTCCTGCGAGATCTGGCGAGCAAGGACCCTCCATTCTATATCTTCGCCCATTATATAGGTGACGGATCAGGTTTTAAGGTGGTTATATGGCCATGGATACATAGCTAGCAAAGGGCAAGGCCACATTCTTCCATTCTTCCTGCTCGTAATCCCAGTGCTATGTGTGCTGCACAGTGAGGGATGGGGGCGGGGCCGGGTAGAGATGCGCTTCTGCCTACGGCGGCCTCTCATTGGTTCTGTCCGGCTACACTGTATCTATTCAAGGCCCAGCTTCCTTTGCAAACCTTTCCAGAGCACCCTACACATCATCTTCCCAATCGTTCATTATCTGTGTATTATTCTGCTTTGTCGTTTACCTTTTCACCTAAAATGCATGGCCCTAAGTTACATACACACTGCTTAATGCTGGGAACTGTTTGATAGCTTTCCCCCGAATTCCCCAGGATCACCTGACACAGCACCTTGTACATCAACTGTTCAGTGAAATAGTTCATGATAATTAGGTATTTCCTGACGTCCATGAAACTGAAATTGACGTCCATGAAATTGCCTGTCATTTACCGACCCTCTACAGCTATCGTGACACACTTAACTTCTCATTTGACCCTCACACCATTCTGTGAAGCGGAATGACAGTCTCCAGTTGAGTTTAGAAATGTCATCCAAGATCAGACCCTCACAGATGTGAGCAGGTGTCAGATGCCACCTGTGGGACTAGCTCCCTGTCTTCCGTGTTACCGTCACACTACCGGTTATCAAAAGGGGGCGCAACAACCAGACATTTCATTTTGTATCTTGCTTCGGATACTGATTTTTAACTTATCCTTCCTTCCATGTCAGCTTAAGGTATTTAAGATATTTATTTCTCAGTCCTCACTCCTTATGTTTATCAAGAAAAATAAATATCTAACACTATATACTTAAACCACAGAAGCAAAAAAAAAAAAAAAATAGATATTTAGCTACTTCATCAGCTGTAGCACCTTTTCCCCTGATAATACTACTAATTTCACTTTTAAACAATGATCATTCCTAACGCCTGAAAAGGCTCCGAATTAATGATCAAAATGGCTTTCGGTTCTATAAAACTGTGTTTTCCGAGACACAATTTATATACATTATCTCCTCACCCTTGCAAATATCCAGATAGGAAGGTGTGAGGACGTATTGATGAAAACAGGCATTGAAACAATTCCATGTCCCTAGTCCCAGTCTGGCAGCCCTTGAAAGCAAAGGCAGCTCTAAAATAAGTGAGAACAGAACCGAAAGCGAGAACTAAAACCTAAATAATTAAAATGCTTTGCATTTCTAAATAAAGGTCACGGTACCATGTACTATTAGCAGCCTCGGCGCCGATGGCCTCAGATCCCCCGCCCCCGACCCCGGTCCGGAGTTCCCACAGGAGCTAAGAGCCTCCGCACTTTGAACTAACAGAAAACAAGTTAAAATAACACTCCAAATGCCAAACGTTTAGTTCCGTGAAAGGCCCATTGTTTTAGAGTCAATTTCAGAGGTGTTCAGCAGAATTCCTCAAATTCCTTATCTTTTGGGCAAAGTGACCGAAACCAAAAATAGCTGATGTCCCGACGGGTAACCTAATGGGGCAGCTGGCCAGGTTTCAGCCTAGGCCGCAGGTTGAAGGCCAACTTCCGCTTCCTGTCACCCATCGGGAAGGGCGACGGGCACCAGCTACCCCCCAAGAAGGCACAATGCGCCAACCAGGCAGATCAAGTGTTTTGGCCACAGGAATGGCAAATTCCTGTTAGTAACCTAGCGACGGGTGCTCGAGGCCCTTTGTGCGACTGCAGTGAAGACTCTGACCCCCTTCGGCCGGGTCCTGTCCAACTGGCCTTTACAGCCTGGCACTTAGGTTACTTGCTCAACCATGTGGCACTTGATCTTCCCGGCTCTTTTGAAGTTTCACTTCGGTATTTGCAGAATTACGGCACATAAGGGTTATTTTAAAAAAAAAAGCAATTACAATGTATCCATTCTATTTTCAGTTATTATTTATGGGATTGCTGTGTCCAAATTCCATTTCAGTCCAATGGTTTCATTTCAATTAATGTTTAACTAGAAATACATTATGACAAAAAAAATAAAAAGGTCACAGGGAAGAAAAGCAGTTGAGAGGAGCAAGGACGAGAAAGCGCGATTCACAGATGCCCATTCTCGCCGCCTGCGGTGTGCGACTCTGAACCATCGGCCACTCGCAGGGAATGAACGATAACTTTCTGAGTTTACCGACAGCACCGAATTTCCTCGCATCTCCTTCCAGCTGTCTCACTCACAGACGCCACTCACTCCCTGGCCAGTCTGGGGCCCAAATCCAGACCTCCGCCGGCCTTCAGAGGTCTGGACTTGGGCCCAGTGGCAATCCAAGTGACCCTTTCAGCTTTTGTTACCCGCTAAGCATTCCGGGTAACAAAAGCTCCCCCTAATGAACGTCTGTCCCTCTCCATCCTGCTCCCACCCCCGCCGGACATATGGGCCCGCCTCCCATATGTGGGAGCATCGGGGCGATGGCACCGGTGGGCTCCCACTGCGAGTCCAAGCCACTTAGCCCTCGGGATCTGTGTCTCTTCCGTGAAACACACGGACAACTTCATCTCTCTCTTCCTGCTCCAATGTCACGTGAACCTATAAACAACACCCACTGGGGGCCTCCCCTCATGCCCTCAGCTAAAAGTGCTCTGCATGTCCAACACGCCCAGCCTGTGCCTCTCCATTACCTTAAACATGGCCTCATCCTACCTGTCATTCTCATCACCCGAATTAGATCACAAGCACCTGAAGGACAGAATCTGCACCTCGCCCCTTTATGTATGTATGTATGCATGTATGTATGTATGCATGCATGCATGCATGCATGTATTTTTACTGCACAGCAGCTAGCATTGGGCTCACGAAATAGTTGTCGCATGAATGAGGCTGTGAGCGGAAGGAGTATGGAGGAGGTGAAGTCCTGTGAGCTTCCGCAGGGTACGTCAGCTGCTCTTTGTGGAAAACAACTCCCCTCTGCCCGCCTGAAATAAGATTAGGACACGAAGACAGTTTTAAAAATAATTATTACAACTTTATCTGAATAGGGGCCGAGCAGCACCTGGCAGCCGGTCCTCCCTGCAGAGCCTCCAGGCATCACGCCCTCCCGCGTTTTCTTTTCTAGCTGCTCCTTTTTCCTCCTTTTTCTAGTTCCTCCTTATCTCCTGGACCTCTGGCCACCAGGGACCTCCAGGATGCAGTCCTTGGACCTCTGATCTCTGCTGTCACCACTGGCTCCCTAGAGATAATCAACCGTCCTCAGGGTTTAAACACCCACTATGAGCTGTTGCTAACTTTCTAGGTTTACCAAGAGCACCGAATTTCCTCGCATCTCCTTCCAGCTGTCTCACTCACTCACTCACTCACTCACCAGGCTGGGGGCTCAAGTCCAAACCCTCACCCCAAAGCGTGTCACCGCCCTGGTCCCCCTCCGATCTGTTCTCAGAACTGCAGCCGGTGTAACCCGTGAAAATGTCAGTCAGATCCCAGTTCTCAGTTCAAAACTCTCCAGTGTCCCAGGCAAGTCAACGGCCTGGCAGGACCTACGCACCCGGCCCTGCGTGTCTCGTCCACTCTCTGTCCTGTCCCCACGCATCTCCTTCGCACCGGCCTCTTGCTGCGAGCTCTGCAATGCCTGTTCCCTGCACGAGGCCGACTCCTCCAGGCGACCCGCGTCCTCGCTTCCGCTGGTTCTGCCGAGTCCGCTGGCTCTGCACGGCCTCCTTGGCCACACGCTGTCACACTTCGCCCACCACGTTCGGCCTCCTCTTCCACTTCCGTTTGCTTTCTACTACGCGCCCACCTCTGCCCGACACACTACACCTGTCAGCGTTTACTGTTTAACGTCCGTGTTGCCCGCAGGGATGTAAATGCCACCGGGGGGGATTTGCTTCGGCTTCGCTGGCTGCGGAATACGGGAGCCCGGGTGAGTTCTTGGCGCGCGCGATCCGATCCATACATAGCTGCGGTAGAAATGAGCGAGCGGAGGGACTTCCGTAGAGAAAACGTCCACGTGGTCAGCCAGGCTACAGCCGCGTCGGCTCTTAGGCCAAAAACAAAAGCCAGGTACGCGCCTTTCCGTGGACGCATTCAAAACTCAGTTCCAACGAGAAAACGTCTTGCACGTCACCGTGCGTGAAAGTCTAGCTCTATATTTCTACTGCCTTAGTATCTTCACAGTCAAGGTATGTAACAGCGAATCGAGGGAGGAATTTCCCACAGTGCTCTATGCTAACATCCTAGTAAACAGCAAGGAACATATTTGATATTTTTTTGACTCAATAGTTGCGGAACACTTGAAACAAAATAAACTCCTTAAAAGCACAGGAAGCCAATAATAACTGAAACATTCTGTACTCAATCAAGACACTTCTCCAAAGGGTATGCGATTTGCAGGAACTTAAAAAACGTCCCAGTGATGCCCCCGGGAGTGAAACAGTTACAGTAGCAACTGAGTACTTCATACCTCCTCCTGGACCCTCAACTTAGTTACGAGCAGACCTGTCCAACCCGAAGCCACAATGGCAGCGCTCCTACAGAGAACGAGGCTCAGGACGGCTCCTCCCACTGCTGGCTGGCCAAACCGAAAAGACGCTGCCTCCAACCAAGATGAGCAAACATCAGATCGCGTGGCACTACATTTTGCAGAATGATGAAAACGAACATTCTTAGGTTCTAAAGTGTTCTAGAAAACTTTTAGGTATCAGTGAGTTCACACACACACAAAAAATGAGGAACTATTTAAAGCACTCAAAGTGTTTCTAAACACTATAAAAGGAAAAAATGAGTATACAGTCACCGGCTTACACTTAGATCGTGCCATACAGTTTATTAAATGTTGTGACATCTACCAGGAGTCAGCAAACTACGTCCCTTGGGCCAAATCCCGCCCGATGCCTATTTGTAAATAAAGTTTTATTGGAACACAGACACACTCATTTGTTTACATGCTGTCCTTGAGTGCTTTCAGCTACAACAGCAGAGGCGAACAGGTGCAACAGAGACCTTATTATGACTTGCGAAGCCAGAAACATTTGTTCTCTGGACCTTTACAGGGAGAGCACGCGGACTCCGGGCGTACAGAGAGCTGCCGGACCCCACATCGCCCTGTTCAGAAAGTGGGGGCCCACGAACCCGCAGCTGGTGAGTAGTGGAGTCAGCGCTCCAACCTCAGACACTACAGTAGCATATTTGTCCCCCGATGTCACAGGAGCAGATTCCTAGAGATATTCTTTTCCCCCAGAGACACAAGCCCAGAATAGGCCACACCCATGCTCTCAGCTGGTGCAATCTATGACTAGCCATCCAACGCCACCACACAGTTAACTGGATTTGGGGTTCCAGTTAATTTGCATATCAGCCCAGATAACCATGAGAAGTAACCCACAAATCTGGTCCTTTGAACAGCGGTTTCCAAACTCGGCTCTACATGGGAATCGTCCAGAAGCATTTTATAAAAATATGATAGTGCATCAAAAGCCCAGATGAGTTAATGGATAGGATTACATTTGTGTCAAAGCAACTTAGTAAAAGGTTAATACAGGTGATGAGTATGTAAGTGCTCACTTAAAGTTCCTTCAACTCCATATAATTCAAGATTTTCAAACTGAAACGTTAGAAAAAAAATTCTTCGCTTGCTTCCAACCGAGATCAACTGAATCGGAACATCTGAAATCGAGACAGAGATTTTGTCTGTTGAAAGCTCACGTGGAGTGTCCGATGCTGCATCAGAGGTGGATAGCTAACGGCATTTGTCAGCAAGTGATCGCCTGGCCTAGGGCTCCCCAGAGCACCATCCAAGGACCCCTAGGCATCTCTCAGGTGGCGAGCGAGTACATGCAGGTGCAGATGTGAGCATCGCTGGCCTTCTGCTAAGTCTGGCGTCAAAGGGAGCTTCAGAAGCGCACGGCAATGCCATTCTCCTCACGAAAACTGTCTTGGAAAATGAGGGGTTTTTCCCCTATTAAAAATGCTCTCTTAACATGTAACGTTATTTTTATATTATTAAATATTTTTAAATTTAACAATTCAAATTTAGAATCTGTAACATCAATAGCTACAACCCGCATCAACCAAAGCTCTTTGGGGCCCTGATAACACACGTTTGAGGACTATTCACCTGGGCATTTCTGGAGGAGGGTAAAGCTCAGATTCTGGGGTCAGAGGCCCTGGATTCAATTCTCTGACAAGCCGAGTGACCCTGATACACTCCATTGATCGCTGATTCAGTTTCTTCATCTATAAAATGGGGATAATTAAATTACCTATCTCGAAAGGTTTCCGAGAAGAATAAATAAAAATAAAGTGTGGGTGTGGGCAGTACCCAGCCCCTAGTGAGCATTACAGAAATGTTAGCTGTTTTTCCTGTTACTGTTATTATTTAGTTAAAACACCGAAGATGGAGCGCTATTTGAAAATGAATTTTTAAAAATAATTAAATTCACACTGACTAGGGATCAACCGTATAAATTTAAGTTTCAGGCCCCAAAACAAAATGAGCACAGTTCTCGCAGCCTCCCCAGCGCCCCCCGCCTCGCCAGAGATGCCGTCTTCTGCCCCCGAGTATTCCTTCGCTGAGGTGCTGCCACCTCTTGGGTCCCTCCCAAGATCCGCAGAGGGTCGGAGGGCAGGCCTACTGACGTCCGGAGTGAAACCATCAGCCAGACCTGGAGTCATTATTTTCTCACTCTGGTGAACCACAGGGAGAAAGGGCCCTAAATGAACTCGCTAAGTACATAGTGATTATAAAAACTAGGCTGGGTCGTAAATGATAAACGATTTGCGTCAAACCCACGTGTAAGTATTTTATAGTCTCGTACTTCCCTCCCGGTCGTCTGTGACAGGAGAATCATCCAACGGGTGACCCCACGCTTGTGTTTTTTCTTCGTAGATGTGGATCTTCCGGCAGATCAGACCACTTCCCTCCTCAGAGGCTTCGGCAGCCTCCGCTGCCCTCAGTCGCCACGACCTAGCTCGGCGTTCAGGGCACTCGCTCACGGCCCGTGTCCCGTACGTGTAAGTGTCTGCTCCTTCCCACAGAACCCCTTGTCCACCCTCCATCCGAGACACGCCCGGCTGCTCACTGTTCCCTACAAAAGCCCTGGGCTTTCCCGCCAGTATTTACCCAATTGCCTTTGACAGGTTAAAGAAACATGAAATAGATTTTTTTGGTTCGGGATTTCTGCCCACCTCCAAGCAAGGCTTCAGTCAACAGCGTCAGAAACCAAGAAATTCAGGTTCGATGAGGTTACAGAACTTGCTCAAGGTCACACGGCTCGTAGGCAACCACACGGGTCTTCACAGTGGACTGACGGACTTCCAGTCACTGCACTGTTCTCGAAAACTGCTCGTGGGAGGACGCAGGGCTTACCAATGGCCCCCCTGAAACAGATGGGGTACACTTGCCCTCCCCTCTTCCCTTCGCCGTACTGACACACTTGACAGTGACTACAGAGATGGCCAGATGTGTACTTACACTGACGAGTGAGTCCGCCCAATCCAGAACTCCATAACCGCCCCCCTCACAACTATAAAAGTGACAAGCGGCCTATTTATTTTTTAATACGCAACCATGAGAACGGTTGGTGTGGTGACCCTTTGATTGCTGTCCTTCTAAAAAAAAAAAATCTGTCCTTTAGCTGATTTTGTTCCAGAAGCAGATTGGTGCTCTGTCACCCCTGGGGTATCTGGGCTGATGTCCCTGTGCCCCGGGAACAGGGAGTGGCTAAAGCAGGAAGCTATGCGTCTGGGATAGAAAGGCAGACAGGGCAGGAAGACAATATGTGTCTCTTAACTGATCACAGCATAATTAATAGCTCCTCAAAATTGCCTTAGAAGCTTTTAAGCGCCTTGGAGATTACATTTGTTATAATTTTCTCAAATAGTTCCTTTATTTACATTGCATTAATGAGAAAAGCTAATACAATTTAGATTCCTTTTGTAGTTGTTTTTTTTTTAGTTAGAGCTCTAAATGGCATTTCATAATAAATAACCTATGTCTATTTATAGGTTGTAGCTGCTGTCACAGGTAATAATATAAATAATAATTATTCCCAGAAGGCTAAAAAAAAAATCCAGATAAGAAGTTGCTTAATCATTGAGATATAAAGTAAACCAGTAAACAGCTACTGAACTTTGTGTCTCGGTTTCTCATGGAATGTTTATTTTCCACTTTTTTTTTTTTTTTCAATAAAGGAAGTTTACCGCCATGCCACCCTGAACAAGCCAGATCCCGTCTGATCTCGGAAGCTAAGCAGGGTCGGGCCTGGTTAGTACTTGGATGGGAGACCGCCTAGGAAGACCAGGTGCTATAGGCGTAAAAAATTAAAAATAAGGGATTGTAAGATGACAAAGTCCTTGCAGTCTGTGAGGTCAAACAAGGGTTGCCTCGCTTAAAAAAAAAAAATATCGAAAAACAGTGGAACACAGTAGGCAATAACTAAAAAAAGAAGGAGGGACCGTAAACTATGCCACACAATCTTCTTCCAATCTTGAACTACTCCAAAATAAACAAAACGCTCAGACGAAATTCTAGTAATTCAGACCGTCCTCAGCCATTCACGTGTTGAACTAGGTTTTATCCTCATCTTTCCGGTAACTGCCCCAAAGCCACCCCCGCCGCCCTCCGCCAAGCCGGCGCCCGCGCGGGCCCAGGCAGCGCCGGGCCTTCCCTCCGGCCAGGCCCCAGTCCGAGCTCCAGCGTAACCAGAGTAACCTGGTAAACACAGCTCCTCCGCACAAAACGCTCAGGGCTCCTGGGGACGGCACCCGGGGAACCCCCAGGTGGATCGCAGCCCCCTGCGGGGCGCTGCACCCTGCCCTCCCCGCTGCACTCCAGCCTCCAGCGTCGCCCCAGGCGCACTTTCCCTTTGCTTCGATCTTCGCTTGACTCCGCCCCCGCCTCCTCCATGTCTCTGTCTAACTTCTTCAGAGCGGCTTCCGCAGACCACTCCTGTCCCCAAAGCACCCGCATCCTGCATCCATCACTCTCTGCCTCTCCCCAGGCTTTATTTTCTCGATGGCACTTGCTAACGTTGGCCACGGCATGACTGCCATCTACGTTTCTTATTCGACTAAGCCCAATGCCAATGGGGATATTGTCATCTGGTTTGCCACTGTGTCCCCGCGGCCCAGAAGTGACTGGTCCAGGGTGGGCACGTAGAATGTGTTGAATGAGCGAGTTCCAGCTCACGATGATTTATCGCATCGTCGTTCTCTGAACGCACATAAAGCTGGCCATGTCCACGATGACTAGAAGCTGCATGGCATTGTTTTCTAGTTGTTGCATAGTAGAAAATAGCAAACTACTTTCTACTTACTGTGTCCCGGGAGTGACAGGGCCTAGCGTATTTTAACAACTTAAATGATGCTTAAAACGTGCTAATTTGGCTCAATTATCAATCTTTTTCTCTCTGCTAGAAAAGGGACAAAGATGTTTGGCCCATCGATATGAAAAAAAAGACTGAAAAAGACTGATGAGAAAAGAGGAAAGAAAAATCTATCAAGAGCCATATCTTCCTTTGACAAATGTAAATATTTGTTTTAAACAATAATTTCCACTACCTTGGTTCCAAGTAGTCGCATACTGGCTCTTTGTTACCTGAGGAGACTACAGAATGAAAACAAAATTCAATATTGATTTTTAAAACCTTGTTTACATTACCATTAACTCGCTACCACCATTAGCAAATAACCAATAAAGTCAAACAAAACATACTGTAACAGAACACGAAGTCACGGCTTCACCTATCCTAAGAGGATTCTAAAGTATCTGCATTTATTCCTCGAATTAGTAACGCCAGAGAGCCAGGGTAAGCAATGTGTTAGAAACTGTAATTTGCTCATTTTAGGCCCTATTCAAAATGTTCATGGCATAGTAATTTAAAAACTATAATAATGGTCATATAGTAACAAATATTCGGCTATGCTAGTGACCCGCCCAAAAGTGCAACAATTTAAAACAAAGGCTACCCTGCCTGACAATTATAGAAATTAAAATGCTCCAGGAAGTTTGGCAATTTATTTCCAGGGTGAAGTCTTTCAAAAAGTAAGTTGCAGCATATAATCACCTTCAGTTACATGATATCTACCATGTACAAGTTTTTCCAGTGTCGATGAAAACTATTTAACCATAGTTACTATTCCAAGGTCACATTATTTCTTTTTACTATTTAATAGCCTAGGCTTTTTAAAAGTTTTTAATTTCTATCAAAAGTTAATTATCAGAACATGGATTAACCTCCCTTCTACAAACACTAGCAAACACATGTAAGCTTGTGGACAGCTTCCATGGACCCCAAGTATTATTACACCCCAACGAAACAAACTTTGGGGTCTAAAGACCAGTCCAACCCAAATCGTTGCGTGTTGATAATCTGCAACAGAATGCGTCTGTAGAATGCCAGGTCCCAGCCGTGTCGCAGAACTAACTTCTGCGCTGGCTAAGGGGCAGAGCAAGCACTGATGCTACCTACTGCTGTCCTCAAGATACCTGCTTCTGCAAAAACTCTGGGTGGACACAGGCTTTCGGGACGTCGCCGGGGAGAGGGCTACAGGACACGTGGAGAGGACACACAGGCCTTATTCCATGGTGGCAGCTTAAACATTTCTTTCAGTAAAAGCACATCTTAGGAAATAAGCACCAACTGGCAGGGAAGACTGTGTCAGGTGTGAAGTGCGTTAGAATTTGTGCGGTGTCCTTATCATGCCCATTCCAAAAAGTAAATAATTCCAAAAGTAAATAATTCCAGAATCTTTCCCGTGGCCTCTTTCAGAACTCCAACACACACTACCGTTGCCACTTCCCTATGTCATATTTTGTTAGAATTTCTGTCACTTAAGCAGTTGCAATCTGAATTATAAGATGAGGGGTTAGTGCGTGTCATACAATAAACCCCCAAAGAAAAGTATTCAGTGCTTATAGGTGATTACCGACACTCAAATGACTTATAATTCCCATAATCAAAATGCTACATTCGTCATTTTCAAGTAAATTTCAGGGCTGGAGGATTTTGAAAAGGCAAAGAATCTGCACAAACATCCGACAAATGTATCACTTCTTCTTGTCACTCTTCTCTCTGCAGACTCGGAGAAGGAGGATGTTTCCGGTTGAGTTAGCTCCTGTCCCAGCAGGTTTTACAAGCTTGAGAGATATGCAACCGTGAAGGCCAATGCCAGTTCTGACTGCATCCTTCATCTGCCATATCATTTCTGTCTAAGAATATTAAGTTTTTTCCCATATTCGAGAAGCAACTTTAAACAGCAATTCTTTTATACGGCGACACATAATAGAATTTGTGTTTAGTGCAACTGTCAGTTTTTTAGACATCTGGAAAATCCACCCTGATGTCTAAACAAAGTAAATGACATAGGCCAGGTGTTCCGGATCTCGAGTACCTGTGCGAGGACAGTGAACTCGTTCTTAATCAACCCAAATATGCGCAATGGGCAAACCGGTGTTTCTAGCCTGCAGACTACGCGTCAACACGCCAGCCTCCCGACGAGTAACGCCATCACACTTCAGGTGCGGGGACATCTGAACGGGAAAACTGGAAACGTCAGGAAGCCATATTCCAGGTGCAAGAAGGCGACCCCAGTAAGCAGGCGTGAAGCCGAAGGCGACCCCAGTAAGCAGTCGTGAAGGCGAAGGAAAGGGGGCGTTGATGAAGTCCCCTAGGCCGGGAGGCCATGGGTTCCGCAGAATCCGAGGAAGGCCTCTGGCTGCACGTTCTACCCAAACGAACCAGCTGTCGGACCTAACGGCCAGACGGCACCGTGAAGTGTCCAGAAGACCCGGATATGCTATAACTCTTCAGTCTGCAAAGCAAGTCCTATCCGCCTTTTTAAAAAAAAGGCGCCCGAAATCAAGTCAAGGTAAGTGTGTCACCTGCCCCAAAGCCAGTAACCGGCGGTCTAGCTGGCCCTCTGAGCCCTGGGAGCCTGCCCGGAGGTGCCGCGGGCGCCCAAACCGGCCCCCGCCTCCTCCTGCCCGGCACAGGGCGCGCGGCGCGGGCAGGGGGTGGGCTGTGCGGGACACGGCTGCGTCCCCCGCTTCGCGCGCGCCCCACTCACCGTTGCTGGACTTGAGGTCCCGGTGCAGGATGGGCACGACCGCCTCCTCG
>NW_006442117.1:1477833-1485385 GCF_000325575.1 Pteropus alecto | reverse complement strand
CACGCGCCCGCTCCGGGCCCCGCGGCCACGCACCCGCGGGCGCCTGGACTCCGAAGCGCTGCGCCCACGTGGCCGGGAGCGAGGCCAGCCGAGGGGGAGGTTCGCGGAGACCACGCTCCTGTAAAGAGCGGTGGCGGTCGGGGTGTGTCACTGGAGCTGAAGGTGTGGACGGCCCGGCGCTGCGGGGCGTGTCGCGAAGGCGGGTTGCGGCCCCGGAGCGTCGTTGCGCGCACCCGCGGGCGCCTGGACTCCGAAGCGCTGCGCCCACGTGGCCGGGAGCGAGGCCAGCCGAGGGGGAGGTTCGCGGAGACCACGCTCCTGTAAAGAGCGGTGGCGGTCGGGGTGTGTCACTGGAGCTGAAGGTGTGGACGGCCCGGCGCTGCGGGGCGTGTCGCGAAGGCGGGTTGCGGCCCCGGAGCGTCGTTGCGCAGCCAGAGCCGGCTGCCGAGCGCGCCCGAGCGGGTTCCAGACCAGTCTGCGGGCCGCGGACCCACTAGAACAGGAGCGCGCGGGGAGCCGCAGGTCCAGCCCTGACGCTCGTTCCTCGTGGCCCAACCGTAGGTTCCAAAGCCCCCGCTATGGAAAATGGTGGGAATAAAGTTAGTTCCATGGCAGAAGAATAAGCCACGTGTCCTGGGCTCAGGCGAAGGAGAATTCATTGTGCCTGCGGTCGCCCGGTGCGTCGGTCGGTCGGGGTGTGTCACTGGAGTTTTTCTAGTGTTTACATTTATGTCGCCGTCTGTGTATGGGTTTTCCATTCGCCGCAATGAAAATCAGATTCGTATGCAAATAAATTAAGTAAAAAATGAGTCAACATAAATGAAAACAGTGAAGTCGTGCAGCGGGCGCGTGGGTAGGGCAGAAACCCAGAAGGCTGCTCCGGAATGACATTTTGGAAGACCAGCTCGGGGCGGGGGCCGTGCTGGAGTAAAGCAGAGCAGTGTTCTGGTTTTAGATTTAACTGCAGAAAGACGCTGTTAGCAAACATGGAAGTCGCGGGTTTGACCGGGGCAAGGTCAGGAATAGGAAAAGCGGCGAGAAGGAGGCAGATTAGGGAAGCCGGGACCTCTGCTGGTGGCGCTGGGGAGTGACGCACGAGGCAGGTGCTGGGGGCGATATGCCTGGAAGATCAAAGGACTCGGTCACCACAGGCAGGATGGCAGCCCCTTCTCCAAACTCAGGGGTCCCGGGAAGTCCCAGAAGTTAGAACTTGGGGGCTTTTAGTAACATGGCGCATGTATGAATATTAACACTCCCAGCGGGGCATGGGGCAGTGCCCCATAAACAAACACCTTCGTGTTTCTGCACCCAAATATAAACATCCTCACCAAGTGTGAGAAGGACCACAAACAGCCTGACGTCTTCAAGTTAAGTTTGGTGCCAAACGAGCTCTGATGCCAGGTTTGGTTTCCTCGCTTTTTGGAGCTTCGAGTCGTGGATAAGGGTTTGCGGAGGGGTCCCGATCGCCCCACCCAGGTTTCTCTCTGAGGCGACTTGGCGCATGATCATGATGCTACATGACCTGAGACATGGTTTCAGGGACAAGGTTACTTTTCGGCACGTTGGATTTGGGAGGCCTCGGGTCACCTGGTTATCCAGTCGGCTTGTCAGCAAGTCGGGAGCTTAGAAGGGGGACAGGGACGGAGGAAACTAAGTTCTGGAAGTACTTGCCCCAGCCGATGTCACCCACTAACGAGGGCTGTTCCGAGCCATGGAGAGAGCAGGGAGACCCCGTGCGTGCCTTCAAGTGAGAAGGCCCGTGCGCAGCCAGGTGACAGGTCCGTCCACCCTGGCAGAGTCCTCGTGCCCTTCAAGGACTGTGGGTCGCCTGCCAGGACCCTGCCTCTGCCGTGCCAGAGGAACCAGTCTGCAGAGACTTCGCTTCAGCCACACAGCTGGTTCTGAGCGGGGGTCCCCAATGGTGACAAGTCTCGATGCCACGATTCAGAGACTCATCCCATGACCCTCCTTGAGCCTCAAGCAGCGTGACCCCCTGGGACTTTTTTGTCATTTGAGAACTCTGAGCTGGAAACAGTCCTGGCAGGGCATCTGCCTGGGTGTGATTCTCCGAAAATTCATCACTCGTTACTTTTGTGTCTTTTTTTAACCCCCAAATCTTACACTTGGGGAGGTAGCCTGAGGGTCATGCCTTACTCAGAGGTGTGTGCTCTAACCCCACCCACTCGGTCCAGCTCAGCACATTCTATCAGGAAGACGGTACCGAGGAGAACTGGCTAAGACAGAAATCTGGTGACAGATACATAAATAGAAGTTGATAAAAATAAGAACCAAGGGAAGAAATGTAGAAGAATTGGACAAAGAGGGTAATGGGTTAGTGCGAGGGGAAACGGGAGAACTGTATGGAATGGCTCTTCTTAGAAATCACGCGCGGATTTGTCCCTGTCGGCTCTGCGAGGAGAGTCAGCCCCTATGGTCACCGTCACTCTGGGCATCTTGTGAATCGCCACGGCCCGCGGTAGCTCAGCTCAGCTTTCTCCAGCTGGCGTCTGCGGGCCCCAAGAGATCCTGAGACTTTCCAGGGCCCCGCAAGTCAAAACTATTTCATAATTATGCTCACATGTAATTTACTCGTTTTGACTCTTGACATTTGCACTGATGGTGTGAGAACAGTGGTCAGGACGGGAAGTCGGGGCAGTGGCACCACATCGTACCGGTAACTTATTCAGAGTCACACGCACCTGCAGTGAAAGGAACAAAATGCCAGGTTCGTTCCAAAATGTCCTTGACGAAGCAGTAAAAATTATTAATTTAATTAAACCCTGACTCTTGAGTACAGGTGTTTAATATTTTACCTGACAAAGTGTGAAATACATGTAAAGCTATCCCGCCGTGGCCCCTGGTAAGATGACTGTTCTATGAGAGAGCTCTTCAGTGAGTTCTGAGCTGAATGCCGACCTACTCACGTGTTTTCACGTGACACCATGTTTAGTTGAAAGAACAGCTGGTAGACAGTTTTGGGGATCTGAAAGACATTTTCTCGAAAATGGACAAAGTGACACTGTATTATATTTCATGGAAAACCACAGATGGTGTTTGTTGCCAATGGTACATTTGAGCTTCAAAGCAAAAATCAGGATTTGGGGAAACTCATAGCTGCTTTTTATGAGTTCGACAACTTTCCAAACACTTAAAGACTTTTCTGAGACATTGGTGGCGATATTAACAAGCGTGATTTCTCGATACTTTTTAATGGACTAGGCCAACACTTGGAAGATCTATAAGCTCAGCGAACCAATATTTTCCAAAGGCCAAGATCTTTTTGGTATCACGGAATCGTGAATGGATACGAGACCATTCAAAATGGCTTACGAAAAGTTCATTGATAATGGTTTCAGATTCTACTTTGCAGCTAGTCTTTAGAAGCCCACCACTTGTCAAATGGTGGAATAGTGTCAAAGAATATCCATGACCACCTAAAAAGGCTGTTAAAAAGACCGCCTTAGGAAAGGTGGGTGGGGTCCCCAGTTAGGGAGGCGGGAAGAGAGTAGAAAGTGACCCCAGTTACCGAAGTGCAGCCCGAGAGACCTGGGTGACAGGCTGTCTGTGACTTGACTGGGGCGTCGGTCACACGGGTGAACACACGGGATAAAATCGCACAGAACTGAACACACGCACACACGAGCACATGGAAAAACTGGCGGAACTTAAATCCGTTCACTGGGTTCTGTCATTGTGGATTTTCTGGTTGTGAGGTTGTCCTGTACTCATGCAAGGCGCTACCATCGGATAAAGTGGGGTGAGGGGTACACGGGATCTCTCTGTCTCATTTCTTCCAACTGCGTGTAAATCTACAATTCTCTCCAAATAAGAAGTTAAAAAGATACTTTTGCCTTTTCCCACCACCTATCTGTATGAGGCTGGAAGTTCTCTCTATATTTAAACCAACACAATATTTTGCAACAAGTCGGATGCAGAAGCTTATAAGAGAAGGCAGCGGTCTTCGGTTTCGCCAGACGGATCTACAGAAACGTGAAACAATGCCAGTCAGCTGATCTGTATGTTTAGAATTGTCTGAGGCTAAAGGAAGGATTAAAGAAAAAACTCTGCTCTGCGAAGGCTTTTTTTCAAACGGGGCATAAGACCCTTTGCTTAATGCCCTGTCATGTTACTGGCCAATACATACAAAGCTGGGACATTTAAGCAAGGTGTGAGTAACGGCAGCTCATCTGCTAAACGGAGTTAAACCCTTACATTAAGCTAGAAACTCTGGCTTTCTCTCATGGGCTTCTCCTTGCACCTGAGGAAGGTAAACTGAGGCAGCAATGCTGACTCTGCCACCCGCTTTTTGCTTCCAGTTCCTTTTCTGAAGGGATTCCAGTAGCCCACGGCCCCTTTCGTGGCTGGGCTAACCCACCCGCAGGGGTCAGCCGTGACCGCAGAGAAGAGTGACAAGTCGCTCCTGGATTTGGTGTAGATCTGCCAGCTTCGGGCGTGCAGTGGGGGGTGTCGTTCCCAGTGAGGAAGTCCGGATGGTGAAATTAATCCAGAGCCGCCCTTGACCTCGAGGACCTAATGGAGTCAAGACTAATGGACACGAGGAAGTAGCCACGTGAGGGAGAGGCTTATCTCGTGGAATGTAAGGGGAGCGGAGCGGCCGAAAGATAGTGGGTGACAAGGGAGGCTGTATGAGATGTGACTCACTGTCCCATCCCGAAAGATAGTGGGTGTATGAGATGTGACTCACTGTCCCAGGTCCCCAGACACAAGCCGTCCCGTGCTAAAGCCCCAGGATGGCTGGTCGCCCTCAGCGTGAGATAGTGTAACAGACGAGCAGGCACTGGGGTGGCGACTTTCAGGGCTGGCAGAGGTGGGGGCCGTGGGCGGTAAGGACCGGCTCACGAGTAATGGAGAAGAAAAGATGCAGATGGCGGTGTTCACGGGCCGTTGAGGCGACGCAGCTGCGGGAAGGGACATTTTCTTGGGAAGAGCTGAGAAAAGGAAGCCAGACTGGAAATGCGTTTAAAATTAGGCCGAGGCGTCTGGGCGTGAGAGACGAGAAATCCTGGACAGGTGAAGAGGGGGTTGAGGAAAAATATTCCCTCCAGAACCACGTGTGCGAATTCTCGAATAACTGAAAAAAATCTTTGGGATAAAAAGTGTTTCCCGGAATTTGTAGTTATGTTCCTCAGACTTCCATACATGTCGGGGTAAAACGCAGACCCTTCGGGAGATTATTAATGGTTCAACGGAATCGCTCCCATCAGGTCTGTACCAAACTTTTTAAGACAAAAAGCATTTTGATTGACATACTGGGACTTCCGAAGTGCCGGCTGTCATTACTTAACCCCAGATTACATTTGGGAAATGGTGTGTGTGTGTGTTAACTCCTAATAAATGTTAACTCATTATTTTAATATTAGTTCCTATTCATAGAGGACTCATTAGAATAGAAAATTCAACAGAAAGTATATTTACCTTTTTTTTTTTGGCTTTTATTGGGTATATTTTACTTTACCAAAGATCATTTCATCGGCCAACCTAATTAAAAGGTTTCCATGGGGCAGTCAGAATTAAACATTGAAATGGTGATTCTAGGACCCCTGGAGCGTATTCCGTCTCTAAACCAAGTCACACGTGTATGTGATGAATTATAACTTTTATCCTGTGTTGTCACCAGAATTCTTGTTGTCTATTCATCATGAACCATGCTATAATTAAACCAAGTAACAACAGAGATCGTTTCTAATAGAGACAGGACAGAATACTCGGAAAGAACGGGTTTGTTGATCAATCTTTATTTTTTTGAGTGTCAGGCAGTAATCTAGTGTTCGGGATGTAAAAGTGAACGAAACGAAGTTCTCTGTCATCGTGCAGCGTGTATGTTAGCAGCAGTAGACGGGAAATAAAATACATAAGTGGATCACGTGGTATATTGGAATTTGATAACTGCCGTATAAAAATAATAAGGAGGGCAAGACAGGATCGGGAATGGGGTCGAAGGCAGAGTGTCAGGTGTTCACGGGCGAGACAGGGTGGCCTCGTTGAGCAGGGAGGGTCTGAGCAAAACGTCGAAGGGGAGGAAAAAACTGGACGAGCAATTATCCGGAGAAGGATTAAGTGAATAAATACCACAAATGAGTTCACTTTAACTTTCACCTTCTCAGGAAGGCCAGTTCACTGCTGTCATATTGTGGTCGAGTCACTCCGAATGAAGGCGGTGGGAGTGAAACATAGCTCGAAGTACTTTTTGAATGTGTTGAAACTGTAAATTAGCCTTTCTCTCTTAAATCGGGTTGTCTGGCCTCTTTTTTCCATGAGTTTAAAGATGTGAGGTTAAACGAATAATAACGATAATGATACAGCAACAATAAATTAACATTTATCGGCACATATTGTTAAGTGTGGAAGCTTTGAATTCAGTCTTTGTGACAAGTTACTGTTTATTCTCAAAGTTTCTCCTGACTTTCAGCTTTAGACAGAGTAATCGTGATTTTAGAATTTCTGTAACCTTAATCAGTGGACAAGACTGGAGCCTTGCTTGGCAGTGCTTCAAGTTACAGATTCCAGACAGTGCCGCTCAAATGGACAAGGAGCTACTTCATCGAATAATGCGACAATGTAAAACTCTGAGTGATTTCAGAAAGCCAAGGTCTTATGGAAAGCCTTGAAGATATGCCTTCTGGAATAAAGCTGCAAAGCTCATGACCTTGGACCTGACATAGGGCTGCTGTTCCACTCTGAGTTGCCATTTGTGTATGTTTTGTCCTAATAAAATTAGTTCTATTTTATTTCTATTGTATTGGCCTCATTTCAAATGTAATGACTAATTCTTTATAGCCTGCTAGAAATATTAAGTAGAAGACACGGAGGAGAAAAGATGATTTAAAAAATAGAGTAAGGCATCCTCCTAAGATTGTAGTGAATGTATTTGCTGTGTTTACTTTTTTATTAAGTGTCCGCAGATGGCTAGTTACATTATAAAACATACAGTAAATCAACATTCTTGATCAGAATGTGTAATTACTGAACTCGTGGGTCACAGCTGACTTTCAGTCTGCCCACATTTACTCTATAATGCTGTTTTATCTCATTCACTCCACGAAAATGATGGTTCCCTGCATATCGGATCTATTTTGGGGGAGTAACCTTCCTAAACTAGACTGGTACACACAACGAAAATCAAATTTAAAACATGGACCTTTTCTGTGACCTTAAACTTTTGTTTCAACTCTCCAATTTTTAAATCTACATATAAAATGAGAATAGTAACATACTCCCTTAAGAATATGATGCCTACCATGAGAGTTGATGAGATAATACAATTAAACAGCTCTTGAAATTCTTAGAAGCAAAACACTAAATAATTCCAAGCATTTTTTTTTCTAATTACTGCCTCAAATATAGGCTAATTCAGACTGGTTTATGTCATTCAGGTTTCTTTCATGAGGCGATGAAACCTTTTTCTCGGTCTTTTTAAATCTTTGCTGAATTTTCTTCAAAACTCTTCAAGTGACCGGGCTGACCTTCCCTTCGTTTACACACGAGTGTGGGACACACGGCGACAGCTACTCTGCTTTAATCCCCTCCTCCC
>NW_006442117.1:1470877-1477814 GCF_000325575.1 Pteropus alecto | reverse complement strand
ATTAGTTTAACGTCTAAGGATTTCCAGGGCCCAGAGCCCTGGCACCTGAAGCGGAGGTGCACATCCTGTCGCTGGACAGGGCCGTTTTTGTTTTCCCGTGATGCCGATGTTTACGCAAAATGCTTTGAAACCGTTATGCGCCCTACAAGTGTCAAGTCTTGTTTCCTGCGGCTGCCGAGCCGAGCCACAGGATGACAGGAAGTCTCCCCGATTGCTCCTCAAGTCGCCTGATGAAGTTGAGGGTCCACAGTGAGCGGAAGCTTCCAGTAGGGGTCTCTTTCAAGGGTATTTTCTTATCTGACAATGCTCTTGGGCAAACCGGTTTCTGTAATAACAGTAAGAATATCGTCAAAACAAAAAACGGAAAACAAACAAAAAACCTCCGCTTGACTCTCAAAGATTTGCAATTAAACAGCTTTAAAAAAATACTAGCAAATGACGGTATTATCAGCAGGTGGAGTCGGAGCCCGGTGCACACTCATACTGGATGTCGACTCTCCTCAGGGTTGACTCGGGTGCTGGAAACCTTCTTGGTCCTACTTGGGTGGACCCTAAGCCCGCTTTCAACGTGACCCTAATATCGTTCCAGTGGCTTATTATTGTCTGTATTAGTTGCTTCCATCTTCGAATGTTTTCCATGTTCAGAATCCGTCTAGAAGGAACCTAGAAAATCTTCTGTGTCTGTGTTCTGATTATTTCTTGTATACATGTTTTTAAAATAAAAAAAAATTCATATTTTTAAAAATGTTCTGCATACAAAGGATCGTCGGAAAAATTAAATTTTCCCCTCACGCTCCCTCCACCCACCAGCCTTCCGTGTCCTGGCTTAAGACTTTAATTCGGATCTATCCAGAGATAGATTCATACACATACGCATTTATTTACGTCTTACTATTTTCATTTAATGTGTCTTGGAGGTCATTCCCTAGCAGAATGACTCATTCTTTTGAACCATTACGTCGTACCCACCGTATGCTGTTCCATAATTAGGATTTCATCCGTGGCTTTGGTTAATTTCCAGAATTCCGAAGTGGTCGATTTTAGTTGCTTTGCCTGTATTTTCATCGTTCTGTGGGAAGAGTGAGTTTACCAATGTCCTTACTGAGTGACTGCAGATGTCACTTGCCCGAGGATCTACGTTAATGTCAAATTGGGGCGGGGGGTTATTCTGGGAGTCAGGGGCATGATGTACTCTTTTAATGTTCAAGTGAAGTCCTCTTTTATTGCCGAAAAGCTCTCTAATTATAATTCAGAATATACCTTGGATTTTATGGTTTCTAGTCTGTTCTTTAGGGGACACTAATTTGTGAAGATTAAGAAAAAAATAATTAGAAAAAAATAATAATAATAGTCACCCACAGAACACACGCGCAATACACACTGACCTTCACCAGACGGGAACAAAATAATCGGGTGAAAAGCAGAACTGTCATTTGAGGCAGGCTCTCTGGAGCAATTCACCGGTGGTTTTATCCTGCTGTGTGACGCCCGCGATGACCTGCGCTTTACTGTGTTTGAAGCAGCGCTCTGGTGCCACCTAGTGCTACAAATGAGTAAAGACCACTCGCTTTTCGTTTTTAGATCAGTCTCTTTTTATTCTTCGGGTAATCTCTTCAAGTTAACTGCTTCCCTTTGGAGGTGATGGAATGTCCGCTTTTCTTTTTGTCTTCCCCCTCCTCCTCCTCCTCCTCCTCCTCTTCCTCCTCCCCCTCCTAATAATAATAATAATAATAATAATAGTAATAATAATAATAATTGGCATTTTCTACTTCAAACTTGAGTCATAGTCCCCCTCCTCCTCCTCCTCCTCCTCCTCTTCCTCCCCACCTCCTAATAATAATAATAGGCATTTTCTACTTCAAACTTGAGTCATAATTTGAGGTAACCCAAAATGTTGTTTGTCGTATGTGTTTACTCTTAGGCAGAGATAAGCATATTTGGGAAAATCTCAAGCTATCTTGGAGGAAAGGGTTAATTTTCTTCTTTTCAGGAGTTTCTCCTGAAGGCGATCTTGTCTCTACTTCCTGGAGCCTGCCAGCCTTTTCTCTGCTCCCTCCAAATTCTTTATCTGATGCTCTAGGAAACTCCCGCATCGTTATAAAGGATTTTTGCTTCGCCTCTAACTCCTACACAGCAGTCACACCCACCCCATGCCTGTAACCCCTCTGTGCCATCTCGTCCCACGTGTCCTCCATGGCCTGACCTTACCCTGTTCACTGTAGAGTTCTACCTCCCTTGGAAGCATGTCGGTTTATATTTCTGGCCCTTTAAAAGAAAGGTTTAAGGGTTTCTGACTTTCAAGGTAGTACAGGGAGAGTTTGAATAATAAACCATAATCCGGGCAAAAAAAATCCAAGGAAAAGAATAGAAGAAGCAAGACTCATCGCAAAATATAAGACGATATGATTGAATCCAACTATATTAATAATTACATTAATGTAAGCAGACGGAGCATCTCAATCATAAGGCAAAGATTAACAGACTAAGTAAAAATAGAAATTTAACTTTATGCTGCTTATAAGCGATAAACCCAGAACATAAGGATACAGAAAAGTTAACAGATATGCCATGCAAACACTAAGCAAAAGAGAGCTGGTGTGACTAAATTGATACCAGCCAAACTGACTTTAAAGCAAAAAAAATTTCCTGGAGCGACTCTGCATGATTATAAAAGATTAATTTCTTTAGCAAGGTATAAAAACTTTTAATTAGATGTACTTAATAACATGGTATGTGTATATATGTGTGTGTATATATATATATATATAACATTTACATGTTTTTAAAGACGTATATATTTTTACGTATGACGATTTCCTAATAACCTTTGATTTCTCATTTAATTCCAGAGAACATACTCTAAATGAATTCGATTGTTTGAAATTTATTGAGGTTCGATTTATGGTAAAGAATATGGTCTATTTTGTGATCCTTCGTAAGCATGGGTGCGTTTGTATCTGATGTATGTTAAAAGAAATGACTCGCCTCTCCCAGTAACTAATAGAAAAGCAGACCAAAAAAAATCAGGATATAAAATACTTGAGCAGATTTAATTAATGGACATTTATATAGAACACTGCGTCTTAAACGTGCAGATAAGCCATTCTTTTTAAGCACGGACATTACCACATTCTCTGTCATAGGTCAAGTCTCGACAAAAGATTGAAATCATTCGATGTCTGAAATTAAATGAGAAAGCATAGATTATTATACAATGCCCCTATGTATCTATACATATTTAGAAGCA
Source organism: Pteropus alecto (assembly GCF_000325575.1). Taxonomy (NCBI): domain Eukaryota; kingdom Metazoa; phylum Chordata; class Mammalia; order Chiroptera; family Pteropodidae; genus Pteropus; species Pteropus alecto. The sequence continues at coordinate 1,474,567 of NW_006442117.1, read as the reverse complement.
ATATATTTATCAATAACCCGTGGGTTAAAGAAATGCTAATGGAAATTATAAGATATTTTGGACTGAACAATAATAAAAAATATAGCAAAGCTTGCGGAGTAGAGAGGGGGCGTGTATAGAGGGGGCGGGGCTGTCAAAAATCAGATGAGGCAAGCATCCATCTCGGGATGTTAGAAAAAGGACAAAGTAAACTCAAATAGAAAAGAAGAGAAGAAAACAAAGATGACGTAAGGAAAATAGAAAAACATTCCGATCGAGAAGATCAACAAAGTGAAAAATTCGTTCTTTATCGATACATCTCTGAGGAGTGATCATAAAAGAGTGAGAAGCCACCCAATAGATTTCAGGAATGAAAAAGCACACGTCACCACGTGTCTCACAGGTGGCTTTTAAAAGTCACGAGAAGACAGTAGAAACCATTTTATGCTGAGAAAGTAGAAAATGAGAGGAGACGGACAAATTCTTAAAAAAATTACCATTTATTTAAAAAGGCAAAAGAAATGAAAGATTCGAACAGACCTAAAATCGTTGAAGAAGACGCGCCTTCAAAATTCGCCTTGACGCGTCGTCCGCGTCGATTGTTCTCGAGGCCTGCTGTCTCGCGGGCTGCGACTCCGAGTTCTTTTGTATTCGCTCTTTCTTTTTTCAATAGCGCGTTGCCTGGGTCCCGTGACTGTCTCTTCCTCAGCATAGTCACTCACTCGATGAAGCGTGTTTTCCAGCGGCTCTGGAGACGGGCGTCCAGGAGCGAAGCCCAGAGCCGTGGTGCCCGCAGCACGCAGATCAAGGTCACTCCCAAACACTCAGTCGATGTGGGGATGTTAACCCCACCTTGAAGTCCCGGAAACAGTCCTACTTGATCATGGAATACGATCTTTTCCCTATGTTGTTGCATTCGGATCGCCAATATTTTGTCGAGTGTTTTTGCTTTTGCTACAAGGGAATAACACGATCTGTAGTTTTCGACTCCTGGGTCATCTTCATTTGCTTTGAGGATCAAAGAAATACCTGCCTCGCAGAAGGAGCCGACAGGTATTCCTCCTTTTCTGTTTGCTGACAATGTTCGCTGTCGATCCCAAGCCCCGTCCATGGCAAAAGTCCTCTGCTTTCCAATCGCTCCTCCTTCATGATGTCCCATTATTTTAGGTTTAATCCATGCGTCTCATGAAGAAGATTAATGATCATTTTTAAGGAGCTCTCTTGCTTCCTTCATGTGTTTTTAATTTTAGACTAGTTTTTGAACTTTTAATTATTTCAATAATTTTTAAGTTTTGATTTTTTTTTCTTTGCTCAAATTGATAAACGAGGTTCCCTAGATTAGCGAAGACCGGTAGCTACTGTTACCTCTGTGGGCGGTTTTATCAATCACTGTCTCTTTTTCCCAGCAGCCACCACTCCTTCCCTTTGCCCACACTCGGAGCCCTCCGCATGGCCAAAGAGCCCTTCATCTAGACAGTTAAGTGAGCGAGAGCGGACTGTGGTCCAGGGCACTCACTGAGACCCACGTGCCGAAATCAGATCGGCAGCTGAGGACTCTTTCTTGAGCGACGTGGATCCTGAGCAGCAAAGTGACCTCTTCGCTAGTCTCAGTGCACAGGCCACCCACGATGAAGGCTGGCACGGACACTGTCACCAGCCACTCCCCGTCCAGGGCTCTAGCCTGCTGCCGTTTGTTCTCTAGGGCCTGACCTTCGCCGTATCTCCATCCTCTGTTGCGACAACCTCAAGGACGTCTGTGTCCACTTAGAGCTGAGGTTGGCGGGGACGTAGAGAGGCCTCGGGAAGCCGGGGTTCTACGGCTCTGCGAAGCCGTCCCACCCCGGCCAGCTCCAGTCTGTGCTGCGCTTACTCAGACACAGCCGAGTCACCGTCTCCTTCCCAGCCGCATGGCCGGAGTCGCGGTCGCCGGTCGCCCGCGCATTATGTCGGTAGTTCCGTGACGACTGTGTCCGGTTCCGTGATAGTTCAGTGTTTACACTGCTGCTCTCTGGATGTCAGTAAATAATGGCCAGAATTCTACGTGGAAAACTGTAAAGCGTTACTGAGAAATCTTAACGAGTGAAGGGGTACGTCTTGTTCATCGAAATCGACTAGTAGATTCAGTTATAACCCCGATCACAATGCCGTGTGTGTGCGTGTGCGTGTGTGTGTAGACGTGCTGGCGTATGTTGGCTCCCGAGGGAACAGCACCCACAAAGGCAGAAAGGCATGAAGCACCATGAGGTGAAGTTGGGGTGTCCAGGGATCAGGTCAGAGGAGTTAGGTGAGGGCAAGGCTTGGGGGGCCATTAAATGTTTTTCGGTTTTTTGTTTGTTTTTTTTTCTGAGTGTCATGGGGACAATTTTAAGAAGAGGTAACCGGGTCGGACTTCCATTTTCGGTTCATCACTCTCACCTGCTCTGACCTGTACACAGGTAACTATATTTCCCAGGCTTCCTTGCACTATGCGTCCAGGTAGATTTGGCCGGTGGAAGGGGCAGGTAGGAGATCGGAAGCCTGAGAGAGTTGGGGTTTTCACGCGGGCTCCCCCACCATCGCCTTTCTGTGGCGTCTCCTGTGGCAGCCGCCTGTCCTCCGGGCTCCAACACCCCCCAGCTTGTCCCTAAATGGCGCCGTCTCCCCCGGCCAGTCCTTGGCTCTCGGTTCTGACACCAGCGCCTCCGCTGACTGTCCCTCCGGGCCTGGGAGTCTTGCTTCCGCTTTTCCTAATCTCTGGGTTGCTCGTCACCCCTTATTTACTTTCTCGGCTCTTCCGTGTCCCGTGTAAAATGACCTCTGTTTAAAAGCCAGAGCCGTGTCTTTCTGCCAGACGGACCTCCCTCGATACAGCGGGTTAAGTTGGACTTGCAAAGTGACTCCAAGTGAGGACTTGGCCCGCGGCAGCGGTGTGGGGACAGAGCACGGCGTGCCCGTGGTCATCGCGGGGAGGTCAGATTGACAGGACCTGGTGATGGGCTGGGCGTGGCCGGAGGGAGATGGGGGAGGGGCATCCGGGCCCCTGTGCGCTCCGTGATGGGCAGGTGGTAGTTTCATCCGTGGAATCCGAAATACGGAAGGTACGACGGGAAGGACACGGTAAGAGAGGAGCCAGCGGCACATGTCTGAACGCGTCGAGGGCCAGGGCTGAGGGTCCCCACGTGTATATCAATCCGAAGTTCAGGAAAGGGGTCAGGGCTGGAGGCGGAGATCGCAGAGCGTCGCATGCGCACACGGTTAAAGCCGGGTCAGCGGGTTAGGGCCGTCGGGAAGAAACAGGCTCCTCCCCCGCTGCTCAAAGCCCGTCAGTCAGAGGGGCACCTCGCGCCCCCTCACCTGCCGCTGGGCCACACCGGCCCCCACCTGGGCCCTCACGGCCGGGAGGAGGAGCGTGGCGGCTGCGCCGACCGCTTCCCTGCCGGCCGGCGCTTTCCAGCATCACGCAGCTGGGCATCTGCCCGCCTCCCCCTCTGCGCCCCCTGACGCGCGGTGGCGAGGTCGCCGCTCATGACAGCGGCCAGCTTTGTCTTTGGCCTCTGCCGTGGCGCTGGTCCCCGCTCGTCATTGCCTGCTCGAGCGGCTCTCCCCCCGTGTAGGTGCCCGCGACGGCCGGGTCACCTTGGTCTCCGACCCTCTTCCTCTTTCTGTCCTGCCCGAGCCCTTCGTCCCTGTCATCTGTGGTCCCGCGTGTCCACATTCCACGTTCTCGCCCAG
>NW_006442117.1:1467902-1468386 GCF_000325575.1 Pteropus alecto | reverse complement strand
AGGCTGAGCAGACGGTGCTCAGCGGAAGCAATTACGCCGAGTGACACGTGACGGGATCTGAGATGCACAAATATTTGGGTGCAGAGGCAAAGGCACATGGCCCGATTTGTCTCTCCTGACTGAGAACATGTTTGAGTTTTAAGCCTTTCGCGCCCCGTAATAGGAAGACGCGGCGGAAAGGAGGCGGGGGTCAGGCAGAGTCGAGGGGAGAGGGCCGGGGAGGCGCACAGACCGCGGTCACCCGCCCCCCCAGTCACCCCGCAGCGGAGGCTGGCGGGGGGCTGAGGGAGCGCACAGACCTCGGTCACCCTGCAGCGGAGGCGGGCAGAGGGCTGGGGGGGACACACAGATCGCGGTCACCCCCGCTGTCACCCCGCAGCGGAGGCAGGCAGGGGGCTGGGGGGGCGCACAGACCGCAGTCACCCCGCAGCGGCGCCGGCAGGGGCGAGGTGGGGGGCGGCGCGGGGCGGGGCCCGGGGCAACC
>NW_006442117.1:1459901-1467741 GCF_000325575.1 Pteropus alecto | reverse complement strand
GCTAACGCGGGGGGCGCCCGGAGCCCCGGGGCGCGGCAGGCATGGTGTCCCAGGTGCTGCAGCTGCTCCGCCAGGGCGTGTGGGCCGCGCTCACCGGGGGCTGGTACTACGACCCCGAGCACAGCAGGTTCACCAACAGCTGCCACCTCTACCTGTGGCTGTTCCTGCTGCTGCTGCCGGTGGCCGTGCACCTGGTGAGTGGGGCCGGAGCGCAGGTGCGGAAACGCTGCCCGGACCTGCGAGTCTGCGCCTGCCGGGGAGGCTGGGCCGGCCCCCTTCGAGGTGGGATGGGGAGGTGGGATGGGGAGGTCCTCGGGAATTTGGGACAGGGGAAGTGCAGGAAAAGGGGGCGGGGACTCGCCATTGGCGGAGAAGCAGAAAGGACTTTAGGGGCTCAGGGACTCATTATGAATTGATGCAGGCTGTGAGCATGAGTCAGACTCTGCCTGTCACTGGGGAAAGTCGAACCTATTTTGTAGGGGGACAGTCCTGGCCTCCCGGCTGGTGAGCTCGGGGTAACATGGTGCGTGGTAGCCGAAAGGAAGAAGGAAATGTTCAAAGCGAACCTATTTCAGTCGTCGATCTTTCCACGCGCCCCTCCTCCCTTCTGGTTTTGCTTCGAGAAGCGGGTTCAATTATCAGTTATTCGGCTTGCAGTTTCCACACCACTGTGTAAGGGAATCTCTATAATAATGGGCAAATCTAATGTAGTTTATGCCGAGCAAAATATTACAGCACCTGGTTGAGGCTTGCCACTGGAGGAGGGTGACCGTAATTGAGCGCCTGCTGAATAACTGCGTAGATGACCTTGTTAGTAAATTAGTTATACCTGATTTGAAAAGCTGTCCAGGTAAGGTGCTCCATGTCTTATTAACCTTTATGTGCCAAGACTCTAATTCTGATATGTCTATTGAAGATTTTACTCTGAAAACATAATTCGGCCGTGTTCTCCAGGGCAGAGGTCTTCGACAAGCTCGCAGGGCTGAGGGACTCGGAGTGTGACGTTAGAGGCTGTCTGTGATTTGGCATCATTTCCTCTGTTTCTGGCAGTTCATACAGAGGGGCGGAATTCTGGCTCTGGTTAAATTTTGGGTCCACCTCTTACCAGTTCCGTTGTTACTTATCCTGTCTGATTTTTTCAGATTCTTCTCTGTAAAACGAGGAAGATAATCCCCCAGGTGCACAGTGTTGTTCGGGGGCTTAAATGAGATACTGCGGGCAAAGCCATCCACCTGTCCGGCTTGACCTGGGTTAAGTTTCTGGTTTGCTCCTTTTAGCTGTTTGACCTGCAAATTGGCCTATCTAAACCTTAGTTTTGCGGGCAAAGCCATCCACCTGTCCGGCTTGACCTGCGTTAAGTTTCTGATTTTAGCTATTTGACCTGAAAATTGGCCTGTCTAAACCTTAGTTCCCTCATCCTTAAAATAGATGTGATGATGACCGTTTCATGGGAAAAATAAATGAAATTTCCTATAAAAAGTACTTACTATGGAGGCTCTTTAATATGTACAAGTTTCTTTCTTCTTTCGTGACCTTGTCCATCATTGTTCCTCAGCCATAGGTCCCCGTGTTTTCTCTTTGCCCAGAGAAAACAACATGGCAGTGACGAGGGACACGAGGTTCCAGCCAGGTTCTTCTGCTAACTCGTTGTGTGAGGCTGAGCCAGCTTCGGCTTCCCGGTTTGTAAAGCAGGGTCCACGGTGGATTGAATGAATGAATAAAGTGCTTCTCGCAGAAGCTGGTGCTTAGTGGCGGCTGGATATGAGCTGGCCTTGTTTTTTCCTTTCCTGTTATTCGCTTGCTAAAATCTCTCTGTCCCCGAAAGCTGATGGCGCGGCCGTCTGTCTGGGCGTCCCCGGTTCCATTCAGCTGGGGTTAGTTTCTCTTCTCCCTCGCCCTGTGCTGGTCTGGACTTGCTGTCAGCATGCCAGCTCTTTGCGAATCCATCCTCGGACTTAGCTCTCAGGACATGGATTGTGCCTCTGCTCATTCGCAGATGAGCTTTCTGAGGATATGGGTTTTGCTTCTGTCGATTCATCTTGGTTTTCCTCATGGTACCCAGCTGCGTGCCCTCCAATTGGTCAGCACTGAGCTCGTGTGTGCTAAACCAGGAGAAGTAAAATCAGCCTGCATCGCCCTCTGTTCCAGCCAGCGTTGTATTGTCCTCATTGCTGTATACTTTGCGTATTTCCTCATAATGACAATAACATGTATATTCCATTTAGAATCTCACTCCTCAGCAGTAACCACACTAATAAAAATGTGTATTTCTACAGATGTCTTTTTCCTATATATATACGGGCTCGTTTTTACATAACTACACTTCAGATTTGATGCACACAGATATTCGGAACCCTTAAATTCTACATAATTACGCTTTATTACGTAGCTTGAGTTCTACTTTATATTGTAAATAGGAAGTCATTCTTAGTTAAGTTCTTCTTTAGTGAGATTTTAAAATTTTTGGCAAAATCTCAAGAGTTTAGGAAGTAAAAAACTGATTTCTTAAATTCTGCTTTTCTATTGCATTTTTTGGATCAAAAACAGTTATACTAAAATGTTTATATCTTTATGCCGTGTGCTTTTAACTATTATAGATAATTTTATGTAGGTGCATTTGTCATTGTGCTGTTTTTTAATATATAGCCTATCTTACTTTTTTAAAAAAATGCGGGTTAACCTTTCTCGTTTTCTTGCTCTGATCGTCTGGTCTCTGAAAATGATCTTAGAAATAGAAGAACCCCCACCACCACCACCACCACCACCAACCGAAGGTTCTGCTCGCTTGGTCTTGCTACTTAAATATATTCTTCTGCCTTCGGAGTTGCCTGTGAATGTTAACAGCTTTTTCAGTTTGTTTGATTTGTCAGAACTCGGTCCAAAAATAACACCTGGCTGCTCACCGATGGCGGGGACTTACTCGAAGTTCTGTAATTTCAGGGGCTCAGAACTTTCCTGGATTATGGACAATTTCAACCAAAACATGTTCAGTCGAGATAGTTCCACTGTAGGGAGAATCCACCTTGTAATTTAGTGGAGGCTGTGACTACGTCAACCAAAATTTTATGGTCATCTCCAAGCCCTAGAGTTTACTTAGTTCTAGTTGATGGTGTGGAAAGTTATGTATTAGCATTGATAAACTATTTGTATATTTATGATAAATGCTCAAAAATACACACCCCAAAACATGAAGCCAGTTTGGATAATGTGGGAAGAATTTTACAGTGATTTATCATCAACTTTTTTCTTGTGGATGGACTGAAAGAGACATTCGTCCTCAGAGACATTTAAACTTTCACTCGTCACTCATGTGCTCGTTCCTGTTCTCTGAGACGAGTGAGTGTGATCCACGTGCAGCCTTGTGACGGGGCACCGGGCAGGGGTCTGACCCTGCGTGAGTTCTGACGGCACCAGGCTCACGCTTATCCGTGTGTGACCTCGCACGAGCCACGCTGCTTCTCCAGACCTCAGTTTTGTCACCCGTAAAACAGGGATAACAGATTTCACTTTCTAGATTTAGCAACTGAGGTCTTGAGAGAGTGCCAGCCAGTGGCTGTCTAGAGGGTGGGTGGCAGAGGCCAGAACTGAGCGGAGGTCCTGAGGTGTCTGCGTCCCGGACCCCGTGGGGTCGGCACCCTGGACCTTTCCCTGACACCGCGCTGCCCGATGGGGTGCGAACTCCCAGAAGTGAGCTGGCATCTGATGGGCCTGGTGGCACCACGGTCCCCCGAGTGGAGGAAGAACCGAGCCCTGGAATAGGGGGCGGAAGCCGAGACCCCACGCAGGCAGCATCCCGTTGGGATTTCACGCAGGAAAACCGCGTTTTCTCTTACATTTTCCTTCCAGCCAGACTCGCTGTTTCCAGGAGGGACTTCAGCCTTAGAGCCTTGCTTTGGTGAGAACAATTTCATTTCTGGTTGCTGGCTTTACGACGGACCGGGATGGCCTGTCACAGGCGAGCATAGCACTCTGCGTACTCGCTGTCATTGTCACTCCGCAGGTGACTCTCCTGTTATAGTTTGTAGCCACGCCTCACTTGGGTAGGTAGCTGTTTTTCGGGTTTTGTATTTTGTTGGTCACCCCTCCAGGGGGCTGGCCCCAAAGGCACTTTCTCCTGGCTCAGGACTGGGGAGCTGGACGTCAGCCGCCATTTGACCCCATCGGCCAGATGCCTCCGTGTCACCTCTGGTCCTGGTCAGTCCCAGCGTTGATTTCAGTTTCTTTGGAAGAAAGGCTTTTTCTGCTGGTGAATCACATGGTCCCTCCTTTCTTTCTCTGGACTTGTTATCTGGCCCTTCCGCCTCTGGAAGCCAAATTTATTCTCCTGCTGAGATGCGTGATCCTTTGCATTTTCCCCAGAATTCACTCGAATGCCCAAACTTCCTTCCTCCTGCCCCCACCTGCCCGAAACAGTGTGGGGTTCGCGGAGGGGCTGCGGCTTGGGGACACTTAGAGGCGCCCTTCCCTGGCCCTGGTCCCCCGTCGCCGTGCAGACCCAGGCCGTCCCTGTCTGGCTGCGTGTGCTGTGGCCTTCAGCACTGCCGCTGGGTGGCCGTTCGCTGCGTGTGCCCTGGGCGGCTTCGGCCAGTGCTGGCTGTCTTGGTGGAGACGCGTCCATGGGCGTGTCCGCCATCTCCCCGGCATCCCACCTACCGTCACCTTCAGCCTTTTTAAGTTCAAACCTCCTATCTCGAGTGACAACTGCCACCTTTCTGCAGAATCCCTCCTGTGTGTCCCGGCTTGCGCCGTTTAGACACGTGGACATCTGCGGACAGGTGGTGTTTTTCCCGTCTGTGGTGTTTTTCTGCCGGTGGCGGAGAACCAGATCCTGTCCGTCCTGGGATGTCGGCCTCAGGAGCACAGTCCCAGAATAACACTTTAAAAAAATGTTTCTTTCCGTTGGAGTATTGCAAGTTCACGACTAATTTTCTAACGGTTGAATTTCTGCCTCCCAGCCCGCCCCCAGTGCCCGTGGGGCTTTCTGCGGTTTTTCCCGGGCAGCGACCAGTTCCGTTCGGACGCTGCTGTCCCAGTCCTGCGGTGGCCCCTTCCCGTCGTGGTGTCTGATGCTCTGCGGCCGTGGTGTTCGTTCTCGTGTATGGAGGTTGGGCCTTATCAGGCGATTATTGTTTTCCGATTTGAACCGTTTGGTCTGAAAAGGCTACTTTTAAATATTACCAAGCGTATTCCCATTGTATCCACCCCGAATCTCTTTCCTGCATCCTATGGAAGAAAAATGGACTAGTTTGTGATGGTATTCAGATTCCCCGCCCCCCGTTTTTTTTCTGTCGGATTTTCCTCCATTAACTTATTATTATTGTTTGTCGGGAAAGGTCGTGATGTCAGCTGGCTCTCGTTGAGCGTGGAAGGCAGACACGGGTACGAGAGCTCCGTGTGAACTCACCTGCTGATCCTCGCAGAAAGCGTCACTGTCCCCCTGGGGGGATAACAGGCTCACGGGGTCACGGCTGGTCGGGGCCCCCCCAGAATCAGGGCCCGAGCGGTTGGAATTCTTTGCCCTCGGCCATCGCACCTCTAATGCAGTAGCGTTCGACATCGCTTTGAGTTGTCGTCATTATTTTTTTAAGAATACGCTGGGAAACATCAATAATGTGCCACGAGAGTCTTCTGTTCTAAGTGACGTAGATTCTTTTTATACATTTTTTATTGCGATGCAGTCGACATATGACATATTAGTTTCAGGTGAACAATGTAAGGATTTGATATTCGGGTAGGATTAGTTCTTTATTTTTATTTTGTTTATTTGTCCGCGTGGTTGTGCCGTCAGTTTCCTGCGGGGGTAGGTTCCTCTGTGGGTACATAATTCTAGTTTTTTTCCTCCATCCTCGGTGACGTAATAATTTTTAGAGATATTAAATGATTAGCAGGGTTTAAAAAGCACATGAAAAATGAGCTGTTTTATTTTATCAAAAAACGCGTCTGGCTGCTGGGTGGAAAGCAGACAAGGGCGAGCCCAGAAAAGCGGGTGGGAGGTTCAGAGACTATTTTAGGAGCCAGTCAGCAGATGGTGGCGCCGGGAGAGAAATGTGGATGTTTTCTGGTGAGATTTAGCGGTGAGCTCGCTTTTGGGGCGGAGGAGTGAGGATGAGGAGGGATCAGGGCGAGGCCCGCCGTGGGGTTCAAGCAGCAGGGTGTGGGGCGCCACTGACCGGGACGGGAAAGGCCGGGAGCTCTCGGGGCCCTGGTGAGAGAGGCTGGAAACGCGGACCCCCGACTGAGCCTTGTTAGTTCGGGGGTTTCCGTTAGCGACCTCGTGCAGGAGCCGAGCAGAAGCGGGGTGCGGGTGTGGGGAGCTCGAAGGGGCCGTGCGCGCTCGGGTTCATGCCCCAGAAGTGGGAATCCTCGGGACGGGACGGAGCTCAGGTTTCCCAGGGGCCGGGCACTCCTGGGAGAGCGTGGGGACCGAGGGCCGGAGGGCAGGGGACTCCGCGCCCGCCCCTCCCGGAGGGGACACATGCCTCAGCCCGTGGCGTGAGGCCCCGCGCGGGTGCCCACCGCGCTCTTGATGGAGCAGCCCGTGTCATTCGGGCGCGTTTGCACCTCGGGCCGGCGCCGTCGGGGGCTGTCCCTCTGCCCGGCTTCCCTCAGCGTCCCTGTGGTCCACAGGTGTCTGCACTCCCGGGGGGAATCCCCCTGGCCCCTCGCCCCAGCCCTCGGCCCTCGTCCCGAGTTACAGCGTTTCCCGTTCCACGCGAACCCGCTGAGCGCAGGGGCTCTGCTTTCTATCTCTGCGGTTGTGGCAAAGTGATCCCGCAGGTTTATGGACTAAACAGTGCTTTTCAGTGTGTGTGTGTGGGCGGGTCAAGTCTGCACCCCCTCCGGGGACATTTGGTTGACACACCGAAGGGGTTGCTCCTGGCCCCTAGTGTGCAAATTGCAAAGGCCTTTCTCAAGTCAGAAGTACTTCTCAAATTCCTGTGAAAATGAATGTACGACTTAAGATTTATATGTTAAGTATAGCATTGATCAGATATAGTTTATATTTTCGAAACATCCGTATGAGTGAATGCTCATTTTTAATTCTAAATACCACATTTTTTTCCTATTAGGAAACACAACATTGATAGCCAGGGACATTCAAACACCGTATCAGTGCAAATTAATGATTGAGCTTATCATTGCGCGAAGGTCGGCATCACTTGGTCTTTAATGAGCCTACTGATAGACTCATCCCATTTACCCCAGTGCTCATGAAAAATGTAAATAGAATGGGAACTCCCATTACGACCATCGGCAATCGAAGAGACAAAGCGAATCCACATTTCCTGACCATGCTAAGCCTTCCTCGCCTAAGCCACCCACTCGATATTCTTTATGGGGAGCGGGGAGGGGAGGGAACCAGGGAATTGCAGGTGCCAGGCTTTCTAAATAGTTTTCAAAGCGTTTAGGGCGGCAGAGACTTTCATTTTAGTGACCCTGCCTCAAATCTGTCTCCAGCCTCGGCTGCTCGTCCATCTTATTCGCTGTAGTACCGTCTGGATGATCCAGGCAGTTGTCTGCCACGTCTCTGTCCTGTACGTCCCTCGTGGAAGGCGCACACAAAGAAAGTGGCCCAGGAGCTCAAAGACACCAGAGCAGCTGAGTAAGGGACAGACAGTGGACCGGAAGTCGGAGCAGGCCCGGGAGAAGGCGTTGGTTCTTCTTGTTCATCTTACTTTGCAAGACAGAAGTGCAAGTCGGACTGTCTTTTTTTTTTTTTTAATTTTTTAAAATTTATTTGAATTAATTTCCACTATACAGTACATTGGTTAGACATCTATATAGTTCATAAAACAATCCCCCCAATTGCTCCCTCCCTCCCCTGACCCTCCACCGAGAC
>NW_006442117.1:1456440-1458524 GCF_000325575.1 Pteropus alecto | reverse complement strand
CCCAAAAGTTCATTGAGCATCTGTATAACCAGTGTTTTGAACTCTGCATCTGTTAGATTACTTGACTCCATTATTTCTGGATCTCTGTTCTGTTCCCTCATATGGTTTCTGCTTCTTTGTCTTCCCATTTTGGCTGCCTTTCCGTGTCTGTTTCTATGCACTAAGCAAAGCTCCTAAGTCTCCCGGTTTCATTAGTGTGGATTTGTGAAGTAGCTGACCAGTGGCGCAGTCCTGAGTGGGGTTCAGCTGGAGCACCTTACTCTGGAGGCTGCACGGCCTACATCTGCCCTGGCGACCCGGGTCCCTACCCCAGGCAGCCCTGGTCCCCACCCCGGGTGGCCCTCACAGCCAGAGGACACAGTCTGGCGCACAGCAGGAACTTCTCAGCTCTCCTCCATGGGGACAAAATGTCAAAAGCCAGTGAGCGTTATGTTTGGCAGATTAGTGCCTTATTCATGAGGCCACATGTTCCGAGTAAAAACACTTTCCAGACTCCTTGTGTGACCTTTGAGCAGGAAGCTGGTCCCCACCCCGGGTGGCCCTCACAGCCAGAGGACACAGTCTGGCGCACAGCAGGAACTTCTCAGCTCTCCTCCATGGGGACAAAATGTCAAAAGCCAGTGAGCGTTATGTTTGGCAGATTAGTGCCTTATTCATGAGGCCACATGTTCCGAGTAAAAACACTTTCCAGACTCCTTGCGTGACCTTTGAGCGGGAAGGCTTGGTGCGTTACCCACATTGGCGGCGGGGGGGTTGGCCTCCCGGGCCTGCTTCTCCAGAAGTGGGCTAGATGTCGGCGAACATGTCCTTTGTGCTGCTAGGTGACTTCTCGTGGCTTCGTAGTGGTGCCCTTAGAGGTGACCGAGGTTCGTTTGACTCAGAAAATGACCACACAGGTGACTCGTTTTCTTATAGGTGTTTTTTTTTTTTACTTTTCCAACCCTTTTTAAGCTGTCACTTACCATGTCTTGCTACATTATTATGCTTGCTTCTAGTCACTCCTCATTCCCGCTTCTAATTTCTGTCCTGTGCTAGGATACCAGACTTATTAGGTTTATTATGTGCCACATAAATGAATTACTCCTTGATCAAGAGCACAAAGCTGCAGCATGCCCGGCATAGCTCCCTTCCAGTAAGGTGCCGGTCAAGGGCGTAGCTTTATGCATGGCCCTGATGGCCCAGGAAATAGCACTCCCTTTTCCCAAGCCCCTCGGGGGACGTAAGGAGTCCAGCAGGTAGAGTCCAAATATCATCTGCACTATAGGCGAAGCAGCCGCCTGGGGGTGGTGCTGGCGTCTGCAGCGAGCTGGGCTTCCTGGTTGAGGACCCCCAAGTCATAGGCTCACCACTTGGTCCCACGCGGACTTGGGGGCCCCATGGCACAGAGATGCCGCCTGACACCCCCGCTTGGTCTAGCCCAGCTCCTGAGAGACAAGGGCCGGCGTGGGGAAGGCAGCCCGGTGTCTGTCCCTCATGACACGGTTTCCAGTCACAGAGGAAGGTGCCTGTCCCTCACGACACGGGTCCGGTCATGGAGGAGGGTGCCTGTCCCTCACGGCACGGGTCCTGTCACGGAGGCGCGGGTGGCTGCGGGGAGGGAAAAGCCCGTCCTAGAGGCTCAGAGCGGGAGATGGTTTCCCTCTGCCGTGACTGCCCGGAGGCCGTGGACAGTTTTCCCATCGGGCGGTGAAGTGGCCGGGCGAGTGACTTTCAGCAAGCGGAGATGTGTGTCCTTTCAGCTCCGTGGCATGACCCGCTTCATGCGACAGTTTGTCATGTTCCAAATAAAAATAATCATTTCCAGAAGCCTTAAACTTAGTTTGTGAAAGTAGCTCGATGCAGTGTCTTTATGAAATACACATCACAAAGCGTGACACCCCGCCGCCCCCCGGGACTGTCCTTTGTGTCCTTGTCCTGAAGCCCTCAGAAGTGGCTCGTCCTCACTGGATGCAGTGTTGTTGGTAGCCGGTCCCCACTCAGCAGGACTGACGACCTCCCCAGGCTGCTCGGGAGGTGGCCGGGAGCAACCCATCAGCGTGGCGTTAGAAACCAGCGTGTGAATGTGCTTAATGCCACTGAACTGT
>NW_006442117.1:1445193-1456368 GCF_000325575.1 Pteropus alecto | reverse complement strand
TGACTGGCGGGGAGCCGGAGCCGTGAGCCGAAGGGGACAGAGGGTCCCACGGGGAGGACACCGAAGGTCCCACCGACAGGCACTCACTCCTACGTGGCGCTCGATCCCGAGAGATCCAGCTTTGTGAGAGACGCTAATGACCACCCGTAATTGCTTAGTTGGTAACCGCACGCTCTCCTCATGACATTTTGTCACAAAGTTTGGTCACGTGCGTGATTATCCGAGTAGTTATCTTAATAACAGTTCAGGGAACAACATTTGGCTTTTCTTTGGTCAAAGATAGAATTTTGAAAAATGATGCCGTCGGTCGTTAACTAGAATGTGTTCAAATGGTCATGGAAACAAACAATTGTGATTTGTCTTACGACAGTATAGCGCTCTTTAAAATCTGAATGTACCTTGTATTGCAGGGCGATGGGGAGGGGCGGCATCTGTGATATCAATTAGAAACAAATCTGAAATTGCTCACTGCAGCACAGTCCTCCCTAATCTCCCCTCCTCTCCCCTCCTCCGTGCCTGTGAGGACAGGGAGGCCTGGGGGCCGGGGGTCTTCTGTCGACCGAGAATAATGCTGTCAGCAGTACAATGGCCTCGAGGTGACGTCCCTGGCAGTGTGGAGTTGGAGGAACCTGAGCAGAGCTCAATTCCATGTCTTGAAAGGGGGACCGGGGAGCGTGCTGCAGTCTGCTTGGGGCGTCTACCGGAGGGAGCGGTCTTTGGAGGGATTGCGAGGACAGGGACTTTGGGGGGATGGCGTGCCCTGGAGGTCACGGGGCAGCCTTTCCTCTTTCTTCAGTAAAACCTCCGTCTCCCACTGGCCTGGTGAGGTGTGTTACTCTTTGGGGGTGCGACAAAGTGCCAAGCGGTTTTTCACAGAGCGGGAGACAGCAGCGTGTTGTCACCCGGGCTGCGAGCTGGACGCTAATCTTCACGTTTACTCCAAAATCTGACTTTTCGCCTTTGCAATTTCGCTGTCACCAAGCCGACGCCGTGGGCCGTATTTGGAGCATAAACTAAGAAGTCACATCTCTTCTCCCGTGGCAAGTTCTCCCAGGGTCCTTGTGTGACATCTTCTCCCACCCTCTCTCCTCGAATGCTCCTCCCCGTGCCTTGGGGCTTCTTCCAGTTTACCTCTGATCTGATTCCAGTGGAAGCTTCTCCATGGACATGGAGCCCAGTGCTAATTAGATTAAGCCTCCGTAGCCGCCCCAGCAAGCGAAACCCCAAATCCTAGTGGTTTAATGAATCACAGTTTGTTTCACACTCCTAGTACGCGTCCCTCTCAGGTCGGCAAGCATCTCGTTCCACAGTGTCACCCGGGTCCCCAGGCTGAAGGGAGCGCTGTCATCTCGTAGAGGTGTAGGGAGCACATGCAGCATTTAGCGGGCGCTGACTCCCCGCCACCCCTAATGAAGTACTGTGAGGTTCTCACGGACGTTTGCTGGGATTTATTCCTTATCAGCTTTTTCAAACCCACTCTCTAGCTTAAATTTTTTAGCCCTGAAATATACAGACATGTAAAGAAAAAGTGTCGGGGGCGTCCGGCGTCTGCCGTCACTGTCTCATTTTTTTTTTGCAACTTGTCCATATATCGTTTGAGGTCGTTCACAGCGTCTCATCAGAAGGCGCGCGTGTAAATGTGAACTCACCTGCTTCCAGGTAGGGGCCCTGGCTTTGTCTGTCTATCACCTAGCTATGATCATGATCGTATTCAATCGTTCATTCGCTCTTTTATTAATTTGTATTTATTTGTGGACCTTTTTCCCCATGAAGTAAAAGCGGGTCGGCGGTGGAGAAAATTCTTCGCTTCAGCTCTTGCTCGTTATTGGTGGTTTTCCTTTCTGTGTTGGCTTTTTGCTGGGACAGCCCTTCTTCGGTGGAGGACTGTCAGGCAGGACCGGGGCCGGTCGTGCAGGGGCCACGTGGGGACAGATGGTGCTGGGCCCCCTGTCCTCAGGCCTCACGGTGTTCCAGGTCACAGCACAGACTAGACTCAGCGCTGGGTTTCTGAGATCCGTCATGGAGGTGGTGGCAGAAGGGTCTTGCTGTTGATCGAGGCAAGACTCATGTCCTGTATATCATCTTGGGACACTCAGCTTCATGTCCATCCCAAAAGATAAGAAATTAAGTTGAGGAAGGACCAGAGAATCTTGGACCAGTGGTCCATGGACCTGGGAGAGAACTAGGAAGCTCTGTGCGTGCGTGTGTGTGTGTGTATGTGTGTGCGTGCGTGTGTGTCTGTGTGTGTGTGTGTCGGGTGGGGGGGTGTCCTACAGAGTGGGCCAGTTGCATGGATTCCAGTGATTATTTTTGTTTCTTGAGAGGACTGGACAGAACTTAGCTGACCTTCACTATGATCTTCATGCTATTGACCCCAAGAAGAAATACAATCCCAGAAGGACTCCTTGGGGTCAGCTGGACCCGAACTCACAATCAGAGGCTGGCAGCTGTCGCTGGCAGGGGCCTCTCCTGCACTCTGCACATTAGGGAAAAGCCACAGACCGAGCCACCAGCCTCCCACACTGTATTCCTGCCGTCTGCACCCAACATGAGAGCAGCGGTCCTCAGCCTTTGTGGCACCAGGGACCCGTCCTCCTGTGAGCATCTAACGCCTGACGATCTGGGGCGGAGCTGAGGCGGTGATGCCGGCGCTGGGGAGCGGCCGCAGACGCAGATGAAGCTTTGCTCGCTCGCCCACCTGCCGCTCACCTCCTGCTGTGCGGCCCGGTTCCTAACGGGCCCTGGACCAATACCGCTCCACGGCCCGGGGTTTGGGACCCCGTTATAAGGGAATTCCTGGACTCATATATCGACCCATGGGCTGAGACCCGCCCTGCCCAGTTGGAGCTGCAGAGCTATAGCCTCGTTTGCATATTTATCAGCCATTCAGCTCCATAAGGACCAATCAGAACACACATGATTTCATCCAATCAAGACACTGCTATTTGGACAATTCAAAGTGAAAATTTAGGTTCTTCATTTGCATAAAAATGGGCCAGTGGAGGCCGGGGCAGGCACTGTGTGTAAGCAGGCCTCTCCTTTGTCTCTGAGAAGTCCGCTTTGGGTTCCCACTGGACGGTGCCTTTCCCCGGTTTGCAACCTGAGTAAAGCTTCTCCTTTTACTGCATCCCGGCCTGGGGACTCCTGTTGGCATTGGATTGGTGGCACCGACCTTTTTCTTTGTCACTGCTGGCGATACCCCTCTTCCTTTCAGAAGCCGACCACCGTCCGTTCGTGCTCCTTGCCTGCATCGCCCCGCTGGGAAGCCCTCAGCCTGATGGTGTTGACCCAGTGGGACCGGGGAGGGACGGGGAGGGACATCACACGAACTGTCCTTCACCCCTCGTTCCCCTGTTCACAGGGCATCTCAAGGCCATCCTCCGGCCTTTAGGAACAGATGCGCAGGAGGATGGGATCGGGGTGTGGGAGGGAGCGGGCAGGAAATGGGGAGGCTCGCAGAAATGGCCACTGGCTGTCCCGTGGGGTCCCTGCCGGCAAAGCGAATGTCGGTCATCAGCGCGACTAGCACCAGAGCCTGAGAAGCAAGGAAGACTTTTAAACAGAAAGACAGGAGCCCTTTCTTCTCAGGAAAAGTCATAAAGCGAGTGCCATTTGAAATCTTACCCAGTTTATGCTCCCTAAATAGTCCAGAAGTGCTTTCGGATTTTAAACCAAAGGTAATACTGTAAACAAATGAATTTTTTCCCTTATTTTCTTGTCCTTAGGCTTTTCCTCCAAACGCCATGACTGTATTTTTTTACTGCAGTTCAGTGACTGTATTCTTCACAATAATCAAATTGGTCAGCTACCGCCTGCACCTCATGTTCGACAAAGGGGAGGCGGTTCCTCCGAGGCCCCCCAGGGAGGAGGAGAGGCCAGGCAGAGACAGAGAGGCCGACGGCGGACGCCCCGCCGATCACAAAAACCCCAGGTAACGTTTCCGGTCCATGCACCGGTTCATGACTTAAATGTTTTTATTTTGATTAAATACATTTTCTCACTCATTCGTTGTTTATGAAAAATTGCCGGTACGGGCAGACGCAAATATGTGCATTTTTCCTACGTGCCGGTATGCACTTAAGCATCAGATTGATATCGGTAATTGAGATGGTTTAGCTGACTATTAATACGACCTTAATCCATGCTCTGGGACTCGTCGGCACCTGGCTTCACGCAGCGAAGTGTTTTATTCCGGTATTTTTACTCCGCCATGTCCGTGCTAAGCACGTGCCAGGGTATTTTCAAAAAGAACTTCCGTGTTTGTTAATATAATATTCCTGTGTCAATATAATAAAGTCATGTTCTAATATGAAAGCGACAGATCGCAGCCAATTGAAAGAGTCAGAGTCGCCCCCACCTAAGCGTCGCTGCCACCGTTCACGTCCTTATCTCTGATGGCTCCTTAAGAGAACGTGTCTCATTTTAAAGACCCGTTTACGACTCCGCTCAAAAACGTAATTTGTGTACGACGATTATGACCAAGTGGAATTTAGGGGAAAAATTGGGGACGGACACCGAGCGGGGCGTAGGTCTGCTGGATGCCGTCACCGGCCTGTGTCTCTTGTGTTGGGTTGGCAGCACCCGGCCGGCCATCGCCGTCGGCGGCAGGAAGGAGGAGGCCAGCCCCGAGCACTCTTCGCGCCCGCCCCGCGGCAGCCCCGGAGGACACGGCGTCGGCTCCCGTCACTCCGCGGCGCTGCTGGTTAGTGGCCGGGTCCCTGCTGTCCTCCCTCGTGTTGCCGGTGTCCACTCCGCCTGGGACCGGAGTACGCAGTGACGTGCGTGGGCGTGCTGACCTCGTGCTTCTGGAGGATGACACCTCGGAGTGAGGACGTGGCCTTAGGGGAGGGCTCGGGCTGCCAGACAAACACGGGTCCTGTGCTGGGAGCACCCACTGGCCAGGGGACCCCTGTGCCGACCCCCGCTGCCCCCTGCCCCGGCTCGCTGTGTCTGCAGCCAGCGCCTCCCCTGCGTGAATCACGCTCGTCTCCGGGACGTCAGTAAATGACCTTCCTTCTAGATTCATTTTCCCGGGCCGTGTTCACCGTAGTAGAAAGTCGCACACTATTCCTTCTCCTCCGAAGTCGCCTCTTAAACGCTAAGCCCCTGTCATCGCGGTGGGCGCTCCGGGCTGGGCGTCCACACTCAGCCTTCATTTCTGCCGCTCGTTTTGTAGTCGCTGAAGCAGAGTGGACAGTGTTGTCTCTGCCCCACCTGCCGTGTAGAAGGCGGCGGTGCTGACTGCCTGGAAACGGAGCTCGGGCTCAGCCGTGCACTGATTTTCATCCTTTCTTTTCTTTAGGAGTTGCCGGCGCGGGAAACAGCAGAAGATCTCAAAGGTAGAGTGTTCGTTTTCATCGTTTAATATTTTATCACAGCATCATCCTCAGTGCAGTGAAAAACGGTTTTTACGAAGCGATGCCAGCGAAATCGTTGAAAATGAGAATTATGCCTGAGATACGTTATATTTTAACTTCGTTTCTTTTACTCTTTTAAAAAGTTTTTCTTTTTCAATTCAAGTCGACATCCGGTTTTATGTTATATTAGTTTCGGGTGCGCGGCATAGTGGTTAGACATTTATATGATTTATGAAGCGATGCCCCGGACTAGCCTCGCGCCCACCTGGCACGACACGTGGTTATTGCAATGTGGCCGACTGTATTTCTGGAGCTCTCTCTACTCTACGTCTCATGACTGTCTTGTAACCACCAGCTTGTACTGCCCCCCTTCCCCCCTGTCCACCCAGCTCCCCAGCACCCTCCCATCTGGCAATCACCAGTTTATTCTCCGTATCTCTGAGTCTGTTTCCGTTTTGTCTGTCAGTTGATTCATTTCTTTTACTCTTAATTTTAATTCTTTCTCATCAGGATTTGTGTATCATGTCTGCATTAAAACTGTGATATTTCACTGGTTATATTTTATTATCTTTTTTCTAGTGGGTGCCTCATTTCCTATGTCTCGTAATAGCGAATGTAACAATAAATTTATTAACATACAAACTTTATTATAGTACGTTGAAAAATGACAGAGGAAATCATGTCACATTTTGTATATCTTTCAAGGTACAGATTTTGTTTCCGGGAACTCACTTTTAACCTTTTAAATTTTTGTTTTCCTTCTTTACTAAGATGGCATTTAATTGTCTTATGATTACCCTCAGAAGACTTAGAAAAGAACTTTTGGAGGCCTGCACTACTACCCTCTTCTTTTCTCTGCATTTTTTCCCCCAATACTACTACAAAGAGAAATTCACGATCTATTTAAATTTTGAAAATAGCGTAAAATTTTATTTTCTGGAAAATAGCTGAAATTAGCACTATGGCCCTGAAAACCTGAAATGAAGCCTCTTTTTTCGTCACTCAGTTATATTTCACGGATACTAATATATAAAGGACGATCCAAATTCCTTTTTCTATACTACTACTACTGAAATGAAAGGCACATTAGTCAGGCTTCAGATATGTTAGTTACCCACACATTTTCAAATCAGCGTGTCACACACAGACACATGCATTTTCCTCATATTCAGTCACAGATTCTTCCAGGCCAGGCGTGCGGTTGCTGTTAATGCCCCTACGTTCCTTTCAACGTCTGTTCTGCCCTTTAAACTTCACCGTTTCGGTTTAAACAATTCCTTCCTTCTTTCCATGTACTAGGAATTCTGGTCGGGGCTTTGCGTGTTTCATCCAGTCCGAATCACAACAAGTTAAATGTACAGGTGGCGTGTAGAGCCACACCTGACCACCGCAGCCAGCGTCTTAGCAACACTGTGCTAACGCTACCTGTGTTTTTCCTTAGACCAGTCTCGTAATACGCCATCCTATTGTCCAATTCCTTTGTTGTTGTTGTTGTTGTTAAAAGCCACAATGTCTTTCTTAACAACTTAATTGAGAAATAATTCAAATGCCGTGCGATTCACTCGTTTAAGATGTGTAATTCAGCGGTTTTTAGTTTCTTCTCAGAGTCGTATATCCATCATCACAGTCAATTTTAGAATATTTTTATTAACTTGGAAAGAAACCCAAGCCACGTGGCCATTACCCCTCAACTTCCCATCTCCTTCAGCCCTAGGAAACCACTAATGTCCTTTCTGTCTATCGATTTACCTATTCTGGACATTTCATGGAAAGGGAATCATAAAATATGTGGTTCTTCGGCTTTCTTCAATTAGTAGAACACTTGAAGATTCATCCGTACTGTAGCATATGTCGGTACTTCATTTCTTTTTATTGCCAAATAATATTCTATCGGATGGATGGACGACATCGCGTTCATCCGTTTACCAGTGGATGAACATGTGGGTCGTTTGCACTTGTTGGGTGTTGTGCCTGAAGCTGCAAAGAATATTCATGGGCAGGTGTTCGTGCAGACATGTGTTTTCACACTCCTGGTTACATACCTAGGAGCGGAATTGCTGGGCCACGTGACAACTCTGTGTTTAACCATTGCAGCAACTGCCAGACCGTTTTAGGAAACAGGTGCATCATTTTTCATTCCTGCCATTAGTGTACGAGGGTCTCAGTTTCTCAGTATCCCTGACAACGCTTGTTTTTGTCCATATTCTTTATATGGTGGGGCGAAGTGGCATCTCATTGTGGTTGTGATTTGCATTTCTCTGATGAATAATGATTTTGATGTTTTTCCAATGTTGTCTGACTCATGAGATTGATTTTGATGTTGATAAATGTCTATTCGAGTTCCAGTTTTTAATTGGGTTGTCTTTTTATTGGTGAGTTATAAGAGTTCTTTATATGTTTTGGATACAAGTGCCTTACGAAGCTGCTCTCCTCGTTCGTTTCAGGTGTCATTCTGTCGGAATAGCAGCCTGGGGCCCTGGCGTCATCTCCCTCACCTGCTTCTGAGGCCCACGTGCTGGAAAGCACGGCCCCCTCAGCGAGACCGACTAAACCGGCGGCGGCAGAGGAAAGCGGCAGCGGGAGGGGAGGAGGCGGCGAGGCGCGGCGCCCGCCCCGCCACAGGTCTGATGGTGGCCTGGTGGATAAGGGCGCCTTGAAAAAGCGGCCACACCTGTCCTTGTCCCAGTACGACTTACTAGAAACCGACGTCTCCTTCCAGCCGTGGGGGAGCGAACGTTCAGTCCTGGTTCCGGAGATCATGGGGGGTGCCCAGGGCCCCCCAAGGGAGCAGATGCAGGGCAGGTCGCCTCAGGACAGCCCAAGCAGTAGCTGCCCTCACTGTGACACGGTTGTCACCAAACCTGAGCACGAGCTGGTGGACGCTGCCCGGCAGGTGGACCCTCCCTCAACCCAGGCAGCGGACCCCTCAGACAGCGAGGTGGCCGTCACTCTTTGCGACGCCTCTCACCCGGGAGAGCCGCCGAGTCTGCAGGAGCCCATCAGAATCGTCATCACCATGAGCAGCACCCCAAGCTCCGTGACCGACGGGGAAAGCTCACTGCCCCCGAGGGCGCTGGGCCCCGAGTCCACGGGTGTGAGGCCGGGTGCTGCGCCAGGCCCCCCCGGGGCGGCCAGGCCCGCACGCACCGAGCAGGTGACAGTCCCCGTCATCACCCTCGAGCTGCCTGGGGGTGGCGGAGGAGGCACGTGTCCCGGAGGCCGCGGGGGTCAGAGGACTGCAGAGAGGCGGGCGGCGCAGGCGCCCTCCACCCAGCGTTCCGGCCGGGAGTCTGGGGATGGGGGACATGCCACCACGAGCCTCAGCGCCTCCCCGAGAGACCCCTGTGAAACCGCGGCCCGGCTCCCAGCCCGCGCCAGCCATGAGCAGGGGCACGGCCGGGGCCGCAGCGTGGACGCCGGGACCGACGCCGTCTTCAGCGAAAGTTCCGCAGGAGTTATCAGCGGTAAAGAGAAAGCAATGCCCACTTCCAAGTCTGACCTGGAGGCCAAGGAGGGCCAGACCCCCAACGAATCCAACTTCCTGGAGTTCGTCTCCCTGCTGGAATCCGTCGGTGGCGCCAAGGTGGCGGGGTCCAGCCAGAGGGGTGGCCCAGCGGAGCCGGACGGGGACGGCGGGCTCCCCAGAGGTAGGGCGGCACGCCGGCTCCGTCCCGACGATGCGGGGCGAGGACGCGGCCTTTGCCGTTGCCTCTGGAACGTGGTTCTGCGGGGGGCGCACGCTGGGGGGCTCGTTCGCCGCTTGGCACTGTCAGTCACCGGTATTTGGCACTGTCACTGAATGTGCCGACCCTGAGCACGGGGCGAGCGTGTGTTAACACTGGCCGGCTCCGCCAGCGAGCTCACGGCACAGGAGCAAACGTGTCACCCCGAGAAGGGGTCTTGTTTATTTCCAGAGAGTGAGCAGCTGTGTTTTACCGCGGCGACTAGAACTCACGACAGACGCCCCTCTCCCTTTACAGAGAGGCGCATTCTGGGACCGCTGATGGTAAAGCGAGTCTCTGCTGAGCGAATCCACTTTTCTGCTGAATTTCGTTCTCAAATCCTGTCATCAGGATTCCCCGATGGTCCCATGTTATGGGCACATTTACAACGAACACACAGCTCTCACCTTGTGCCGGCCGCTGTCCTGCCGTGTCCCTCCGTTAACGGGGGACCGCGTGTTGCGCTTTGCCCGAGGGGGGCCCGTCTACCCTTGTTTCTCCAACGTAATTATGTCGTGGTGCTGCCTCTCTCCAGGGCGCTCCCGTTTTGAACCGTAAAT
Organism: Pteropus alecto; assembly: GCF_000325575.1. Taxonomy (NCBI): domain Eukaryota; kingdom Metazoa; phylum Chordata; class Mammalia; order Chiroptera; family Pteropodidae; genus Pteropus; species Pteropus alecto. The sequence continues at coordinate 1,446,729 of NW_006442117.1, read as the reverse complement.
CCTACGCTCGTCCGCGTGCTAACTCCTTCCTCCGCGTGCAGCCCTGGGTCCGGGCCCTGCCGTCCGTCCTCTTTTGCAGACGGAGCTCAGGTGTTTTCCCCGACTTCCCCCGCTGGTCTAGTTCGCGTCGGAGGTACCCACACCGAGCGAGCCGTGACCCCAGGCGGTGTGGCTCCGGGGCCAGCGCCCATGAAAAGTAAATGCCATTTCCCGCGTGAATACGGGTCCGTTTGTTTTCGGGTTACGTGCTCCCTCTGGGCCTCAGACTCCTCAGTGGTAAACGGTGTTGCTGGACTAGGGTTTTGCCGAGTCGTCTCACGTTTGGGGTCCCCGTTTCCGTGGTTTTCGAGTACATCACAGCTGCGTGCCCCTCTGGTGACGTCGTGGCCATGCGGTGGCACTGCTTGCTGGAGGTCGTGGTCGCCCCTGGCTGCTTCGTCCCCGTAGGCTGGGCCGCTGGCCGTGCTCTGCTCGCGGGAGCAGCCGGGCCCCCTCTGGCTCCATCGCCAGCCCCCAGGAGTTTGCTCTTCCCACGCTCCGCCTGAAGGATTGCCAGGCTAGCCCATTGGTCCACTCTTGTTGGAAAATTCATTAAGTTTAACTATTTGAATTATGTTACGTGAGTGCGTTCTCCATTTTACTCTGGGTATAGCTAAGATTCAGTATATAGTGTGATCGGAACAGGAAAGATTCAATTCACCTTTTTAACAGACGTGAGCTGTGTAAGAAAAGCATCGCTCACTTTGACGTCAAAATCTTTCTGGTACGAGACTTGGGCGTTCATCATCTACTTAGTATCAGGATTCATTCTTCTAAACCAGCACCGTCCAGAGAACTTTCTCCGGTGACGAGAATGCGCCCTACCTTCTGTCCAGAACAGTAGCCACTAGCCACGTGTACCTGTTAAATACTGGACATGGGGACTGTGTGGCTGCGACACTGAATTTTTAGTTTTATTGAATTTCAGCTCATTTAAATAGCCACACGGGGCCGCTGGTTCCCGTGCTGGACAGCGCCGGTCCAGGCGGCTCTGGCTTCCAGGAGGCCATGTGCAGGGTGGACAGTGGGCAGCGCTCTGGCTTTGGAACCTACTGGCCCAAGGCCAGACTTTGGTTTGCAGCACCAGCTGGGGGAGCCTGGACAGCTTGCCAAATCCATCCGGGGCGCGGTTTCTTCAATTCAGTAGGAATAAGCATATGTTGCAGATTTAGTCAATCAGAAAAATATGGGGAAAGCCTTGCTACCTGATCCACTTCAGCCGTTTACTCTGATTTTCCGCTCGGGCCATCTGTGAGGTTTATTTGGTTTGTTTACTTAAATTTCTGCTCTTCTTGAATTTTTCGGCCAGCCACGTTCGGTCAGAACAGTGTCGGTTTAGAAATCCGGGGGCGCTCGAGGAGGCGTGGGCGCCCTGAGCGCATCTCTGGACCGGTGTGCGCTCGGTGGTCGGGGGCCTGCCAGCTCGGCAGGGCCGGAGGCGTGGGATGGGCTCGTACGCAGTTCCAGGAGGGGCCAGAGGCTCGTAAGGGACGAGGG